>NC_085138.1:111813459-112145323 GCF_035046485.1 Aedes albopictus | reverse complement strand
TTCTCTCTCTCTCTCTCTCTCTCTCTCTCTCTCTCTCTCTCTCTCTCTCTCTCTCTCTCTCTCTCTCTCTCTCTCTCTCTCTCTCTCTCTCTCTCTCTCTCTCTCTCTCTCTCGCATCAAAAAATCTCAAATTTTGACTGTTTGTCAGCCTATTATATGTGCATCATTGGTACAAATTTGGGCTCGATTGATAAATCTTTCGCAAAGTTAGAACCGTTCGGGTAAAACACTACTTTTCAGACAACTCATTTTTGAGCTGTCATATCTCGGAAACCAGTGAACCGAATTGAATGAAATTTTGAACGTACACTAACAATATGTAAATGCTTCACAAACTATTAAAACATAGGTACTTTTTAAACATTGAAAAAAGTTATCATGGATTGACACTTTTTGGATTTTTCTCGAAAAAATGTAATTTTTTCACACCAATGTCAATAAATTTTAGTGATGATATTCAAACATTTTCCACTTCTGTTCTCAAGTTTTCTCTAATCAGATATATTAGAGCCTATTTGGATTGAAGGAAGAACACATTTAGTAATTTTTGTGTGGTATTGTAAATTTGACTTATTTCCCTCTATATGGGTAAAAATTTCAACCCGGTATAACTTAATTGGCCGTGAGAAAATATTACATTTTATAACGTCGTATTAAGTATCAATATATTGTTGATAAACGTTAAAAAATTCATTCAATTCGGTTCACTGGTTTCCGAGATATGACAGTTCAAAAATGACTTGTCAAAAAAATAGTGTTTTACCCGAACGGTTCTAACTTCGCGAAATATTAATCAATCGAGCACAAATTTGTACCAATGATGCACATATAATAGGTTGACAAACAGTCAAAATTTGAGATTTTTTGATGCACTCTATGAAAAAATACAGCATGTTGATTTTTTTTGTGGGAGAAAAAAAGTTGCCTATCCCAAACATTTTGGCCATCCCCTGTATATCGTGTGGCAGGCACGAAGATACTCTATGCCCAAGGAAGTCAAGGAAATTTCCTATACGAAAAGATCCTGAACCGACCGGGAATCGAACCCGTCCCCCTCAGCATGGTCATGCTGAATACCCGTGCGTTTACCGCCTCGGCTATATGGGCCCTAACCATAAATTTTATTATAAGTAGTTAGGGGCCGTTCATAAACCACGTAGACTTTTTGGGGGGAGGGGGGTGTCTGGCCGAAGTCTACGCTCCATACAAATTTCAAAATTTTTGTATGGACAAAAGTCTACGAGGGGGGAGGGGGGGGGTCTGAGATGGCCAAATTTTGGTCTACGTGGTTTATGAACAGCCCCTTAGCTGTAGGTATTACCTGGTTGATGCAACGAAAAAAGTGGACGGTCAATGCACTTTTTATATAAAAAATCAATATTTGCGACCCTATGTCTAAATATTAAGAATGGGGGTGAGATTGGGTCAAGCACGTTATCGAGTGCACATAACCTTACCTAAAAATTCAACTTGTTATCCAGTCCCCATTTGACGTTAAAGTGGTGCCATGTTTAGAATATCTTCATAAGAGCATATTTTTTTTCGAAAATATGTCGAAGAAGTGTCAAGCGAGTGTGTTCATATGTTTAGTGCCTAAAATCATTTATAACAATCCTGCGGTGTTAAATAAAAGTAAGTGAACCAAGAACTTTTCAACTTTATAACGATGGGCTCCGAAAAAAAATATCAAATCAAATCATCATGTTACAAATTCTTTCAGAAAATCTTTTATATGTTTCTCCAGAAGTGCCACAAAGAATTCATTAACGAAATCTGACATTAATTGACAGACGTGTTCGTGTCTTAAAAATTGCATCACCAATTCCTCCATGATTTTTCACAAATCATTTCAGAGATTATTCGTTTACCTAGAACTTCCTCTGGATATTAATTCAGAAATATATCTAGACATTCGTCTATTCTCCAGACATTCGTCTATTTGAGATTCATTTAGAAAATCTGCCAAAAATATCTTGAAAAATTCTTCTTAATTTTTTTCCTAAAAAAATGGCAATTTGTCCGAGTATTTCCTCACGAATCCTTAAAAAAAAACTTCCATAAATTTATTCAGAAATTTTCTTCAGGGATTTGTTTAGAAATTCCTTCCATTTTATAGGATCATCTTGCATGATTTGCTGCTGATATTGTTCCAATTTTTCCAATAAATTATCCATGAATTTGACCCGAAATTCTTCCAGGGATTTTTTTCAGAAATTTATTTAGACATTTATTCAGAAATTTTTCCAGAGATTCTTTTAATGAAACTTTCAGTAATGCCTTCAGAAACTATGGAAATTCATCCAAGGAACAGCAACTTACAATTTCTCCAGAAATTCCACTAGGGATTCCTCCAGAAGTTTCACAAAGAGTTGTGCAAGAAAGTTTCGTATGAGTTTCTACAGAAATTCCTCCAGAGATTTACCCTATTTTTTCGGGACTTTTCTTGATATTTAAAACTACGTATGTCATGATGGCACTATTATCCCAAGAAACACGACTTGTTTTTAAGACAGTAACAGCAATCTTAGTGCAATTTCTTCTCTGTCCGTATTACGGATGACAGAACACAATTGCTTTTTCTTTGAAAGCCAAAAAGCGCAGATTCTGAATTGTTATGCAACTTCAAAGATAGGGAATGATAAAAAAGAATGGGAAAAGATTATGTCCAGACTCGAACCATGGATACCAGGAGTATCATCTACTCACCTTACATATTAACCCTCTAATACCCAATCCCGCCTTTAGACGGGGTATAGTTTGAGCATTTTTGTAATTTTTTTTTCGTAGAAAATCATTTTTTTTATAATTTTGGCTGATATTTAGGACTGTTCTGTATATCTCAAAATGGTTTTTGGTGTATTTTAAAGCGTATTTACATTTTTAAAAAATCATTGAAATAATGATGTTTTAGTCACCTTTTAGAAGACATTGTTTATTTTGTATTGAATCGCTACAATTAACATATTTTTAATTTTTCCCACTTTATTCTACCCTAGTTCAATAGTTTAAGGGAGTCGAATACACTCTAAAATTATTTTCCTTAAAATTACACGGAAAATAAAATTTTGCATGAAAAAAAATAAAAATAAAAATATTTTAACAATAATCATAAAATCTCAAAATGTTTTTGTCTCAAAAAATCCGTAACCAAAATAGGCTTCCAGGAAAAATATAAAAGTGTGGGGATGTTCAAAAATAAAAATTAGAAAAATCAAAAACGGAAATTCATGTAATCGAGAATTAAAAACAATCATCTTCCAAAACATGTTTAAATCGATTTTAGATGATGAAAAATGATATTTAGATCAAAATCAAAAATTTGGGTATTAGAAGGTTAAATACACCAAGAGCTCTGTGAGAGGAGTGCTACTCAACTCACCATAAAAACTACTGAAGTTGCATGTTACTTTATTGCACCTTCTATGTCACAAGTTACAAGAGAACTGTCAAAATGAAAAGACGCGCAAGTTTTCCGCAACACATTTGGAACCTAATCTCAACAAACAAACCAGAGTTTGATGGTGCATGCATGTTACATAGCACATTCAATGTAAGCTGACTGTATTATCACTTGCGAGGAATTCGTAAGCTCCGCCTCCACGAGGTAATTTGTGATTTCTTTGAAACAAAGCCGCAACTTTACGAATTTTGGAGTTTAAATGCAACTCAACTGACAAGATGGAAGTTTCGTGTGCTTTTAGTGCAACTTATTTAGACCACAGCATAGAAAGCCACATTTTGGATGTAGTAGGTGCTGCTTGGGATGGGTGCTCCACAATTTATAGATATGTAGTGTTCCGCGTGTCAACAACAAACTGTAAGTTTCAAATTAATTAGATATTAAAAATTTTACCGTAAAAATGTACATAATACTGAAGTACATAAAATCGAAGGTAGCCGGGGCCCGTGGCGCAATTGGTCACACGTTTACTTCATAAGCAGATGGACATGGGTTCTATCCCAGCCTCGGCACTTTCGTCAGTTGCTGTTTCCCCCTGAGAGCAGCTGACACTGACCCTCTTCTGATCCCATGGCTCAAACGATCCCGGATACTTGTATATCGGCAAACGGCAACTCATAATGGACCCCCAATCGGACTGGAAAAAGGAACAACCAACAGTCACACATAAACATCCTCGTGCTCATCATTATACCATCATAGGGTAGAAAGTGAAAGCAGCGCAACGGCAACCAGTTCGACATAGTAGAATTAGAATAGAATACATTTAGGCGCTGTACAAATGTAAGTACAGCTTCCAATTGGAATCGCTCATGCAGTGCCCTGGTGGATAAAAAAGATGTAAATTAGGTTAAGTGATTGAAGTAGAAAAAAAAACAAGAGCCCACTAAATCGAGGTATATTTATAGTTATATTTATTTGGGCTGCAAAACGGTGAGTCGATAAGGAGAGCGTCCAACATAGCTCTGGTGCTTACAAGTTCCTACCTCATGCTTCCACGGGGCAAGCTATGACAAAGACCGCCAGCTAAGAGTTGTGTGTTTAGCTGGTAGTGCAGCCTGGGCACTATTGTCCTTCTGACTTCAGCTAGATTGAGGAGGTACGATCCGAGCGTCTGTTCACCAAGGAGGTGCGGCTCAAACAGCGTCTGTTCTGGCATCCAGCGGCTGAGTAAGAAACGCTGCACCACGCCCAGCTGGATCCAAGGTGGTAGCCCCATCAGCGTGGTCGTCCCAGTGTTGGTTGGGACGTTAAACAGAACTGGCACGATGGCCCTCCGGCGAGACAGGAGTGTTGGCGTAGGCCCAATAAGCCACCCGTAAAAATCCCCATTGCGAATAACATAGGAGAAAATACGACTTGATACAATCGGCAAAGACCCACGCGACGAAAGAGGGACTACGATTGGAAACTTGGAACATGAAATTGCAAGTCACTAGGTTTTGCAGGATGTGACAGGATAATTTACGACGAATTACATCCCCGACATCGTGGCGACATCAACATCCAATTACTTCAACATCGTGGCATTGCAGGAACTTTGTTGGACTGGACAGAAAGTGTGGAAAAGCGGGCATGGAGCGGGTACCTTCTACCAAAGCTGTGGCACTACCAATGAACTGGTAACAGGATTTATAGTGTTGGGCAAGATACGACAACGTGTGATCGGGTGGCATCCGATCAACGCAAGGATGTACATGTTAAGAGTTAAGGACCGTTTCTTCAACTACAGCATCATCAACGTCCACTGCCCACACGAAGGGAGAGCACCTCAATGGCGACGTTGCAAATACCGAAGGTGGCGTGGTAACATATCTAGGGGTATGTGCACATGACGAAAGACTTCCGGCCCCTGACCTCCAAGAGATTGAAGAGGACGTTGGCCCGTTGAAAAACAACAAAGCTGCTGGAGCAGATCAACTACCAAGCGAGCTTCTAAAATACGGTGGAGAAGCACTGGTGAGAGCACTACACTGGGTCATTACTAAGATTTGGGAGGAGTAAGTATTACCGGAGGAATGGATGGAAGGTATCGTGTGTCCCATCTACAAAAAGGGCGACAAGTTGGATTGCGGGAACTACCGCGCGATCACACTACTGAGCGCTGCCTACAAGATACTCTCTCAAATTTTATGCCGCCGTCTATCACCATTGCAACCATTGCAAGAGAGTTCGTGGGGCAATATCAGGCTGGATTCATGGCTGAACGCGCTACAACGGACCAGATGTTCACCATCCGCCAGGTGTTGCAGAAATGCCGCGAATACAACGTGCCCACACATCACTTGTTCATCGATTTCAAATCGGCGTATGATACGATCGATCGAGATCAGCTATATCAAATTATGCACGAATACGGATTCCTGGATAAACAGATACGATTGATCAAGGCGACGATAGATCGAGTGATGTCCGTAGTTCGGGTATCAGGGACAGGGGCACTCTCGAGTCCCTTCGAGAGGGTTACAGCAAGGTGATGGTCTTTCGTGCTTGCTGTTCAACATTGCGTTAGAGGGTGTTATAAGGAGTGCGGGGATTAACATGAGTGGTACGATTTTCACGAAGTCCGTTCAGCTGCTTGGTTTCGCTGATGATATTGATATTATTGCTCGTAAATTTGAGACGATGGCGGAAACGTAAATCCGATCAAAGAGTGAAGCCAGGCGAATCGGATAAGTCATTAATGTGTCGAAAACAAAGTACATGATTGCAAAGGATTCCAGAGTGTCACAATAGATCTAAAAACTGGTCGCAGTGACAAACCCGAACAGGAATAAAAAAAAAGGATTCCAGAGAGGAATCACCGCGCCCGCCACCCCGAATTCATATCGACGGTGATGAAATCGAGGCGGTTGAAGAATTCGTGTACTTGGGCTCACTGGTGACCGCCGACAACGACACCAGCAGAGAAATTCAGAGGCGCATTGTGGCAGGAAATAGTGCTTACTTTGGACTCCGCAGAACTCTACTCGAATAAAGTTCGCCGTAACACGAAGTTAATTATCTACAAAACGTTGAATAGACCGGTCGTCCTCTATGGGCACAAAACATGGACCCTACGTGCAGAGGACCAACGCGCCCCTGGAGTTTTCAAACGGAAGGTGTTGCGTACCATCTACGGCGGAGTGCAGATGGAAGACGGGACTTGGAGAAGGCGAATGAACGACGAGCTGCATCAGCTGCTGAGAAAACCAACCATCGTCCATACCGCGAAAATTGGGAGGCTACGGTGGGCGGGTCACGTCATTAGGATGTCAGATAGGAACCCGACTAAAATGGTTCTCGAGAGTCATCCGACCGGTACAAGAAGACGTGGAGCGCAGCGAGCTAGGTGGGTCGACCAAGTGGAGGACGATCTGCGGACCCTACGCAGAGTGCGGAACTGGAGACAAACAGCCATGGACCGAGTGGAATGGAGACGGCTACTATGTACACTGTGTACATTGTACAGCAGAGGCCACCCCGGCCTTGGCCTGATCGGTAAGGTAAGTTTGTTTGAAATGGCATGTGACAAAACCGTTACGCAATTAATTTGCTAGACAATGTGCAAACTTCTAATGGATGCAAATCAGGCCAAACATTTCAATAGGTCCAATCTGCATTTGAGAGGCTCTCTTTGTTCTCTTTCTCTTCGAATTATTGCAATGTAATGGTACACTTTTCAACTATTTTTGCGGTACAAATCAAAAGACGATTGTTTTGACCATCGTTCAATGCAAGGAGACAATCATAATTCAAATAAACAGTTGAGATATTAACGAAAGAGAGGGAAACCAAAGAGAGCCTCTCTTCTGCAGATAGGACCTTTAGACATGTTTGGCCTGAAATGTTTCCCGAAAGAAAAACTCAGAAAACAATCTTTTCTGGAAGGGGAAAGACCTATTCGAGCGAAGATGATACTTTTTTTTCTACCTCTTTACCCACCGACGCATTCTCGTTTCGGCTAAAATGTTTGCATTATGATTATGATCAACGCTCATTTAGCGTTAATTATCTTTATTACGAGAAAACTTTCGGTTTGTTTGGTGTTTTGTTTCGAATATATAAGAACAGAATGCTTTTTCGGCGTTCTGTGTTTTTTCCCTCTCCTGTGTGGGAGTCGGAGATTCGCCGGCTGATTAATTTGGCATTATTTCCGCTAGAATAGGGTGCCACAAATCTCAGCCTGTTCGGTGGTGGTGGTGGCAAGAAGGGGAAATAGCGGCTGCACCTAGAGGCGCTGGTGCAAGATAAATATTGTATCAGTTGGACAGAAAATGTATCGGGTCGGGTGCGCCGAGAGCGAGGATCAGTTCATTCGTCACAATTAAATATTTAGACAGGTGGATTTCGGGTGTAGACAGAGAGGCCATGCCGAGCACTGGCGGATATGAATGGATACCCCGGTCATATGGATGAAGTCAGACAATATCATGCCAAAGGCAAAGGGTTCGTGGATGGTGACGCTGTTCGGGAAATATATACAGTACTGAACAAAAATCCGAGGAAATAAAATGAACAAATCTTCAGTGACTACGACAATTCTAAATAATAAACTTCTTGTGATAATAATGGAAATGTAACAAAGATGACACTGGATCATATGCATGTGTTACAAAGTTTCTGACGTCCCCAATCATGCAAGAAAATAATCGAACAGATACTTTCTCTCGTCCACCACTGTACGGAAAACCAGAGGAAAACTTATCCATCCGTTCGTCAACCCAGCACCGCACCTCATCCACGCCGGGTGTGATTAATGACGGGTTTACTCACTTTGTGGTGCCAGGTCTGCCTGCCTGCCTGGTACGCAATCCAGGTGGACCGAGTTTTTTCTTCGGTTTGGGAGGGCACTGCGGCTTGTTTGCGGTCAGCACTGTGCGCCGATCCTGGGAGGTCGAGCCGGGGTGTGATATGAGCTGGAAGAACAACGACCTGCCCGGTCGGTCTGGAAATCAGTCAGTCAGTCAGTCAGTCAGTCAGTCAGACAGTCGGTTGGTCGGTCGGTTGGTTGGTTAGTCAGACGGACAGCCGCAGTTAGTCAGAGTGCGCTTGGGCAGATAATTTTCCCTTGGGCCCAGTTGGCAACGGTAGAATGGTGATGCGGTAAGGTGAAATCTGGAAAATTGAAAAAAAAAGTAACAGAAATGATAGATGACTGCTGGATTTTTGTCGGTGTCAGGTCATAATTGAATTGGATGGCGGCGTAATTGTAATTGCGTTTGGAAAATTGTTTGAGTTATGACATGAAGGTGTGCTATTTGTTTATAGGATATAATTGGTGTCGATATTAACCTTCCTTGCGCATTGGCGAGAAACATTTTCTTATTTTACAAAGGCCAGCATAGACGAATACATTAGGATTTTTTTTATCTGTATTAACGAGATTTTTAGCCCTAGGCTAGTTCATCCCGGGACCCACGCTTTACTTCCATTCCGAAGGAAGAACTCACATTTTGCGAGTTTGTCGGGAGTGGGATTCGATCCCAGGTCCTCGGCGTGATAGTCAAGTGTTCTTACCATCACACCAGATCCGCTCCACATTAGGATAAATATGTTCTTTTCCATTTTACATTACTGCACAGTAAACAACATTTCTGACTGACCTTGCCCGAATTATAGTTAAACATCTTTTAAGGTAGGATATTAAAAATATTCAATTTATGCAAGATTTTTAAACTCTGCAAAAAAAGAGAAAGCATTATTATTCAGTACCAGTATTGTACATAAGAAAATGTAAATGGGGGTGTTCAAGGAGAATAGCCAAAGGAAGTTCCAAGAAGATATGAAGGAGGGTGGGGCGTATGGGCAAACAAGGAGGTCTAAAAGGGGGGGGGGGTCAATAGAGTGTCTTAGAAAGAAGTTTAAATGGGTTTTGTTGAGGGGGTCGCCTTTCTTCGGAATAATCACACCTATTGAAAGCAGCTTTTTAGTTAAGCAGCTTCAATGCTGAAATAATGATTTATTTATAAATCTACTAAATACCTATTTACAATTTCAATTACTTACATTCTAGTGTAGATTCCCGTAACTACGAAAGGGTCAAACCTCCAACCGTCAGACTCACTTTTTTATCTAAATATATCTAAATATATTGATTCATGCAGTGTTGCCAGTTTCACAGAATTCACCACAACAACTCCCACCCGTGAAACTGGTAACTTGCTGGATCGCCACCTTATCTAATTGTAAGATTTTTTTTTAACGACATGAGAAAATTACTAGAGCTGCACAACGTGAACGTTTCATTCGAGCTTATTCCTCCAGGGTCATAAACCAATGATCAATGATATCATCACACTGTCTATCTTGTATGGATTCAAATCCCGCATCGCTATCCCACACTCATGGAATCGACAACTACAGTTATTGTTGGTCGTTTTGTTGGAATCTCGTCATCGATCCGGACTCCACAGTAATAATGCCGCAAGCTTATCCAGTTTTTCTCATCTCTATTGTTTTGCGCTGTTGCGTGCGGTCGTAGTTGAACGTTCGGCTGCCGTTTTGAGATGATAGACATCTGCTGTTGACCATTTGCGTTGAATTCGGAGGTAGTGCAAACAGGTGACGGTATTTCATCTATCGAGTGCGGTTCGTTTGTCGGACCTTTTCGAACATCTTTTGCACCAAATTGTTTTTTTACCTCGTCCTTCTTGGCTTCAAATTCTAATCGTATTTTCTCTAGAGCCTTTTTAAACTCTTCTTCAATCGCTGCATTCTCTCGCTGGTATTCATCTTCGATGCGGCGTTCCTCATCTTCGTAATGTTTGCGCCATACCGCACCTTGCTTTTCGAGCAATTCCAGTCATTGTGTTGCAGACTCCATTGCAAACTGTTCAGTAGGCAACTAGAATCATTGAAGTTTGTTGAGGGGGTCACCTTTCTTCGGAATAATCACACCTATTGAAAGCACCTTTTTAGTTAAGCAGCTTCAATGCTGAAATAATGATTTATTTATAAATCTATTAAATACCTATTTACAATTTCAATTACTTACATTCTAGTGTAGATTCCCGTAACTACGAAAGGGTCAAACCTCCAACCGCCAGACTCACTTTTCTATCTAAATTAGAGGTGGGCAAAACGGCTCACTTCGGTGATCGGATCCGAGTCGGATAAATCACTCTAGTGAACCGGATCTTCTGAACGGATCTGCGGCTCAGTCTTGAATGACCGAACCACTCCGAGCAGTCATAACTTTTCGACACGTGCTTTTTCCTCACGCCAAGCAAACACAGCTAAAGAGCGGTGGCTCCGAACCCTCACCACTACAATCGTATACCAACCACGTCTGTTCCCTGGCGAAGACTTCACGTTAACAACGCACACAATGATCAATCGGAAGAGCGCAGATCCGAATGTCCTAGGCGACCTGACTCGAACAACCTAATGCGCAGCTAGTAGGTAATGTGGATGCGGGTATGCCATAACACATTAAGAGAGTGAGTGTCGTGTTGGTGTCTGAGAGAATGAGCTGCAAGCAATCCAGAGCGAGAAGCGAACGGTTCTTTTCTCGGGTCTTTCGTACAAAGGCATGCGGACGGATGATCCGGCTCTCTCTGGAAAAGAGCCACGGTTCGCTCACTCACTGCACGGATCCGGATCTTTTGAACGGGTCCGGATCTGATTGCCCATCTCTAATCTAAATATATTATTTTGATTCATGCAGTGTTGCCAGTATCACAGAATTCACCACAACAGGTTGGCTAGGGGATTTCAGAGGGTTCGAAAAGAATTTCGGGGAGTTTCATGGACATATCGAGGGGCTTAGAGGATTTACGGCGGGTTTCAAAGGTGTTTCAGGAATTTCTAAGGGGTTTCAAGGAATCCAGGGAGTTTCCGAGGAGTTCCATGGAGTGCTCATGGATATTTCAGTTAATTTTAGGGGCGTCCATGGTGTCTCGAGGGTTCAGGGGCTTCAAGGGTATTTTTTGGAATTTCAGGGTATTTCAGGGGGATATCATAGGCGTTGCACGATGTTTTAGTAGATTTCAAGGGGTTTCAAAGGGAGATTTGGGGCGTTTCAGGGGACTTCACTACATTCATAAGCTTTTTGGGGGACTTCAAGGTTCATTAAGGATTTCAAGATTTTATATCACGTTTTTGAGTTTTGGGTGGAAAATTAAAAAATAATAAACTTGGGGGGCTCAGGTAAAATACTATCTCCTGGACGCCCATTGAAAAACGTCACCCCTGGCGAAGACTGCCTCTTGTACCTAGCTATTTAGCACTGTAGTTAGAGGAAATGACAATGCAGAATCCGTAGCTTCCGGGAAGGTAAGGCCAGTTTCCTGAGTGGAACTGCAGATCTCTCAACTTCATTTGGAGCACCCGCATACTCGCCGATATACTGCAGGACTGCGGGTTCGGAATCGTAGCACTGCAGGAGGTATGTTGGACAGGATTTATGGCGCAAACATATGGAAGTAATCATACCATCTAGTAGAGCTGCGGCAACACGCGTGAGCTGGAAACAGCTATTATAGGCTGACATGTAGAGGCGCGTGATCGGTTGGTGAACAATCGATGAAAGAATGTGCAGGTTGAGGATCAAGGGCCGATTCTTCAACTTCAGCATAATAAACATTGTTACTTATAAATCTCTTTCCCGTCAATTAGGGATGCGAGAATGACGGAAACAACAAACTGCAGCCCGAACTCAATTTGTCATAACAAAGTTGCTTTATTGCTCTGATTTGCAAAGAGCCTACCTGTCCCTACTGTTTCTTAACTCTAGTTCATATAGCTTAACTTAGGGTATTCGTAGCTCACCGAAAATTAGGATTGCACCAGCAACCGTGTATCATCGATCCTCCCTAATGGGGGCCTTGCCGCGACGTGCCGGCCAGCCTGCACTCCGCCATCGTTCTCATCAGGTGGCGGGCCTCTGTCACCTAGAATCACCGAGGCCGTTGACACTCCCAGCTGCCTCTTTCGATGGCCGTCGCGTGACCTCCGTCTGGGGAATTCCAGAAGGCTCGGCGGAGGACGTGATTTGCCGATGCGATCGCGCTTGGTTGTGCCGGATTGCTCGCGCCTTCTTGCTCGTGGTTTCCGTGCGTGGCCGACGATTTGGTGCGGATTGGTTCCAGACGGACGAGGGTAGAGACGGGAACGCCTCTGACGTGCAGAGCTCCCTCCGAGGTTCCCTCTATGTGCGCTGTGAAGATGGTAAACAAAACCCTGTGGGGACGTTTAGGTTAAGTGCTGTTTATTCCTGCTGTGAATAATTTCCTTACCCTGTAGAGGGGCTTGTTTGGTGCGACACACTCTCTCCGTTGCCGAGTAGCTCGATCTGGAGCTTATTCGTAGGTGGTTTAGATTCCTGAAAAGCACGCCAATTCGTATCAAGCCTATAGTGCCTTTTGCTTCACTTACAGTGCCTTTATGCAAGGATGCCCGATCGTGCTCAATCCTCGTGTCAGAGTGCTGCGGTCCGTCTCCTGGACAGTCTGATCAATACGCTCCCTGTTGTTACAAATCGGATATCATCAAATGAACATTGGTAGATGATTCTGAACTTACAGAAAAGCGATGTTGGCCGCAAATCGTTACGTTGACAGTCCAGGCGCAGCGGATTGGGTGACTGTTCTCTCGACAGCTCCCGACACGTGCGGAATGTTGTGACGCGGGTTTTTGCCTGTTTTAAGTTATGTATCTGATTAATTGCAACTGCGGTTTATTTCCTTTACGGATGCACTTACATTGAAGAAACCGGATCTGCGCTAGCGTAATCTCTATGGCCAATCTCGTTCCGGCCCGACTTTGGAGATTCGGTTTCTGCGCACTATCACCTACTATGTCCGCTCGTTGTCGAGGCTTTGCCACTTGTGGTGCTCGTTCGTTTTTGGCGGAAGTCTTTTGCTGGCACGACACGTCACGACGATTTCAAGAAAATTTTTCCTTTGCTTCGCTTTTCAAACAATTTAGGGATGCCTAGAAATTGTTTTCCTTCGATGTTTGTTTAACACTTGAACAAATTTACGCTTTTCAGTACAAATAATTGCTCTATAAAACTAACTGTAACAACATGCACAACCCACACTCCGGAAGCACTGATGATGACAAGGGCCCATTTTACGCACAGCTCGAACACGAGTACGATCGCTGTCCAAGCCACGACGTCAAGATCGTCATATGAGATTTAAACGACCAGGAGGAGGAATTCAGACCGACGATTGGAAAGCTCAGGGCTCACCAGCAAACGAACGAAAATGACATACATGTCATTGATTTCACCGCCTCCAAAAATATGGCCATAAGTAGCACCTTCTTCCAACACAGCCGTCCTTATCGTTACACCTGGAGATCACCATAGAAGACGGAATCGCAAATCGACTACGTTCTGATGACGGACGGCACTTTTCCGACATTATCGACGACATGACCTATCGTGGCGCCAACATCAACTCCGACCTAGTGATGGTCAAACTGCGCCTCAAACTCTCCGTCATCAACAATGTACGGTATCGGCGACCGCCACGGTACAATCTAGAGTGGCTAAAACAACCAGATGTCGCCTCAGCATACACGCAGAATGAGGTCCCTCTAGAGGACTGCTGGAGTACAGTGAAAGTAGCCATCAACGACACAGTCGAGAGCGAATCTATGACAAAAGGTCGAAAGACATAAGGTCGAAGGACAAAAGGTCGAAGGACAAAAGGTCGAAGGACAAAAAGGTCGAAGGACAAAAGGTCGAATAGACAAAAGGTCGAATGGACAAAAGGTCGAATGGACAAAAGGTCGAATGGATAAAAGGTCGAATAGAACAAAAAATATAATTGGTCGGCGTTAAGTCAGAGAGGACCATGTGTATTTTGCTTAATTTCTAGAAAAACGACTTTAAAGTTTGCAACTCTTATAAGTTTTGAGTTTTTCATCAAATGTTCTTGAATTTCTGCCATAAAGCTCAATAACTATTCATCACAGCATCGCTCTGTATTGAACGCGAAAAAAAACATAAATTAAAGCTTAAAACCGAGAAATTGCTAATTAATTGATTGTACTTAGCCCACTCTGACTGAACGGTTTTTGGAAAATCTTCAACCAACTACAGTTCACACTCAAGTATTTACATATTTGATGAAAAAATAATGCACAAGTAGCACAACAGATAATGGGAGTAGTGTATAATGTGAGCAGGAAGTTTGAAATTGGATATTTGTCTGTTCTTACACTGTTGATTACCATTTTCAATTTTTATGTTCAGTCAGAGTGGACCAAGTACAACAGTTCAATATCACATGAAGGGTAGTCACTTAATGAGCTATTTAAGAATTCCTAACTTGACCATTTAATAGCTAACAACTTTTGAATGTATGATCATAGTTCAATACGTTTTTGAAATATTGTAGTTTCACAGTTCATAATAACTTATTCAGAGGACTGGCATTTTTCAAGAATTCGTTCAGACAGAGTGAACCAAGTACATAATTCTTGAAAAATTGGTAAAATCAATTTCTTCATGAAACGGGTATTGGTACATTTCAATATGATGCCCAGCAGCTACTAAACAAACATATTTTGATTTGGAAAGGATTACGAAGAGTAAGGTAATTTCAACCATTTTTCTTAGAGACACATGGTCCCCTCTGTCTGCACGCGAAATGCCACAATATGCTTCAACACGATGATCTGTAAAATACGATATTGACCATAATAAAATGGAATTTCAAGAGCTTTCTTAATCAATAATCATCAGAAAATGCGTTAGGGAGTCATACGATTTGCAAACGTATCACATTTTGATGATAAACTATTTAATTTATTGGATTTTAACCAATACATATTTTTTCAACTCACTTGACATCAAGCATATGGTCCACTCTGACTGCACACTATTATCGATTTTTGCGGTTCAATCAAAAGAAAAATGTGCTATAACTCTCGTTAAATGTAATATTAAGAAAATTGGGTGAATGTTTCAAGTAGCTTAAGTAATTCTTAATCAAATTCCCTAAAAATCCAATTTTCGTCGATTTTGTTACTTGGTCCCCTCTGACTTAACGCCGACCAATTGACAATAGACAATTTGGAAGACATGATAAAGTGGTCAGTATTTGACAGAAAAACGACAATTAGCTTATATGCAGCTATTTACTACCGCATTGCAATCCGAAATAGATGCCTAGAATGCCACAATGGTCCGAATCCACGTTTTAGCAGGAAAAAAATGCGTATCTCTGTTTTCGTTAATTTTAGGCATTTGGTGTCTTCAGAGAAGTTGTTTGAATTTGTTTGCTGCATCTTTTCCAAAAATTTTTGATAAGGGTGGTCCGCGCCTTAACTCAAATCTGGAATAGAACTTTTAAATTTCAAGTCATTCGCGATCGAGTTCTTCAGCAAAGTTGTAGGCAATGCTTTTTTGAGCAACTTTGCCGAATACGCCGTTTATCTAGCTCTTAATTTGAACATAGTAGGTCAATTTTATGTTTTGACTTAGGGTGAGCCATTAAAAAACGGTTTTTTCGCAATAACTTTTTTATTTGATTTTTTTGACGATGAGAGCTTCGGAGCATTTTTAGAGCAAGTAATGACGCATATTTGTCCTGAAAATTGCACGTTGCTAGATCTTGTCATTCAAATGTTATGGGCAATTTTGACTTAAAATCAACGATGTCTTCAAATGCGTATATCTCGAGGAGCTGGTAAAATAAAAAAAGTTCTTTAAGCGGCATTTGGATGGTCACATATAAAGCCAAATTTGGAGCAAATATTACAAGAACGTTATTTTTTAAATTGGAATAAATCGACTCCAAAAATCCCCTTGAAAATTGAAAAAAACTACTTATAACTCATACAATTTCAAAGATAGAGTCAAACTGTCTTCGGAAAAAACGTAGGTTTTTATCATGCCTACAAGTTTCCCATACACGATTTTTTTGCAAAACGTGAAACAAAAGCTTGAAATTGATAATTTGATTCTTAGGGGTACATGCTATGTTTTTCTAGGAAATCAGAACGATTATATTCTCTAAAAACAAATTATCAATTTCAAGCTTTTGTTTCACGTTTTACAAAAAAATCGTGTATGGAAAACTTTTAGGTATGGTGAAATCCCACATTTTTCCCGAAGACAGTTTGACTCTATCTTTAAAATTGTATGAGTTATAAGTAGTTTTTCGATTTTTCAAAGGGATTTTTTGAGTCGATTTATTCCAATTTAAAATATAACGTTCTTGTAATATTTGCTCCACATTTGGCTTTATATGTGACCTTCCAAATGCCACTTAAAGAACTATTTTTATTTTACCAGCTCCATGAGATATAAGCATTTGAAGACATCGTTATTTTTAAGTAAAAATTACCCATAACATTTGAATGACAAGACCTAGCAACATGCAATGTTCAGGACAAATATGCGTCATTACTTGCTCTTCAAATGCTCCGAAGCTCACATTTTCGAAAAAAATCAAATAAAAAAGTTATTGCAAAAAAACCGTTTTTGGGGGGCTCACCCTAAGTCAAAACTTAAAATTGACCTACTATGTTCAAATTAAGAGCTAGATAAACGGCGTATTCAGCAAAGTTGCTCGAAATAGCATTGCCTACAACTTTTGTGAAGAACTCGATCGCGTATGACTTAAAATTAAAAAATTCATTTCCAGATTTGAGTTAGGACGAGGACCACCCTAATCAAAAATTTTTGGAAAAGATGCAGCAAACAAATACAAACAACTTCTCTGAAGACACCAAACGCCTAAAATTAACGAAAACAGAGATACTGATTTTTTTCCTGCTAAAACGTGGATTCGGACCATTGTGGAATGATAGAAAGTAGAAGCCAATAGAAGGATATAAAGTAATGTTATTCATGAAAGTTAAATGTGGAAAATAGTACTCCTTGAAAGAATAGCCTATGGGTAGAAGAAGTATGAATAATATTTTGAAATATTGTCATCTGAAATTCCAATAATTACAGCGATTTAATAAAGTTAAACAATCTATTCATTAGAGAAGAACAAATCTCTGGGTACTATATGAACAAACAAAACGAAATATTTTACGTTGGGAGCAGAGATCCAAAATGTACTGTCAAAAACTGTAATTTGCATGATAATCGTCGGTGTATGGTCTTGACTATCATGCAACAAAAACATTCACGTATGAGCACATGAAATATTCATGGGTGACTGTGACATTTTTTTAATCACTGCAAAAAATGTAGAGGATTGGCAAATTGAGTGAACTAATGAAATCCCAGTGGTTCCGAAAACTGCAACGGGACATGCGTATAACTTAGGAACCGGAAGTGTGAAGAAGCGGAGTGTCAGTGGCTCCCAACTGAATAGCTACGACCCACGTCTAACAAATCAAAAAGTCTCATGCCATACGGATATTTTCGGTTAATTGAGTTTATGTTGAAACCCGATATCCTAGGCCATTTTGGAAATAAATATTGCGCTTGGGGTTTCGAGGACAATATAGGGACACTACTGAGGATTTCCGCCATTCTCAAAACGCCTCTGTAACGACTTTGAAATCAAATCTGCTGAAAATGCTATGAAGCTTTTTGGAATGCCTCCGAAATCTACCTTAAACCCCCTGAAACCCCATGTAACGCACCTTAGATCCTCCAAAACCCCCGAAAACGCCATGTAACGCCGCCATAACGTTTCTGAAATCCTCCGAATATGCTCTGAAGCCTTTTGGAATGCCTCCAAAAACCCCCTAATACCGCCGGAAGCCCCATGTAACGCACCTTAGACCCTCCGAAACCCCCAAAAACGCCATATCGGCACCAACATTTCAAAAGGGCGCAACTGCTTTTGCCTTCTCACAGAGCTGTGGATCGTATTTCATTCATCTCACGCAATTCACATCCATTAATCGAAAGTAGAGGATTTTATCTTTCTATTTGTGCTAGTGGATTGCTCGAGAGGGATGGGATACGCTTCACAGCTTTGTGAGAAGGCATTGATTGTAAATGCAGTTACGCCCTTTTGAATTGTTGGTGCCGATATAACGCCTCCGTACCGTTTGTGAAATACGCCGAAAATGCTCTGAAGCTCTTTGTGGAATGCCTCCAAAATCCCCCTGAAACCCCCTGAAACCCCATGTAACGCACCTCAGACCTTCCGAAACCCCCGAAAACGCTATGTAACGCCTCCGTAACGATTATGAAATATGCTGAAAATGCTCTGAAGCTGTCTCTGACCCCATGTAACGCACATGTGACTCTCCGAAACCCCCCATTCGACCTTTTGTCCATTCGACCTTTTGTCCTTCGACCTTTTGTCCTTCGACCATTTGTCCTTCGACCTTCTGTCCTAAAGCCATCTACCCCATTCACAAGAATGACGACCGCATGGAATGTGAGAACTTCAGGGCGATCACTATTTTGAATGCTGCCTACAAAGTGCTGTTCCATTCCGTCGTCTGTCACCTAAAACAAATGAGTTCGTGGGAAGTTACCAAGCCGGCATCATCGACGGCCAGTCGACAACGGACCAGATCTTCAGCGTATGGCAAATCCTCCAGAAATGCCGTCAATACCAGGTCCCAACGCATCACCAGTCATCGACTTCAAAGCGGCATACGACAGTATCGACCGCACAGAGCTATGGAGATGGAGAATCATGGACAAGAACAGTTTTCCTGGGGAGCTGACCAGACTGATAAAAGCAGCGATGGACGGTGTTCAAAACAACGTAAGAATCCCGGGTGAACTATCGAGTTCATTCAAATCTCGACGGGGATTGAGGGATTGTGACAAGGTTATGGACTTTTCTGCCTACTATTCAAGATTGCCCTAGAATGTGTAATTCCGGGCTCAACAGCCGGAGTACGCTATTCGCGAGATCATGCTAGTTGTAGTTTTCGTTAAATCACACATTATTATGAATATCAAGGTTATACATATGTATGTAATTGCATCTGACCTTGATATCTGCATGAAATTTTCAAATCTGTATCTTCTGTACCTTCGAGTTAGATTATTGGCCTGATTTTCATGCTTTTGCTCTCTTCTTACTACCACTCTGGCCACCTGGCGAAGTCACATTCAAGTAATTAATTTTTCAACAACGTCGCCACCGGATGGCATTGTTTCGGTTAGAGAACGAGTTGGAAAACACGCTTGTCCTTGAGATGGAAGGAGGTTGTTGAGCCGTTGTATTGTTGAGTTGTTAAACTTTTAAGCCGATTTGTGGTAGAACGGAAAAGTACAATGTATTTAGATTTAGAAATATAATATTCGAAAAGTACGGCATGTAATGAAGTTAATTAAAAAAAAAACTTGATTTATCCACCCAGTGGTGATCACGCCTTTCTCGTCAAATATGTACTCATGATCATTCCATCGACGTAAGCTATTATCTAATTGGAAAACTTATTGTTGGTATAGACAGAGCGGAACGATATCAGTTTCTTCAGTTGACTGCAGATGATACCGCAAATGACAGAAGCATATCCCATTTTAGCTATAACCTGACCTCTTGTCGGGGCCCCTGGCGCAGTGGTCACACGTTCGCTTCATAAGGGGATGGTCATGAGTTCGATCCCAGCCTTGGCATTTGCTATTTTTCGTCAGTTACTCTTCCCCCCGGGAGCAACTGACACTGAGCCTACAGCTCTATCGGACCCGGAAAATTTGGATATCGGTGAACCGCAACCGCCATATAACAACATTATCGTGGTAGAAAAGCGAAAGCAGCACAAAGGCACCAATTCGATATAGTAGAATTAGAATAGAATACATTTAGACGATGTACAAAGTACAAGTGCAGCTGGCATCGCTCACATAAGGCCCTTGTGGACAAAAGAGAGCCCTGTAAATTAGGTTAAGTAATAAAGAATTTAAAAAAATCTGACCTCGGAAACTGTTCGCTTACAACATCACATTTATATCACACGGTTGCTCCAGAAACTAATTGTAACAAATTTATTTGACATTATTTATTTAATATTCGATCTACATCTCTTCTTACAGCTCCCATCCTTGATCCTCAAAAAGTGTAACTTATCCAGTGCCCAATTATAGCTTGCCTCAGTCCGAAAAAAAAATCACCCCAAACCCTTGATACGCAACCGCATGGCCCCCTTGGTAATTGAATACAATTTTTCATTTTACGCACCAACGCAGAACAAATTTTCCTGTCGCTTTTCACCACCACCTCCGTCTCATGGTGCGAATTCCCGGCCTTGCCAGTTTCGAGTTTGGTCGAGCACGTTCCTGCAGTGCTTATGGTAATGGCATGCGTTCCGACACCGCTTATCTTTCCAGTACATTCACTCACCCTCACTCACCACCGTCAAGTCGATTACGAAGTAGGTAATACGCATCATAAACTGGGCGAAAATTAGGTTGGCGACAATAATAATTATTTGCAACTTGCGTGCTCTTTTCGATACTCACGAACGATTCTAACCACCGTTTTCAAGAGCTCAAAAATACCGATGTAGATACCGTCAGTGCTGTGGTATTGGCTGTAGCACAGACACACAAACGTAACATCTAGAAGATCTAGAAGATGATGAGCATGTTGCACAAAATATGTTTTTGCAGACTATAGTCCACAGAAGGCGCTAGCACAGCTTGTTGGATCGTAAGAGAAGGTGTATATCAAAGGAATATATCGCTGTCTAATTAGTTTTGCGCTTAAAGCTTATTCACAAAAGCAAAAGCAAAAGCAAGTTACAGTTACAGCCCCCCAAAGATGGCAATTTTGTATGAAAATCGACATTTTTACCAGTCAATAATGGGATGACTGCTGTTTACATTTTTTATTGATTGCTCCCAGTTGGCGCCAGCAGTAAAAATTGCATGCAAGAACTTTTATAGAATCTAGTTTCCAGCGCTGACAGCCCGACGGCGACACCATCGCTTGTATTCAACAGCCGGTTGCGATTCGTCCATGTTTTTGAAGTCAGCATCAGTTTCGGGGCAAACATTTGATTTGAGCGTAATTTGCGAGTAAATTTTTTTATCTCTTCTTTAGGACCACAATAACGAGCTAATTCACACACGTTTTTATTTAAAGTACCATATACCAATCAACAAGATAACTTTTTGTCACAATTGCCCTAGTATTTTGGAAAATTATATATTTTGTTGGGAAAAATATTTTGCCTTTTTCAATTGTTGGTCCTGAAACGATTATTTGTTTGGGGTTCAGCACGTAGTGACGTAGTGGGGTTCAGCGATGTTGACTCACTTTTTTCCTGCGGGGTAGTATTCAGATGACAGCCGCCTGGTATTCGATGCATCGTCTGTGCTACTCTCGGTTGTCAACTTTCTAAAATCCTCACCTCAAGCTCACGGAAGCATGGTAGTCAAGAACTGCGAAATCGTATGGAAAAATCGCGAAAACCATTAATGGAATGATTGCTGTTTACATTTTCATTGATTGCTCTCAATTGGCGCCAGCAGTGAAAATTGCATACAAGCTCTTTTATAGGATCTAGTTTCCAGCGCTGACAACCCTCAAACTCACGGAAGCATGGTAGCCAAGAACTGTCAAATCATACACAGAAAAAAATATGTAATTAAAATTCAGCGAGAAATCATGCACATAAAGGGAATGCTAGAGTTAGTGCACTTTTACATGAGATATAATGTAAAATTACATTACAATCGTGTAAATTTCCGCCAACTATCGCGTAAACCATCATGGACTCCAACCGGTTACGCGACTATTAGCGGAAATTTACACGAACGTAACGTAATTTTACATGATATCTCATGTAAATATGTACTAACTCTAGCATTCCCTTTATGTGCATGATTTTACGCTGAATTTTACATGAATATTTTTTTCTGTGTATGGAACAAAAACGTTAATTGTTAGAAAACGGGATATTTTTGTGAAAAGTTAGTGATTAGAAACCAACAATGGTTTGGAAAGGCAACTTTTAGTGATTACTTCATGTTCCGGAAAAACTTCTTCACCGAGAAATTTCGTTTTTACTACCACAGAAAAAAGTGCCATCTGTTATATTTTTAGTTTGGAATGTCGATGTAGGTATTATGCATCACAATGCACATCAGTCATTCCGACTTTAGAAAACAAAATTCTGAAATGGAACAAGCTCACCAATTGTTGAACACTCTTTTACATAAATAAAAGAAAATCGGGCTCTATCAATTAGTAAATAGAACACAAAAAAGAACAATATTTTATTATTCTATTTAACTGTTCAATAATCTTGCGAGTTTACAAGTTTTTTTTAATTATTCCTTCGGACATTTTTTCGCAATTTCTTTGGTTTTTTTTCAGGCAATTTATTTGGAAATTTCTCTGGCCACATTTTTTTGGGAAATCACTTAGTTTGGAAATTTAAGTGTAATGACTTCGGAAATTTCTTCAAAGAATCTTCAAAGCACATTCTTTAAAATTTTCATCGGTAATTTATTTGGAAACTGTTTTGACAATTCCTTTAGTGGTTAACTTGGCATTGTTGTCAACCATTTTCGTAATTTCTTGGGCATTATTTTTTTTTTAATTTTTCCAGTAGTTGTTAAGATTATTGTTTGCCTTTCTCGTACACCAAAGTGTACTGAAAGGCTATATGTTCACTTAACAAACGAATTGTCGATAGAAGACTCGGAAGGTCAAGTCACATATACCAATCAACTCAGTTCGACGAATGATCCGAGATGATGTCTGTTGCTATTAAAAATGGTCCGGATCGGTCAAGGCGTTCTGGAGCTATGGCCATTTCAGTGATCCGGATCAGCACCGGTAGAACTGGCCGTATATAAAACTGAACCAAGCCCTATCAACCGACACATCAAACTGCGGCGATTTTTGTAGCTTTTGGAATGGTTGACGATTTTTGTACGAAAATCAACATAAGAGACCAGAAATTCCATTATGTCGGCCCAAAAGTCAAGATGGCAGCCTAATATTCAAGATGGCGGCTCCAAATTCAAGATAACGGATCTAAATTCAAGATGGCGTCTGTTCAATGCAGTTTTAGGTCCAAAACAATTTGGTATGAAAAAATTTCCGGAGTTCAAAAATTGCGAATAGAATGCTCGGTCTAACATCCAAGATGACGGCTCCAAATCAAAGATGGTGGCTGTTCAATGGCGTCTTAGGCTCTAAAACCATGTAATATGGTTGTATTTGGAATGAGGAAGATGTCCAGAGTCCAAAAATGGCGACCAGAATATCCAAGATAACGGTTCTAAATTCAAGATGGCGGCTGTTTAATTGAGTTTTAGGCCCTAAAACCATGCGATATGGGTATATTTGGTATGAGGAAGATATCCGGAGTCCAAAAATTGTAAACAGAATACCCAAGATGTCGGTCTAAAATCCAAGACGGCGGCTCCAAAGCCAAGATTACGGCTGTTTAATGGCGTCCTGGGCTCTAAACCATGCAATATGGGAATATTTGGTATAGAGAAGGTGTCTGAAATCCAAGATGGTGGCTCCAAATTCAAGATGGCGATTGAGAAATGGGGGTTTAGGCTCTAAAATCAAGATATATGGGTATATTCGATATGTAGAAGATGTCCGACAAGAATATCCAAGGCGAACTTAAATCCAAAAAGGCTGTTCAAAATTCAAGATAGCGGCTTTTTTTAAGATTTTTAGGCTCAAACATCCAAATCCAGATAAACGACATGATTTTTGGTGCCATGAAATGGATTCTTGTTAAACGTATGAAAGTGCGATATTCATCAACATGTCACTTGAGTTTTGTTGAAATGGGTTTTTTAGGGCACGAGAAAGGTGCAATCACTGCTAGGTGGATTAATTAAGGTTTTTTGCAATTGTTTTGGTCATTTTGTTTTCTGGAATTTATCCAGCAATCCCTCTGACCATCCCTTGGCAAATTTCTTCGGTAATGCAGTCAGCAATAAATTCAGCAACACAGGAATTCCTTTGAAAGTCCATCGTGAATTTTAACGGACATGTTTTCTGTGTCCTCTGGTAACTACCACATCAATGCCTTTGAGAATTTTATGCTCAATGTGAAAATTCTTTGGGAAATCCCTTTAAAAAATCCTTGCAGAATAAATTACCAAATTTTTTTATTAATTCCATTTAAATCCTATGAATTTCTCAGAAATATTCTTCGTGAATTCTTCAATGATGCAGCAGTTTCTTTGAGAATGTTTTTGGAAATTTCTTCGAAACTCGCTTCGTAGCTTTCTTTTAGAATTGCATTGACAATTCTTTTGATCATTTCTCAGCGAAATGTCGTTGATGTATTATCGGGGTTTGTTTTTTCCTATGGCAATTCTTCCAAAATTATTTTGACAATTCCTCCGACTTTTTCTTTGAAAAGCTGTTCTGAAAGTACTTTTTAATTCCTCGAGTAATTCCAGCAATTCCTTTAAGAATTTCTTTCAAAATTACTTCAGCATATTCTTTGCGAAATACTTTTGCGGGAGTTTTTGTTGGAACTTTTTTACAAATTCATTGGCATTTTTCCGATTTTTTTTAAGGAGACCCTTTGGTAATTCTCATATGTAGTCCTTTGCAATTTCTCTGGAAATTTCTTCAGCTCTTTTATGGAAATTTCCTCGGTAATTCCATTGGAAATTTCTCAAGCAGTTTTCGGAAATTTCTTAGGATTTTTTTCTGTGTTTTTTTTTTCAGAAGTCATTTGCGGAATTTATGTGACAATGTTCAAAAAATTTCGGCCATTTTTTTTCGAAATTGCAATTTCTTTGTGAATTCCTTCGAAATTAATTCCTTTAAATATTGCATCAGAAATTTCAATTGGTACCTTCTGAATTTCCAAAGAAATTGTATGAGAAATTTTCAGAGAAACTGCTGAAAAAATACCCAAAGAATATTGCGGAAGAAAAGCGGATGGAATTCCTAACATAATTGCACTGTCTAAATAGATGATAAATGAAGCTTCTTGTGAAATGGCCATAGAAGATGCCTAAAAATATTGGAAAAATAATTGAAAATAATTACTGTGAAAATATGCAAAGAAATTTCAGTGGAAATTTTATTTTTTTTAATTTGCGTCATTTTTTGAGAATATTAACCAACTTGCTTGCTCTTAACTCAAACATGTAAAAAAAAATCCACATTCCCGGCAATTCTTTCCGAACTACTTTACCTTCGGAAAATGATTAGGAAATTCCCAAGATATTGTCTTTAAAACACTTACTTGAAACTTCCCTAGCATTTTTTTTGTGGAATCCCTTCCGAAATTCCTTTAGCAAAAAAATAAATAAAATAAAATTGAAAATTTAGTTTAAAAATTATCAAAAAAAAAAAAAATTGCCGTGTGTTTTATTTGTAACGGTTAACTAACATGCTAGTTCTTCAAGATGTCCAAAGAACTCTAAAAATCTTATTAACCTACATGGAGATGAACCGGCCTCGGGCTGAAAGTCTCGGTAATAAAGATATATAAAAAATTAACCTACCGAAGAAATTCTCATTTTTTTGCCGAAGAAAATTTCATAGATATCGCTGAAGCATTATTCGAAGAAATTGCCAAAGGACTTCCAAAAAAAAATTGCAACAAAGTTAAATATTTTTTCTCAATATTCTCACAGAAATTGATGAAGAAGTTTTAAATGCATTACTTGAGCAACTTACAAAAGAATTGTTGAAAAAAAAAAATACCAAAGGAATCCCCAAAGCAATAGTTAAGAAATCTTACATGGGGATACACGAGTTTATAAATAAATTTTAAAAATCAAATTCGATACCAAAGTCCTTTAATTTTACCGTTATCACGGCATGGCAGTGGGAGTGTTAATGAGACGTAGATCTAAATATTCATGTTTTCATCCACAGAAAACGAACTGGGATGCTTTTGAATTATAGGAGAAGCGTCTTGCAGCAATTCCAGGATAAAATCCGAACAGCATTTGTAGATACTAATACAATCATCACGAAAGATACACTTTTGTATTGCTCCATCTTATCCATTCCGCTTTATGATTTTCGCTTCCTACTCCATTTCGATGAAAGAGAAGGAAAAATCCTTGTTGTGCACTTAGCGGTGTGTGTATGAGCGGTAATAAATAATTACAACGACAACACGGAATTTCCATTTTTGGAAATTTGCTTCCAACGTCGACATGCTGCTTTTAAGACCGGAAGAAATGGTTTCTAGTGTTAAAATGCCTGCCCTTTCTACACACGGTGTTTTATCCTCACACCAAAGGTTATTGGTAGATAAATTTGCACAAGAATAAACATTCACTAATCGTTAAATCAATGTGGGCTCTAACGTCTAAGCATGAATCTGAGCCATTTAAATGATTCTTAGAGGTTTGTTCGTCTCGTTGTCAAGTGTGTATTTCAGTGACTCTGATTCAAATTCCTAATTAGGAAGAATCAACTATTCATTAAATCAATCAATACCGAAGCCACAACAGGTCAAAACAATTTCTACCACAGAGGTGGTCAACAACCCATAAAGCACTTAAACGCTTCGCTGCAACCTCGTTGCACTTTTAAATACTTAATAAATTTTCCTCGCAAAGCCCCAGCCATTTGGGCTTCCTTATCCCTCGATTGACAGACAGTTTTTCACGAGAATCACCTCGCAGACTGTCTTTCTTCCCCAGCCATTTCTTGGCGTGTCCCAATTGCAGCGAACCCCCCATTAAACTTGCAGCATACAAATGTCGTTGACTTTTGCTTTTCTCTTTAAATGAGCTTCCTTTTGCCTAGAAGGAGCTTCCGCAGCTGAACTTAACTGCTGGCTTACCGGTGCCACTTAGACTATACTTTTTAAACTCCAGTCAACACAGAACCGTGCGAGACGAGCATCACTGTGGGGCGGCTTGAGGCTAGTAGGTGGTCAATTATAGGTATTGTATTGTCTGTTCTGAATATCAAGGTATGAAGATCTGAGAAAATTTGTGAAAATTTATGAAATCTTTTAAAGTTTCTAGAAAATTTCTGGAAGGATCTCTGAAAGTTCACTTTCGATACCTCTATAAGAATTAAGATTGATAAACTCATATCTTATCCTCTGGACCAATTATTGTCTTCTTCTTCTTCTACTTCTTGGTATAACGTTCCAGCTGGGCCAAAACCTGCTTCTCAGCTTGCTCAGTGTACTAAGAGCACTTCCATAGTCATTAGCTGAGAGCTTCATTTGCCAATGTCAATTTTGCATGTGTCTGGCACGAAGATACTATATGCCCATGAAAAACGAGAACAAGTCTTTAAGAAAAGGTTCCTGGACCGGCTGGAAATCGAATGCGTCACCCATGCGCTTACCCATCACAACTGAAGCTCTTCGACTATCCTGCTTGAATCACCAATCGAATATTGAAATCGATCATCATCCGTTTCTGATTTTTGGCCACCCAAAACTCCCAACAGTGCAGCAGTAGTGGCGGATGATGATTACGTAATGGGTTCCAGCTATGGCGGGGGCCAGTAATTTTCTACGAACGAGAGTAACTTCGTGCTACATACATGACGGTGAAAGTATGGATGGCTGCTTTGGTGGGTGGTGAAAAAAGATTCTCCCTCCGTCCGTTGCCATTTGTTCTTTTGCTATCACTTCGAACCTCTATCGATGACGATGACGAAGGATAAAACAACACGGAGCAAAAATGGTGTACATAGGTATATACATAGTTGTGTCATGGATATGGCTTTTTAGTGACACATTACAGTTTTACTTCTGTCTTTTGAATAATTCTAGCGCGAGTCTTGCAATCACAGGTCATACATTGAACCTTAATTAAATAAAATCTAAATAAAGGAATAAAGTTACAATGATAACGACGAATAAGTGTCATGACATATAAATATGCCTGAAAATAACATCATTACAAGAAACAGAGGTACAGGGGATAGTCAAATTACACTAGTTTACAGCGTTTTTGAACTCGGTAAGCTGATGATCATTTTTGATGCCCTGAGTTCGAAAACGCGAAGGAAAAAAATTACAGTAGAGCGCAATTTTTTTCAACTTTCCATACAAGGTTGATGATTTGAAATCGATTTTTGTTCCATTTTTAAGCAACGTCGCTTACTTCACATATCTCATTCTCCGTAATCAATGCTCCGATTGAGCTGAATTTTTTACTGTAACTCGCCTACATATGATATGTCAAATAAACGTTGAGAAACAATTTTGCCAACAAAGTTGCCTACAATTGCCAACAAAGTTTAGAAGAACTTTCCGAAGGTGTTACCAAAGAAATTAAAAAAAAACCCAAATTAATCCACCTAGTGGTGATAGTGCCTTTCTCGTCGAATATGTTCTCACAATCTTTCCGTCGACGTAAGTGAAAGTGTTCCTAAATCCTGATATTTTTTTAAAGAAAAGCAAGCATTTTATCAAAGCCATCATTGAATTGACTTAAAACTTATTAATGGCACATGGTCCGACGTTATGTTCAACGTATATGCAGAGCTGAATAATATCAGACTTCTCAGTTGACTGCTTGAGCACCTTCACCAACACTGGAGGCTAATCAATATTAAGACGATACTAACAAGCTAAGATATAAGTTTTTACACAATTACAGATCACTTTGCGGTCTTCGACAAAGTTTTTTCTGCATATTTTAGGCTATATTTTATTGACCGTTGAAAACAAGAACGATAGGTAGTAATTATAGTGAGACGTCTGTTTTTATGTGGGTTTAGTTTGTAAAGAATTTGTTCTCTTACACATATTTATCGCTTGCATGGAATTTATTTACTTTCGTAGTTCCGGCGAAGTACCAAACGCTGGTTGTGCAACTCTACCGGCAGTCTTTAATGTGGTATGAGCCTATTTACTAGTTAACCGTTCCTCAGGTTATTAAAAAAGCCGTGATGTAATGTATCGCATGGTACATTTGATTACTTTCGATACGGTACCGGAACAGGTTCCCGCACTACCGGGTCTCCCAAATATAGTCTGAGACTATTTCATTGCTTACAAGCATTAGGTTACCTGAAAAACACGATAAGCTTCATCTAATACATTTGACCACTTCCAGTGGGAAACCCAGAACTGGTTTCGGGACACTACCGGTTGTCTTAAATATGATCTGAGGCTAAGTTCTTACAAATCGATCATTGTGTTATCAAAAAAGCTGCTATTTCATGTACTGTCAAACCCTGCGCATTCATCACTCTTTAATACGACATTTTTTAATTCGACAATGTCACAATGTAATACACTGTAAATACGAATGATTCGATATTGTGCTGTTACTCACACCCGTAACGGCTCCTAGTGCAGCTGCTACTTCCGAAAGTTCAAATTTGGTGCTTTCCGACACCTGATCCGTTTTGTGACCAACTTCAGTGAACTTCGGAAGCCAACCATCGTAAAAGGAACAAGCTATCAATTCGTATAACCACAATATCTGTAGGATTTGTATTCAAAAACCAATCCTACAATCTAAACAAAAACTAAAATATAGTTAGTTTATCGAATTAAAAGTTCACCCAGGTAATCTGACAGCAATCATTGTCGAATTAGCGTGGTTTTATGGCACCACACGCATGGGTTTGCTTCAATTTCACATTTTACCACTTTCCAAAGCAGTTTCGGTTCACATTTCATCACTTACCGATTGTCCCTGATGCGGCCTTAGACTAGTTTCATGAAAATTGTCAATCAGTTTTCCTAAAAATCCGTGATTTGATGTGTTGCATGCCTGGACTTGGTTCACTTTTATATTTGGCCATGTCCAGCGGGACACCCAGAACCGGTTCCGGACATTACCGGTTCAGATATGTTCGGAAAATATTTTCCTGCTTACTGTTCATCAAAATAACAAAAAAGCGACTATTTGATATGTCGCATGCATGGGTTATACTTGGCCATCTCCGACGGGACATCTGGAACCGGTTCCGGAACACTACCGGTTCCGATATGATTAAAGAATGCTTTCCTGCTTACTGTTCATCAGATTATCTAAAAAGCCACGGTTTGATATATCGCATGCATGGTTTTGGTTCCCATTCATCTTTGGCCACATCCGGCGAATCACCCGGAACCGGTTCCGGAACACTACCGGTTCAGATATGATCCGAGAATATTTTCCTGCCTACTGTTCATCAGGCTATCAAAAAGCCGCTGTTTGATGTATCGCATGCATGGATATGGTTCACTTTCATATTTAGCCACTTCCGGCGGAACACCCAGAACCGGTTCCGGAATACTACCGGTTCAGATATGGTCTGAGAATGTTTTCCTGCCTACTGTTTATCAGGTTATCGAAAAATCCGCTGTTAGATGTGTCGCATGAAGGGTTTGATTCACTTTCATATTTGGCCACTTCCGGCGGGTCACCCGGAACCGGTTCCGGAACAGTACCGGTTCAGATATGGCCCGAGACTATTTTCCTGTTTACCGTTCATCATGTTTTCGAAAGTGCCGTGGTTTGATGTGTCGCATGAATGGGTTTGTAGCGTTTTCATATCTGGCCCCTTCTTGGGGTACCGATCCGGAACACCTAAATGGCCATAACTCCGGAACGGCTGGACCGATCCGAACCATTTTCAATAGGAAACAATGGGACCAGATTCCGCGTCGAATGAACCGTTGGTCATTAAAATCGGTTGAGGTTTACTGCCAAAAAGTGATGTGAGTTTTTTTTGTACACACACATACACACACACACATACATACACACACACACACATACATACACACACACAGACATCACCTCAATTCGTCGAGCTGAGTTGATTGGTATATGTGACTCGACCCTCCGGGCCTTCTATCAAAAAGTCATTTTTGGAGTGAACATATAGCCTTTCCAGTACACTTAGTGTACGAGAAAGGCAAAAACAAGTATTCTTATCAAAGGGCTTCTGTTACAGTTAGAATGTAATATTAAAAAGATGAGGAAGGGAAACTGATGAGAACATAATATTTTCTTATCAGTTCCTCGCGAAATGCTGTGGACAACGTCAATCTTGAATGGTTTAGTTTTGATAGCAAAGATTGTTATTGTTGTGCTAACAATGATCAAATATTTGTACAGTCACAATAACACAATAGTAACTGAATGTATGCTACCACAAAACATGTTATTGAAATGTAATTTAAAGAAAATATACCAATAGCATGATCATAACAAAATAAGATTGTCCAACACAACATGTTATGGAACGGTAATACCTCAATAAGTTAATAATAACAAACTAAGATATAAAAACAGATTTTGTGACTCCATTGTTATTATTTTGATATTCTCCTCTGCTCGGGAATCGAAGCTTTTGACAGAGCTTGATGACATTTCCAGAAAAATCCCTTATAATTTACCCTGACACGTGAATAAAGTATGTGTGGAAATCCAAGAAAACTACATTTACCTAATATCCAAGAGGAATTATTAAATAAAGATTTAATAGAATTTCAGCAGCAATTATATAACCAACTCATGGGGTCTATTATGTTATTTTTGGAAACAAATTATATATTTTGATAACAAAGTTCGGAGGGAGAAAGGTAAAAAAAATTTTGTCAGCATTTTGTTTTTTCTTTGAGAAAATATGTGAGTGAAGCAATTCAACTAATTTTGAAATAAATTCATGTTAAAATTTCGGAATTCCGTTTAGATTTATTGAAGAAACTGTGAAAAAACAGAGTATTTCTAAGCAGACCCTCTCAACAAACTTTTAGTAAAATTGATATAAATATCTTCAAAAATCCCTTAAATAGTCTAATAAAATTCTTTCAAAGATTTCTTCATGATTTCTATCCTGAAACTCCATTGACCATTTTTTTTATTTATTTTGCAAGATTACAACCTTTAGAAATTTCTTCAGATGGTTTTTGTGTTTTTTTTTCAACATTTCCATATTTTTATTATTTTTTTGCAATTCGATATGGTATGTTTCTCCAAGGTGCTGAAAAACTTCTGCCCAAAAAAGTTCTGGTCTGCTTGCTAGGTTGAGCTGTTACCTTCGAAGAAATTTCTGCAGAAAACGGTATTTTGTCAAAATTATCACTTGAATTATCTTTCGCGATTCTTGCTCTGAATATTCCAATGAGTTCCGCAGGAAATTTAGCCTAAGCTTAAAAAGAAAATGTCTCAACGAATTTAATCGAAAATATGTTTACGAAATCGTCCTGAAATATGGATTATCAAAGTCCCGCAGAAATTAGGAATTACTTATCCGTTTGCCTCTGAAAATTATGAGGATTTTCCTCATAATATAATGTATCCAGCAATTGCTCAGGGCAGTAGAATATTATATACGAATAGATTTTTTTTTAAGAAAAGTTTTCAGAAGTTGTAAAAATGTTTACAAAATCTGCTACTATAAATGTTGAACATGAACATGAATTCAAGGAATATTACCAGGACAATCTAGCAATAGCTTGAAATAACTCATTTTATTACGCATTTCGATATTCTTCCAGTTGTTCCGTTTTATTATAATTGTAATGTAACGCCACGTAAATGAAAAATGAATGACATAAGCTCTGCCAAAATTTCCTTGAAAAAATCGGAAAAAAATCATCAAAAACTTGATTTGAGTATAAATAAAGTAAATTATACCTGCTAGATAGCGTAGAATTGAATGGAAAATGGCAACATTGATAAAAAAGTTGTGATTTAGTAAACACACTGTAATTTTTTTTTTAATTTTCGGGGAATCCCGGGAATTTCGAAAAAATATCCCGGGATTCGGGATTTTTCAGATCCTGGGATGTCCCGAGATATTTGTCCCGGGAAATCCCAGGCAAGACCCTCTATTTGTTACTAATCGAACGGATCACCATCTGTTGAGAGTTTGAGCAGTTTTATTGTGGTAATAATGAATGCCAGAAAGTTTACATATTGGAGAATTTTGTTTACTCTTGAAATCTAGCTTTATGGATATCTTCAAGTATACTATAAAACATTTCATCAATGCTTTTCATAAAAGTAGTCATAACATTGTGAGTTTTAACTATTGCTGTAATAAAACCCTAATAAAAATCAAACAAAACCAATCAGCAAAGGAATTGTTACTTGGGCGTAGACGCGATCTTTGATAGTTTATGAGTTTATGAATGGAGTAATATTTATTACGGATCTGTATTAGATATCATATAATTTCTTGTTTACAAAAACCTTACTCTTCGATTTCTTTTATTTTTCTGTAGAAAGCTGACATCCAGCCTAAAAATTTGCCAAGCAGCCCAGGATGGTCAAATGCTTCTAACTTTTTTCCAATTTTTATATTTTATCAATTTTTAAAAAGGGCACAATTTTACCATAAAAGATTCTACGAACAAGTTTCAATGCAGAAACTATAAATAATTGTCATTCGTACATCTAATCATGAGCCAATGTTCTGATGCCCTGATACATCTAACCATACTTAAGTGACAGGGAATTCAAAAATAAAAATATTTAGAAAAAAACTAGACTTTGTTAAATGTTATTCGAGATGGACTTAAAATTCACATATCTGAAAAATAAGATTCCTTTTCAGTGATCATCAGGTCTATTTTTTCAACTACTTGCATTGCACCTCCTGGATCAATTTGTGAATCACTCAACACGTTATTGTAGATTACTTTAGATGTAGAACAACCTCCATAAGAAACATTGCAAGAAATTCTATGGCAACATAGAGAATAAAAAAAATCTCGAATGAAATTTCACAAGGTCCCATATTTTTTTTCTTTTTTTTTGTATTTTTAAATTGAAAGATATCGAGTTGAAAATGGCAATTTGTTTTGAGTTGGATATGCTCGAGGTCATGCGAGGTTTCTGATGGCATTCAATACATTTTTTTGGCGTTTCGTAGCATTTCTAGCCGTTTCAGGAGGTATCAGAAGGTATGCGGTTGTAGTCCAAAAAAAAAACAATCATAGGTCCTCAACATCTGATAATTTTCTCAAACTCAATTTCAGCACAACTCTTTAATTTTTTGCCTTTCTCGTACACTAAGTGTACTGGAAAGGCTATATGTTCACTCCAAAAATGACTGTTCGATAGAAGGCCCGGAGGGTCGAGTCACATATACCAATCAACTCAGCTCGACGAATTGGGGTGATGTCTGTGTGTATGTATGTGTGTGTGTGTATGTATGTGTGTATGTGTGTGTACAAAAAAACTCACATCACTTTTTGGCAGTAAACCTCATACGATTTCAATGACCGACGGTTCATTCGACGCGGAATCTGGTCCCATTGTTTCCTATTGAAAATGGTTCGAATCGGTCCAGCCGTTCCGGAGATATGGCCATTTAGGTGTTCCGGAACGGTACCCCAGGAAGGGACAAGATATGAAAATGCATCAAACCTATGCATACGACACATCAAACCAAGGCATTTTCAATAACCTGATGAGCGATAAGCAGGAAAATAGTCTCAGACCATATCTGAACCGGTAGTGTTCCCGAACCGGTTCTTCTGGGCGTCCCGCTGGAAGTGGCCAAATATGCAATTGAACCAAACCCATGCATGCGACACATCAAACCACGGCATTTTCGATGACCTGATGGGCAATGAGCAGGAAAATCATCCCAGACCATATCTGAACCGGTAGTGTTCCGGAACCGGGTCTTGGTGTTCCACTGGAAGTGGCCCAAAAAAACAATTGAACCAAACCCATGCATGTGACACATCAAACCACGGCATTTTCGATGACCTGATGGATAATGAGCAGGAAAACCATTTCAGACCATATCTGAACCGGTAGTGTTCCGGAACCGGTTCTAGGCGTCCCGCTGGAGGTGGCCAAATATACAATTGAACCAAACCCATACATGCGACACATCAAACCACGGCGTTTTCGATGACCTGATGGACAATGAGCAGGAAAATCATCTCAGACCATATTTGAACCAGTAGTGTTCCGGAACCGGTTCCAGGGTTTCCGCCGAAGTGGTCAAATCTGAAAGAGAAACAAACCCGTACATGCGTCACATCAAATAGCGGCTTTTTAGATTACCTAATGAACGGCCAGCAAGTGTTTCGGAATCGGTTTTGAGTGGCCGGGAGAGGCCAAATGTAAAAGTAAACCAAATCCAGGCATGTGACACATCAAATCGTGGCTTTTGCGATAACCTGATGAACAGTTAGGTAGAAAATAGCCTTAGGTCACACTAAATACAACTGGTAGTGTTCCGGAATGGGTTCCGAGAGTCCCGTCGAATTTGTCAAACTCTGCATGTGACACCTTCAATTTGCAGCGTTTTCGGTTAACCGATGAGCAGTTAACAAGACAATTATGTCAGACCATATTTGGTTCAGCCGGTAGTTACCCAGAATCAGATCCGGGTAGTAAAATGTAAAATTTAACCAAACCCATGGATGCGGTGTATCAAATCACGACCAGTCTTGTAAACATTCGACACTTTTCACTACCTTCATTTCGTTGCCGCAGTCGGGTGTCAGTTTGCTTTGTTACATTCGTGCGCTACCGTTACCTCTTACCTACACACAACACGAGCAGTAGAACGAAGATCAATAAACATAAGAAAGAGTCAAATCAATGTCATCTGACACGATGACACGTGTGTAATTCTAGCATTACGCATAGATTCTCAGCCAATTCCGATTATGAATGTTAATATGAGTTTATTCTTGCATGTTGCATTGAATACGGCACACAGATGGGCAACATAGCTCTTGTTATGGAAGAAGACAGCAATAACAAAAGCCGAACTGTCTTCCGAAGCCGCTATCGTGATGTAGTAGTTTGATTGATTGTGTTGCGAATACCGCCACCGGAGACAAAGGAGGCCGAATATCGACGAAAAGGTTCAAATGACTGTGATCTCTAACAAGACTGAATACGACTTATCGACATCCTGATGGAAAAAATAGGGTCTGACCCGGTAGTGTTGCGGGTTCAGCTGTGGCTTCGAAAGTGGTTAAAAGTAAAAGTGAATCAAACCATACATGCGATATTTTATGGATTTGGTTGGAAGTCAAATATATTTTTTTGACAAAAATATTTTTGCTAATGTTGAAATGTTTACATCATACATCGGAAGTAACGGATATGATAGTGCATCATTGAACGCACACAGCGCGTCACACCCGGTACTGAAAAAACGTGTCGCTAGACGAAAATTGTCACTAGTCAAAACGTCGCTATTCGGTTTGGTGCTGGCGCCATAATATCAAATTGCGGTGATTAGGTAAAGGTGAAAAATAAGCAATAAAATAATCTCCGACCATAATTGGGACAACCGGTAGTGTCGTGGTCCATGACACATGGAATCAGATTCGGCTATCCCACCGGATATTACCAAATATAAAAATGAACCAAACCCATATATACGACACATCAGATCGCAGATTTTTTGATAATCTAATGAACGGTTAGCAAGAAAATAGCCTTAGATCACATTTGAGACTAGCTTTTGTGTAGCAGAACCAACGTTCATGTGAAAAATTTAATCGTAGCTTTGTATAATGGCCTGATAAACGTTAGGTATGAACAACAGTGACGAATCGGTCTAAGTTCACATATATGAAAGAGAACAAAATATAGACAAAACTAAAGCGATCTCACCAAATCGTACCATTTTAGATTCCTAAGGTGTAAATTTATAGCAGGATGGGTCAACGTTGAATGGAAAAATAAGAATTTGATCGCGTCAACAGAAGATGGTGGCTATTTTAAGGAATTTTGAGCTCTAAAACTATGTAAAATAAGTGTGTTTGGTATGGGAAATATGTTCGGAGTCCACCAGAGTATCCAAGATAGCGGTCCAAAATCTAAGATAATGGCCCAGTATTCAAGTAAGTGCCTATTTTATAGGATTTTAATTCTTGCATTATGGGCATATTTTGTATGGCAATATGTTCAGAATTCAAAATTTGTAATCTGAAAATCCAAGCTGTCCGCTGTTTCACAAGGTCTGCCATATGACTATAGTTTTAATAGGGAAGAATGCCGGTCTTCGTCCAAAACTGGTAAACAGAAAATCATAAACGACATGCCAAAATTCAATACGGCGACTATTTTATGTAATTTTAGTTTAGTTTAGTTGGGGCAGATATCCGGAGCCATAAAATGATGACCGAAAAATCTAAAATGACGTTTCAAAATTTTGCGGCTTCATGACACTTATATGGTTTGAATTTTGTTTTATAATTTCTGAATATTGGTTGTTATTTTTTTTTATCTTTATTATCGAGACTTTCAGCCCGAGGCTGGTTCGTCTCCGTATTGGATGTTATGCTAATATAAAATGTATCCATATTGAGTAGATTTAGCAAGCAGTTTTCATTTTGTATTTTTGTCAATGTCGTCAACATGTCGCTTAAGTTTTGTTGAAAGGATTTTTTAAAGCACGGGAAAGGCAACATCACCGCTAGGTGGATTAATTAGGGTTTTTATTATTATAGAGGCTTCCAACTTTTATTCTGATATTCTGACCCGTATAGATACAATACAACTCTAAAAGAGTGAATAAGATTGCAAGCTTTTTCAATACACATCAACCCCCATCAATTCGTAAAATTCCTCGTAGGAATCCCGAATATTATCCGGAGGAATCCAGTATCAGAATTAATCCCGAAAGAAATCTTTCAATACATATCGAGAGGAATTCCTGAAAGCATTCCGTGAAATTTTGAGCATTTTGGTATTTTGTTCTTATCTGGGAAATCAAAACATTTATATTTTCAAGTGATATTTAGAACTGTTCTGCATATTTCAAAATAGTTTTAGGTGTCTTTCAAAGCGTAGTTACATTTTCAAAAATCATTGAAAATATTGATGTTTTGATCACTTTTCAGATATCATTGTTTCTTAAGTATTGAATGGATCATTGAAGCCGACTTTTCCGCTACTGACCGCATCAAAACAAAAGCGCCACCGTATCTGGACGGTAACACAGTGACAGCTGTTCATTTCATAGCGGCCGTTTTAGTTATTTTAGTGATCCATTAATTAGGCTGATACAAATAATATTTCAACTTTTTGTCTCCCTCCCCCCCTTCAAAAAAATTTGGCTGGATTTTGCATTTTGAGAGGGCAGATGAAAAAATATTTATCTACATTCCGGGGTTCGGTGAAAATTCTTTAACAAATCCGATGAGTTTTAAATATTTTTCAGATTAAATGCTTTATTATTTTTACCCCCCCCCCCCTTCTCGACCAGCCAAAGAGTGATGGGACAAAAAGTGAAATAAATATTTGTAACGGCCAGGCCGATGCAAATATTTAATTTGTTTTATGTCACCCCCCCCCCTTCAAAAATCCCAAAATATTGAAGAGGCGAAAAAAACATGGCGTCCCATGACTCCACTTTCAATAGATTTTTTTTTACAAGCAACTATTTTTCAATAGTTGAAAAATATTTTTTTCAATAGTTGATAAAATTTTGAATTTTTCAAAATTTTTTTTTGTTTGTTCCTTATTTATTTTTGCCCCCCCCCGTCGTACCTGATAAGAGGGCTCGGACATAAAAGAAAAATAATATTTGCATCGGCCTAACCAGAAAAAGTTAACCGATTTAAATGAAAATTTTTCGGTTCGTAGAGTATGCATGTCAAAATGTTGTGTAAAAATTTCATTCAATTTTATCTAGCCTTCACAAAGTCATATTTTTTTAAGTGGCACCTGGTCAATTTTTTTCATATTCAAACTGCTACAACTTTGAGAGTACTCATACAAAATAACTCAAATTTTAACTAAGAACATATTTTTATAATAGTATATATTATACTGTAAAATTTTCATAAGAATCGGAGCAGTATTGGTATTTCAATAATCAAAATTGTGCTTTACTGTCCTTAAATTGCCGAAAATTTACTATGGAGCTCTTTGTACAAAATTTTAAAAAGGCAGGTCGTTGGTTTTATCTATATTCAACCAATACTTAATGGATTTTGATGAAAATTTTACGGTATAAGCTACATATAATGTACCATTACTGGTCCAAACATAAGCTGTTTTGGTGTACGAAATCTAAAGTTATAAAAAAAAAATGGTGTGACCAAATTTGACCGTACCATCCTTTAAGGATTATTTTTTAGTAATAATTATAGGGTGACAATGGGTATTATCGGGTAATTATAGGGTGACAATGAATAATTGTCCCTCGAAATCCATTTCTCTCTAGTCTACGTCTATTTCGGACACAAATTGAATTCAATTCCTGGCAAAACCTTCTACGTGACATTATGGTACATAACATGGTCAAAAATTATGATTCGACCGTAGGTGTTTATTCGAATTTTCGGTCAAATTCTTCGCAATCGAAATGAATTCATGTGTTCAAAGCAATACTAAGCAGAAAGCTTTTAAATTGAGATGGATATTTTTGCGCACCAGATCATAATATGCCATTACAGAGCAACGAAGAAAACTTTCTCTGTGGTTGTGAAATACGATGCTTCGTAAAATCCACACACACATTTGCTTGCATCCGCTCAAGATGAAGACATATTTTTGTTTACGTTTTCACCGACGAAAAAATATATTGATTTAATTAATTGAACAGCTTTTGCTGCATTCTGCAGCAGTGAAGTTCAACTTTGAAGTGTCAAAGAGCTTTTGTGAAGTGTGAATTGAAGGTTGGCTAAACAAGTGAATCTAGCGAACTGAAAATTGAAGCACAATTCGGCTAGCTGCTGTTTTGGTGTGGTTGCATTAGTCGTACGCAAAAAGAGAAAAAAAAATCAACTGGTAAGTGGAGTAAAATTGGAACGTGAAATTAATCGTATTTATTCAATTTCCAGTGCTAAAAGGACTGTTTATTGATAGTCTACATCTTTTTGCTTCCATCTGACTAGCCATTGTCAAAGATAAGTTGGAATTTAGTCTGGTATGACGGGAATTAGCGCATATTACGAGCTAGATTTCTACCCTACTCATCCCGAATGTACGGTCCTATAAATAGGAAACTGGACGAATATGGGTTAATGAGCATCTCGGAGGTTGAAGAGAGATTTCAGAACTGTTTCAATGCGTGTCGGGGTACATATTAAGAAGGTTTCGGAGAAGTTTTAGTGGGCTTCACAGACTTTTAGATGACTTTCATGCGGTTTCAGGAGGGTTTCGGAGGCGTTTCAAAGCGAGCGTTTCAGGATGTTTCATGAGTTTTCATAGAGGATTTAAGGACAAACTTGTTAAAATCCCAACATGGCTGTCACAATGGCCGACTTTGGCACCTACTCACGATTTCGAAAGCACAAATCTCTTCGTAAATAAAACCAGCGCACCTGAGTTTCTTATGTTAAGCTTTTTACAAGTGAGCAAGAACAGAATCATAAAATGCTGTGATGTTTGAAGCTTACTTTTTGAAATTTGTGCGTTTGAAGTTCTGATGCGCTGTTGAAGCAGGATTTCAAGACGTTTGTCCTTAAAAGGCTTTACTACCCCCACTTTTTAACACAAATTCCTGTTAGTCAACGTTACCTTAATATAGTAAAATACGTGTTATCTCTTTGAACGTTTATTACGGTATGAACGGCTTAAGTCAACTGTCAAAGTCTTTCCTGAGTCATGGCCTACTTAAGATTGGGAGTAGCTTAGTAATTAATGTAGGTACTTAACATTGTACACTTCTTCATACTACATTCGGTCATCCTGACTCGTCGATGTCCTCATCGACGCTATAATTAGAGAGTAATCTGGTATCTGTGAGCCATTTTCTCATTCGGTGAACAAACGGAGCTGAATGGAAGATTTGAAACTTGAAACCCGTCAATGTCAACAACAAGATATCGATCATTTGGCAAAATTTTCTTTATAACATAAGGACCTTTAAACTTCTTAGACAATTTATTATCAACATTACATTTTATAACAACAAAGTCGCCTTCTTTATAATCTGAAACTGCTTTCCGTTTTCTGTCCACCATTCCTTTATTATAAGCCTGCAGTTTTAGAATATTATCTTTAGCTTGTGCTCTTATTTCTGATAGACCTAAATTTTCTGAAGGAAGCTGATTATTTTTTACAAATACTTCTAAGTTATTGGTTTCATTATTAATATTGTTCTGATGTGTACCAAAAAGCAATATACTTGGAAAGTTTTTGATTGCTCTGTTATACGTATTGTTATGAACATATTCTAAATTTGGAAGCAAATTATCCCATTTGAGTTTTGTATCATCAATTAACTTAGCTAGCATCGGAGTAAGAGTTCTATTCATTCTTTCAGCTTGGCCATTAGCTTCAGGAGTATATGATGCTGTTTTAATGTGCTCAATATATCTGTCCGCACAAAACTTTTCAAAACTTGTAGACGTAAAACAACTACCTCTATTTTTCATGATCCTCAATGGTTTACTGTAGTGATTCATATATAATAGAATATTATCAATAACTTCCTTAGTATTGGTTGTTTTAGTAGGGTAAAATTTGACATATTTTGTAAACGCATCAACAATAACTAGAATAAATTTGAAATTTGTAGATGATTGTAGCTGAATTGGGCCATAATGATCTATATGAATTGTGTGAAATGGATTTTGTCCTTTGTCAATATTTTTTAGATATCCTTCCTTCTTTGAATCTAACGAACTATAAAATATACAACTCAAGCAGTTACTTATATATTTCTTTACTATTTTTCTCATACCCGAAAACCAGTAAAATTTCCTTATTTCTATCATGGTTTTTTCAATTCCAATATGGCCTAGCTTATCATGACAAATTCGCAAAATATTGTCATACATTGTTTTTGGCACAACCAATAAAAGCTTTCTATTATCGTTTCTAAATAATATTCCATTCTTTAGTTCAAAATTTGGAAATGTATTAGATTCTAAATGAATTTTGATATTTCTTATCTTTTCGTCTTGTTCTTGTGCCAAAATTACATTCCTTTCAATGTCCTCTGTATCTAGCAAACATACTTCATTTTGGTTAGTTTGCATTGGCTTTTGTGTTACTGTATGCTTTTCAACCTCACTCATTGCCAATCTGCTCAAAGTATCAACATGCTGCATTTTAACTCCATCTCTGTATTCTAAACTGTAATTATAATTTTCCAAAAACATTGCCCAACGACTAATTTTGGGATTTATTTCTTTTTTAGCTAACGTTTGTGCCAAAGCATTACAATCTGTAAAAATTTTGAATTTTATACCTGACAAATATACATGGAATCGCTTTATGGAATGAACTACTGCTAAAGTCTCTAGCTCAAAGCTATGTAACTTGCTCTCATACTCATCTGTTTTCTTGCTAAAGAAACTAACTGGATGATAACTTCCACTTTTTTGTTTTTGTAGCAAAATTGCGCCAAATCCGTAAGAGCTCGCATCGCAATGTAATTGAGTTTCAGCTTTTGGATCATAAATCGCCAAAACTGGAGCTGATAACAATTTATCTCTAAGAAGTTCAAAAGCATTGATTTCAGTTTCATTAAAAATAAACTCAACATCTTTTCTTAACAAATTGTACAATGGTCTAGCAATCGATGCAAAATTTTGGATAAATTTTCTGAAATAGCTTGTTAATCCTAAAAACCGTTGAACATCCTTTGAATTTTTCGGTAATGGAAAATTTGAAATGGATTCGATGTGTGACTTACTTGGCTTTCTGCCAAATTCATTGATCGTATAACTTAAGTAATCTATTTCATTCAAACAAAATTTACACTTTTCAAGATTTAACTCCAATAAATTATTACTCAAAATTTCCAGTACTCTACCTAATGTTTCAAAATGTTCTTCCATTGTTTCTGAAGCAATTAAAATATCATCAATATAAACAACAATTTTGCCTTCATCAATAAGAGGTTTGAAAATTTTATTAACGTACCTTTGAAATACAGCTGGTGCATTACACAGACCGAAAGGAACTCGCAAATATTCATATTGCCCACTTGGTGTTACGAAGGAAGTATATTTGGTACATTCAGAAGCAATTTCAATTTGATGAAAACCAGATTTCAAATCTAAAATGGTAAATACTGACTTATGTTTAAGTCTATCAAATATGTCTTCTATTAACGGTAAAGGACAATTGTCGCGATAAGTTTCTTTATTTAATTTTCGGTAATCCACACATAATCTTATTTCATCGCCTTTCTTTGGAATAACTACTATGGGGCTAGCAAAAGGTGAATCACTTTCTCTAATGATTCCTGATTTAAGCAATTTATCAACTTCCTTGTTAACTTAAGTTTTATCATTATGTGAAAGTCGTCTTGGTTTAAAGTGAAATGGTGCGCCAGACTTTAACATGATTTTCATTTCATAATCAATTTCAGGACGGGTTGGTCGATTAAAGTCAAAATAATTCTTTTTCAAAATATTATTCAAAGTTGCCAAATGAGCGTTACCGATGTCACCTACATTTTTTATTGATTTCAAATTGCAAATCGTATCCATAATTTTTACCTTATTTTCAGCTCCACTTGAATCACTATGCTCCACATAGCATTGATTGAAAGAGATTGAAATATGTGAATTTGGCTATTTTCAATAATCGTTTTCATACCAGGATCGAAAATAACATCTCTGCCAATTATTGCGTCATATGAGAGAACCGTCGAATCAGGAACCACCAAAAATTGAATTCTGAAAAATAGATTTTGAATTTTTACATTAGAAACAAATCTACCCACAATCTTTAGTCCAGATCCTCCTATACCCTTGAAAGATCTATTAGAATTATAAGGAAAAATATTTCCATGTTTAACCAAACCAAGGCGTATAAGACAAACTGGACTGCCTGTGTCGAAAAGTGCTTTCAAATCAATGTTTAAATCTGTTAATTGTATAGCTACTAGTCCGTCATGCTCTACGTCTGTAGTCCTTTTTGTTAATTTTTGATTAGTTTCAACTATTGAAATTTCCATCGATTTCTCTTTGCCAGTTGTTTTCTTATGAATAGGGATCCTTCCGAATGCTTCTCCTCTAAAGGCCTCTGAACGTTGATTTCTCGACTTCCGGCAGTTTGTTGCGATATGCCCAGGAAAACCACAGTTATAACAAACAGGAGTACGGACGAATCTTCGGTTTGGCAGATGAATTGCTTGAAAGGCTTTCAGCAGACTTGCAACTGTCGAAAATCCACATATTTTGGCTTGATTCTTTAAACGTTCATCTGGAATCCCATCTATTACGTTGTCAATCAATTCAGTTTCATGTAGCTTCAACGGCATGGCTAGATTCCTTTTTGACACAAAATATTCCAGAAATGTTTCTCCAGGGCTCCATTTGCGAAATTCTAGTTGTTTTCTTGTTTCTAACGAGCTTGTGTACACCATGAACGTCAACTTCATTTGATTGATAACTTCTCGGTAACTCATCTTGAACAACTCCGGTTTCGTCGATAACCAAGTTTTCGCATTACATCGTAGGTGTTTGAAGATCAATAGTTTCATTATTTCTCCTTCAATGTTGAATGTTCTTCGCGTTTGCTCCACAATATTGAAAAAAATATTGGACATCTTCATTTGGTGATCCCGAAAAAATAGGTAATATGGCGGACAGTTCTTCTAACTTGATCGATCGATTTTTTTCTTCATCCAGTTTTTCTACTCCATTACAGCACAGACTTTCTGCTCTAGAATCTCCTCTTCGAACGGTATTTCGATTCACAACTTCCAGTAATTCTGAGCTCAACGCATCGGGCTTGTTATTGATATCTTGAGAAGGAAGACCTCTTCCGATATTCTCCAGTATTTCAATTTCCGACTGCGAGCGACTCCTCAGGAACATGGTTGTATCCCACTTCTGATGTTTTAGTAAAATACGTGTTATCTCTTTGAACGTTTATTACGGTATGAACGGCTTAAGTCAACTGTCAAAGTCTTTCCTGAGTCATGGCCTAAGATTGGGAGTAGCTTAGTAATTAATGTAGGTACTTAACATTGTACACTTCTTCATACTACACTTAACCTTCCTTTTGCATCACGTTGGAAACAGCTCGCTCCCTATTATTCACAAGGAGGGTTAATGGAGGTATCTAAACAGACTTTTCCTAAATGGATTTTTCTAAATGGAGGGTCCTATCCCACGCCAATAATCCTTTGGAATCACAAATCCTTGTTGAATTAAGCTATTTGTCACATAACTTGTACCAGCATCTGATCATTTGTGTAACCGTTAATAGACCATCCAATCGAGTATAGGTATTAGTCAATTCTATTTTTGCCATCCGTTTCGTTTGTGAAACAATTTGCACAAGTTCATTGATAAACTGCGATACCCCAACAACAGCTTCACGGTTCGTTAGTCAACGTTTAAGTCGACGAAAAACGAACAGCGTCATAAAAAGCATACGAAAGCGAAGCACACCTTAAGAAACTGAAATTGAAACAAACTTATTGTATAAAATTGGTGCATTCGGACGTTCAATGGTATCACTTGATCGTGATCACCAGCTGAAAGCGCATCTCTTGGATGGTCACAATGAAGGTGGGTATCAGTAATTGGGTTCAATGTCAGTCGATCAACTTGATATTAATTACTGTTTCAGGTGCTGAGCGCGATCGTTGTCATCGCTTTTGTCGTTTGCGGCGTATCGTCGCAGAGTTTCAGTCAACAGGATCAACGATACATTGAATCGTACCGGTACCTCAACCGGCATGAAAATCAACGAGAACTCCATCGTCCGGAAAGCAGACAACAGTATTATTACATTCAGCAATCTCAGCAGAACGTAAACGACAATGTACAACACAGGCATCAATCGCAAAACAATCAAGAATCCCTAAGAAATTATAACGATTATAATCCTGTCAGTCGTTATAACAATCAACAAAATATGCGGGCACCCGAGTACCAACAGGATCCCAACAGGAAAGTTATCTATCAGGCTGTCCCCTACCCGGTTCCAGTACCTGACAATCAATATCACCATGCCCAAAAACAAGCAGATGATCCAGCATTCGAAATTCAACAAGCAATCCCGATCTACATGGCACGGCAAATCTACCAGCTAAGCCAGGGTGGCGCCTGGAAGCTAATTTCCGAGGAGGAGATCCGAAACCCAGGTCCCGATGCGAACTTCAACCAGCGACTGCTGCCGCCTTTGTTCGTGCAATATCCGGCCGTGACTGTGAACCACCACCGACATTAGTGCGCTATCTTTAGGGTCCTTTGTCAAATAAATGGCTCGTTATAAGCCGGAAAATTGAATTACTCCGGAAACTGTTTACTGCTGGACGCGCTTACTTTATGCAAACACAAATAACTGCTCCTTGGGCGCCACTTGGAGGCAGCAGCCGCTAGTACTCTCTCCACTCCATACACACGCCAAGGAACGCAAATCGCATTCCTTGCTTACAACAGTGCTCCTAGCTGGCTGCGGTGGTCTGGAGAACCAAGGGCCAGGATTCAGCAACATGCTTCTCGATTTCATGGATGGCGTGGAGGGGCCATCATTTTTTCCTTATGCTGTATTCGCGGTCTTATTCATTGTGTACATACCAACAATTTATATTTATGAGACCAAGTTCAGTGTGCAAATAAATTATACACACCATCAACACGCTGCTGGTCGGTCGATCGGTGGTGCCTGCGTGTCGTCATATTCGTACACACTCCGGTGGCCCCATTCTCTCCATATTGGGGAGAACGCTTCGGAACGCACATATGCGTCGTAGCCCACTGCGAAGAGTTTTCATTTATCGATTTTTATTTAGATCTCTTCTTGTTTTTTGTGCAACACGTTCCAACTGAGACTTCAGGGTCGAAAGTAAATGTTAAAAAAAAGTGGGATGTTTGTCAAAACTCGAAACTCAAAATCTGATAGTTCTTGAAAGTTATCAACATTTGCTGCTTGGAATTTTTCCAGAGGTTACTGTAAATATGGTTGCAAGCAGTTAGTCGACAAGGAGAGCGTCCAACATAGCTCTGTTCCTCAGAAGTTCCTACCTCATTCATCCACGGGTTAAGCGATGGCAAAGACCGCCAGTTAAGAGTTGTGTGCTTAGCTGGTAGTGCAACCTGAGCACTGTTGTCCTGAGCGTCTGTTCTCCAAGGAGGTGCGGCTCAAACAGCGCACAGTGGTCCACGAATCAGATTTACGAGGAAAGATGCATTCAACGCCTTCAAATGAGTTTTAAGACAAATATGGTCTTCTACAAAGTTGTCCCTAATAATAAAGCCCTCTTTCCTATGTGCATGAAAATTAGGGTGGTCCATATTTTCAAAGAAATTGGAAACCAAACTTTTTTATTTGCAAGAATAACTGTATACATTCTTCGGGAAAATAGTAGATTTATCAATTTTGAGCAAGTATGCTGAGGACATTTTTTATGTAGCTTTAAAATTGACCGATCTAGAGATATTTTCCTGAATAAGCTTAGGGTGGTTCAAGGAAAACCGGTTTTCTGGTGTTAGCTTTTTCAGTTCCGATTTTTCATCAAAGTCGCCCAAGAAACACTTGTAGAGAATTTGAAGACGCGTCGTTTCGCGCTGAGATGGTCGTTATCTCTTTTGGTTCAATAGCTACAGGTATTTTTCTTTAAAAAATCATAGTTTTTTGTAAAGCTGTTATGTTGGGGCAAACATAAAAAATATCTTTTTCCCGCATTTTTTTTATATTTTTTACTTGAGTTACACAAATAACACCTCTCCAACGGATATTTTTTTATGTTTGCCCCAATCGGTCATAACATCTTTTCAAAAAAATAAGATTTTATAGGGAAAACACCTGTAACTATTGAACCAAATGAGATAAAGACCATTGTCACAAAAATAAAAGAAATTAATTATTATAAAGGATTAACATATCACAACACATAGAACCTTACAAATGTACAAATAAGAGACATCACAAATAGACACAGCATAATACAAAACATAAATGTGCCCTGCTATCGAGATGGAAATTGGGTCCATCAGTCATCCTGGAATTGTATTTTAGTTGGCATTTTGCCTTTTAGTTCACAGCATTTGTTGCTGTGTTCATAGCTTGGTTTTGTCTAGGAAAACTAATCCTAATCGTCCATCCCGAATCGGGTTTTAATGCAAGACGGCTGCATTTTGATGTCCGTGCTAGGAACCGTTTGCCTGTCTTGCAGTCATTTATCGCAAGAAATATCCTGGAAGTATGCAACCGCTTTGGTTGCTAGGGCTATTTCCTCCTGAGTAATGAAAGAACCCTTTAAATGCACATCAAAATTGTGAGAATATTCACAAGTTAAAATCGAACATGCAACAGAAAAATAAAACTGGTAAACCATCTCAGCGCACGAAACGACGCGTCTTCAAATGCTCTACAAGTGTTTCTTGTGCGGCTTTGATGAGAAATCGGAACTAAAAAGTTAACACCAGAAAACCTGTTTTTCTTGAACAACCCTAAGCTAACTCAAAAAATACCTCTAGATCGGTCAATTTTAAAGCGACATAAAAAGTGTCGTCAGCAAACTTGCTCAAAATTGATGGATCTAAACTTTCCCGAAGAATGTATACAGTTATTCTTGCAAATAAAAAGGTTTGGTTCCCAATTTCTTTGAAAATATGGACCACCCAGATTTCCATGTATATTGAAAAGAGGGCCTTATTCGTAGAAACAACTTTGAAGAAGACCATATTAATCTAAAAAAATCATTTGAAGGTGCTGAATGCATCTTTCTTCGTAAATCTGTTTCGTGGACCATTGTGCAGCGTCTGTTCTGGCATCCAGCGGCTGAGTATCAAATCGCCCCCTTAATGCTAGAACAAGGTAACTCGTTTTGAAAAATGCGGATAAAAATGGCTGGTAAAACATATCCTGGTATAAAACATACTCTTTGTTGGTCTTAAAAGTTGAATTAATATGTGTTTTCGAGTTTTCAATTGACAAACTTGTGTTTATTGTGGTGTGATTTTCGTTCGAAAGTGGATTCGATCGAAAACAAGAATGAGGATGTATATAATTAATGCTTGGAGGGATCCCCAGAATGTTTTGTGAAATTAACTTTAGAGCAATGCCTTGGCAAATAATTCACTAAATAAATTTATGTGCGTTGTGGATATTATGAAGGAATATATCTAAGAATATCTGGGAAATTACTGGAGCGATGCATAAATGAGTTCAAACAAGAATCTTGAAAGATTTTTCGAATTAATGCAGGAAGAAAATTCTGTAGGGAAACTTTGCCGACAAAAGATTTGTACTTAATGAAGATTCTCCTATGAACTTTTCCAAATGTTTCTTTGATCTTTTTTTAGATATTCAGTTGTATGTTAGAGATTGCTCTGTAACCTTCTAAGCAGCTTAAGCAGCTTCATTTTTAAGTATTTTGGAACTTGAAAGCTCAAAAAAGGAAATCGTAAAGCCTTCTAAGCTACTTTTGACGGAACTTTCTCAAAATAAATGTAACAACAAAGATATATTTTTCAGATTCACCACGATCTTTTTTTTCAAAGGAAGTATGAAAGATGTCTGAATTTGCTATATTGCTTTTTCACTCGATACTTCTATTTAAATAACTTTGAACCGAATCTGCCACGGGTTTCATAGTGTTTCCAGCGGTTTTAGGAGGGTTCACGGGCTTCCAAGAGAGCTTCAGAAATTTTAGGACGTTTTAGGGAGTTTTGCGGGATATCTGAGACTTTCAGGAGGTTTCTGTAAGCTCCAGACCGTTCAGACAGGCTTCGTTGACATTTGAATGGCATTTATAGATCGTTTTATTTTATTAATATTTTTTTAATTAACGTGTACTTTAACTTAAAGCTAAGTTTGGTAGGGTCGTCGGAGTCTTGCATTCTGAGAGGTTTTAGAGGCAATTTATAGCATTTCAGGGGTATTTTCATGCGTTTTCAGGGGGTTTCTGGAGCCTTTCAAAGATGTTTCACAGCAGAAAAACCCACATCATAAAAAACCAGATCATTTCAAATGTTTTTTTTATATAAAAAAAACTCATCGAATTTGTTAAGAATAATGCGCAAGAGTTAGTAAAAAAATCAGGATTAGTCCTAAATTAGCCCAATTGCTAAATCAGGACAGATGGTAACCCTACCCTGGAACCTTTTGAGCCCCATTGGGACCCACTGAAACGTCCCTGAGATCTCATGAACCCCATAAAACGCTTCTGAGACCTCCTAAAATGCCCCACCCCTGAAAATCAGTGAGGTGCCCCTGGTGCCTTCTGGTACCCCAATAAGCCCTCTTAAATGCCCCTGAGATTTTATGAAATGCTCCTGAGACCCTGGAAACCCCTCCAGAAACCCGTTGAACCCCCTGAGACACATTGAAACCCCCTGTGACGTCCAGGTGCCCCTAAGACTTCTTGAAACGCCCCAGAGAATTCCTAAACCTTCTTAAACCCTCTGAGACCCCATGAACCCCATGAGACCCCTCTGAAACTTACCTTTGAGACCCCCTGGAATGCTCCATGGATTTCCAAGTACCCCCTAAAACCCTCTGGAACCACCCCGTCCTCCCGAAACCTCTTGGGGCTCTCTTGAAGCGCCCGTGAGACATCCTGAGACCTCCACGTACCCCTTGGAACTAACCTCGTTTCATCCAAATCTCTTGGGATCTCCCTGAAGCACCCATGAAACCCCTGAAATGCTCCTGAGACCTCCATGTATCACCTGGAACCCCTGAGGCTCCCTTTAATACCTCTTCAACGCTCTCTTTAACGAGACCTACCGAGACCCACTGAAATCCCTTGGGAACCCCGTCGTGAAGCGTCATCAGGATGTCGGATAGCAACCCAACTAAAATGGTTCTCGACAGTCATCCGACCGGTACGAGAAGACGTGGAGCGCATCGAGCTAGGTGGGTCGACCAAGTGGAGGACGATCTGCGGACCCTACGCAGAGTGCGAAACTGGAGACAAACAGCCATGGACCGAGTGGAATGGAGACGGCTACTATGTACAGCAGAGGTCACCCCGGCCTTAGCCTGATCGGTAAGTAAGACTCCTGAAGCGTCTTTGGGGCCTCCTAGTAGCCCCTGGAACCACCTGAAACGCCCTTGAAATGGAGTACAATGAAATTCCATTTTAGTAATGCGTGTTCCCGCATCAAATTCGATGATCGATTTTTTTTCATTTGCCTAAAATTATGCATAAAAGCATTATTCATGACAAAAAAATCGCAGTCCTTAAACCACCGACGAACCGACGTGACAGTGGTGTTTAAAAACTGTCCCCCCCAAATTTAACGGTCGACCAGCAAAGCGAGCGAACGCTTCTGTCAAATCAGCGCAGACGCGAACCGCTTCCTATATGAACACACGGGGGTTCGGGATCAAGCTATCAAAACAACGCACGGTCAGAAAATTCACTCATTTTCGAGCTAAAGTGGGACAACTCAAAATTGAGTAAATTTTTTCTCCAGCGATAGCGCTGGCCCAAGTGCGAAAATCTCATCAGTTTAAGCCGTATAATATACTTGATGATGCGAAGAATATTATACGGCTTCAACCAGTTGGATTTTTGCACTTGGGCCAGCGATATCGCTGGAAATGCAATTTACTCATTTTTTGAGCTGTTCCAGTTTAGCTCAGTTTTGTGTGAATCTTACTCATTTTAGAGTAACATTTTCTTAGCGTGCGCGAACCCTTATACACTGAACCAAAACCCCATCCCGAAATCGTCTGATTTGTCCGACCATCCAGTCCAAATTACCAAAATCGTGTTTTCGAATGACGAATCAGTCATACGGCAATCATCCTGAAAAGCGGATGACGATCATCTTATGCGCGTATGAGTCGACGCACGCTATGTGAATGAATATTAGTTGCAGAGCGAAGACCACACAGATGCACCAAATTTATTCATCGATAGCGTAACAAGTTCCTTGATCGTGACACCCGGGACGTTGACGATAATGCGTCGCATGTCCTATCCTGGACATGTCATATTTTTGGAAAAGGGTGCCCGCAAGGGTACCCTAGCCACTAAGCACATAATTTTTTAGAAGAATAGCGGTGTCATTATTGTTATCAATCGCTAAAAAACAAAGTTGCTCGACCATATGGTCGACATTCTATTTTCATATCACTGTCATCCGGTTTTAAGATGACATCATTCGGTCGGTGGACCATACGGTTTCCGACCGAATGTCGTTAAGGGGCGTGATCGTATCGCCTCTCAGTCGATCTTGGGCGGGGGTTTCCGTCGAGGTTTCCGTTCAGTGTAGGGGTGGCGGTAGTGTTCGGCTATTTTTCATCATGGCGTCGGGGACAACAAATTTGAATTTATTTGTTCTAGCTGACACGTCGGTTCGTCGGTGCTTAAACTACGTAGACTCAATTTTGGTCATCTTACACCCACCCTCCCCCATCGTAGACTTTCGTCCATACAAAATTATAGAAATTTGTATGGACCGTAGACTTTGGCCCATATTTTAGACACTCACTTCGTGGAGAGTCGTTTTCATAGCTCTGTCACGACTTGGTGTGAAAACCTTACTTTGTACAGTAAACTTTTAGATATAGTGGACTTCGTGGCCGCGCGGCTAGCAGCGTCAGTTGTCTAGCCGTTTCGTAAGCCTCGGAGTGTGGGGTCGATTCCTGCTCCAGTCGTTGGAAACTTTTCGTCAAACGTAAAATTCTCCACTGAACCACAGGGTGCTTCATGTGTTGTCCGTTGTCTCATGTTAGTGATCGTTCACTAACGGTGTAGCGTCTTTTTTAGAAAAATCCTCCATACACTGTTTCTGATAGCTTTTGTGCTTCTGAACTGAGACAGCATCAAGTGAGTGTATTTTTTGCAAGTGAGTGTTCCCATCATGGTTCCCATCCTTGGTGTTTCCTTTGTAAATTCCTTCAGTATTTCTTTTATGACTTAACAGGAAATTTTTTGCAAACCCTCATAACAATTCTTTCGACAACTTTTTTTTCAAAATTTTCATTTTTATTATTATTCTTCAAAAAAATATTTTTATTATTATTCTTCAATCCCTACAGAATTGCTTCGTCTGTTCCTTTTGTAATTGCTTATGAAACTGAATCTGCAAATTCTTGCAAATACTTTTTTATTACTCGTTCGGGAAACCGTTTGGAAATTTCTTTGGTAATTTCTTCGGAAGTTGCTTAAGACTAGCCTGGATGCACTTCCTTATTTTTTGATCATTGTTTTTTTTTTTCAAATTACATAACGGAGCAATATCTTCAAAATCTGTTTCCATACATAGGATATTGGTTCCCTTATTAAGCATGTGGCTCTAATTTTCATCCTACTCAAAACAAATGAATGAAACGGTGCACCGCGGTGTTTGTTTTGTTGCTTAGTTTTGTATTTTTTTAGAAGTCAGTACACACGAAAACAAAAAGACTGGAATTAATCGGTGCCGTTATCAAATAGGATGAATTTGGGAACATGAGATTGCTAAGGGCACCCATACTCTATTTAGAAAAAGGATCAAGGCATCTCATGATTTTTTTTCCCAAGTAGAAAATGTAAATCAGTTTTCCAGAAACCGTCTATATATGGAAGTCAATTCTGAAAATATTTCTCCGCTATTTAAAAAAAAACAAAAATGAAAATGTCAGTTTCGCCTTTAGCATTTTTTTGTGAATTCCTTTGTTTGTTATGCAAATTTCTGAGATGATTACACTAGTTTACAGCATTTTTGAACTAGGTAAGCTGATAATCATTTTTGGTGTAGAATCATGCCCTGAGTTCGAAAACGTGAAGAAAAAAAATTACAGTAGAGCGGAAATTTTTTCGACTTTCCATACAAAGTTGATGATTTGAAATCGATTTTTGTTCTATTTTTAAGCAACGTCGCTCACTTTACACATCTTCTCCGTAATGAATGCTCCGATTGAGCTGAATTTTTTACTGTAACTCGCCTACATATGATAGTTCAAATAAACGTTGAGAAAGAATTTTTAGAATGTTTTTTTTTTATTGAAAAAATACATTTCTTCATATATTTTTGGAAATTTGGCTAAAATTTAAGGAGATCGTCCCTAACACTCGCCAATATCTTGAATTACATCAATCTGACGCAAAACCTGCATTCAGATGATCGAATGGTATTGTATTCAGCATTTAATTTATGGAAAAAGATGTGAAATTGGTTGAACAAAACGCAAGATATTTGAATTTTAGTAAATTTTATATTTTAAAAAGTTGTAAAACTCGATATTGAGCTACTACTCAAAAATTGTTCTACTTAAAAAATTTTGAAGCACGGTTTCGAAATCAGTGATAAATTGTACTTCAAAAATTTTGGTCGTTGACAGAAGTTCACTATTTTCGTTTTATTTTGTAAACAAGTGTTATCTGTAAGTTTCTTTGGAATTTCTAAGGAAGTTTCAATCGGCTATTTGTTTGCAAATTCATTCGGTTATTTCTCTGGCAATTTATGCATTTCAGCGATTTCTTCAGCCATTCTTTCAGTCATTTCCTGACCCCCCCTCCCCCCAAAAAGTCTACGTGGTTTATGAACGGTCCCTTACTAGTTCAACTGTCAAGAAATAAACACACTACCGATTTGTCGATGAATTTCTGCGTAGCTTGAAGCTCTCCATGTTTATGGGTTTTAGTGTGCGTTTGACCAATTGCATATCACCCAGGGGCAACGTTGTTTTTGCAAATGCGATTAATTATCCGTAATAGGTGTAATCCCAGAACAATTAAATGGTAGTCCGGAAGCCATGACATCTTGAAACTGCTCACTGAAATTGATACTGTTATCTTCGGCTCATTATTGCCTGCAGATATTTGCATAATTGAGAAAACAACTAATTAGTTTTTTTCGGAAACAGAAAAGTATGGCGAATTTTATGCTGACAAAGTGGTTGAATATCGAGACGTCTTGAATTGGGATACAGATGCCTTGGTCATTTAAACGTGCGTGGGATAGTACAATTATTGCTGAATTTTCTGTTCCCAAGTAGAGCGCTCAAATGAAATTCAACCTATTTTTGCAAATGATTTTGACAACAGATCCAGTATGGAGGAAAATATGGAGCCGGATTTCTGGATTTTTCATACAAACTACAAATTGAAACCTTTCATTTGACACATTGGTAGTTTTCATAGAATGATTGGTTAGTTTTATAAAAAAAAATTCCTTGGACTGGCCAAAACCGGTGCCCGTACTCTATAACATAATTAGTCGATAGTTTTTTATCTCAATTTTTTTGGGTAAAATGTAAAAACCATCGTTTATCTAAATTTTCCATAATAAGCCACTTAACCAACTAGAATTACAATTTTTCTTCCAAATGAATACGAAGAATTAAAAAAAGAAATGACAGACATTAATTGCCCAATGTTTCGACACGGGCTAACTGTCTTCTTCAGCGTAAAATCAACTTGCTGACCGATAACTATCTACATATTTCCTGCTGTTACCGGACTTGCATTTAAACCGTGTGCACCAACCGAACGTCTCCACCAGAGTAACATTTTATAGTCAAATAGACTAGAAGAGGTTCCAAGAACCACCATAAAACCAAAATGAAAGAAAAAGGTTTTATAAAGGTTTACAAAACTTCTACAAGGCTAATTGGTCAGCAAAATGTTACTTGAGCTGCTATTGTTAGTCCGTTACGTTTGACAAAATATCACCCAACCATGGTGCAATTAACCCCACATCCCCTCATGTAAGCGAACCGAACGCATGATTGTGCGATTATGATAGCTCATAAATAAAAGCGGAAAGTGAGGAAAATTTGATCGCACCGCATCACACGAGAGCTCCCAACGCACGATTACAATGTTTGCCTCAATGCTACTGACGACGACGTGCCCCTACCTCCAATTGCCAGCAGGATGATGAGCAATGGCCCGTCATCGACCGGTGGCAGCCAGCTCAACAGTGGCAACGAACAGATAACTGACAAGCTGACAGACTGCTGACTGCTGGTGGTAGGTCTGAGACTTGGAATTGGAAAATAAAGGGGTCATGGTTTGGGGTTCTGGTTTTCATCCGAATAACGTCGAACTCCGTTGAAGTGGTGTTGAATATTTTGCATTCCTTGTTTCATGATAAAAGACTGGCTGCTCGTTGGGTATGGTTGTCTGGAATGTTTGCACTTGATTCATGTTCAAATGAATGGAATGATTAAAATGTTTAAACTCGATCCTCCGGCAAATCAAAACGATATCCACAGGTATTATGCAATCTTAATGCTCGAGTAATCACGCTATTGTATTTTGTACAACATGTTGAAAAATTCTCACTTTATGTACTCAGCATAACGTGGTGCTGGTCGCGACTGTAGGAAGGTTAATTGCAAAAGTAAAAATATAATGAACAGCAATATCTAACTCTGTTAAGTATGGATACTATTTATAGTAAAGAAATGGGTTTACGCATTGTCGCGTCCATTTTGATTATTATCATTCCAAACTACCATTAACAAGCACATAGAAAAATGTTCTATTTATTGAAGGTTTTTCCCAAGTAAGATTTATAGCAGCAAAAATTGGTAGGTATAGTATACATCTAGCTGGCTGATAATTTACTCAACGCGAGCCCAAGGAGTTCAACTTTTGACTGCGTGGGCTTGAATTTAATTGGCTCTCCGGATGCCAAAGGCAACTGGCGATGGTTGGTGACGCTAATTAACTTCAATTCAGATGAAAATGAGACGATAATTGGATCATTTACAATTCCACATCGCAAATAGCCGTGTGATTAAGTGTTGTCATGTTCGTTGGAAGATGAAATTTAGGAAAAGGGTAACCAATACGATGCTTACAGTCTCCAATTGCTTCAATTGCTACTGACCACTGCTATAAAGGACTGGACTTAGGGCCCCTAAAGCCTTAGTTGTAAAGGCGTAATTTAATGGGTATTCAGCATCAGGTATCAGCAGGTCGGCTCCAGAGGAACGTTCTCCTCCATATGGGAAATTTGTACCATCGCCATGAACATTACCTGAGGGAGGAGAAGGAAAAAAGGATGGGACAGCGAAAAGGACAGGTAAGAGAATAGGATCGTCAGACACGCATAAGCGTACCACAACGGGTTCACACAGCGTCCTAATGTAATGACCGAGTACTCGGAAACGTAGTTGCGCAAAAACTGGACAGTTACACATCAAATGATACGAAGTTCCATATTCAGATTCACAGCTACCACATACAAATAAATCAGCTTGTTAAATATTCGCCATATGATAGCTGAGTCGGCAGTGGCTAGTCAATACTTTGACCAGCATGCTGCAATTCTGCTTAGCAAGATTTGTTAGATACTTCGCCACCCCTGGAGGTGGCTCAGAACAATACAATTTTGATTGACTCCAAACTATTGCAATATTGTTTGTCTTGAGTTGCAGCCCAGGTGTCAATCTGAAGCTTAACCCACCACTTCGATATCGGAATAGCTGTCTCGGGGCCAATGAAGTCATGTGATGCTCCAGTGCAGCTAACTCATCAGCCATTTCATTTCCAGCGATGGAAGAATGGCCAGGTACCCATACGGACCCGTTCATAAACCACGTAGACTTTTTGGGGGGAGGGGGGGGGGGTCTGACCAAAGTCTACGCTTCATACAAGTTTTTCAAATTTTTGTATGGACAAAAGTCTACGAGGGGGAGGGGGGGGGGTGTCTGAGATGGCCAAAATTTGGTCTACGTGGTTTATGAACAGCCCCTACAAGGTAAACAGCATTAGCTGAATTCAGCTCATCGATTTGAGTTCAACAAGCGATAACTAACTTTGACTTAGAGTTGGCCGAAGCAAGTGCTTCAATAGAAGCCTGGCTATCTACCAAATGCGTAAGACTGGTGAAGCCCTAGCTCACGAGAGTGGTATCAGGTATCAGTAGGTCAGCTCTAGAGGCACGTTCTCCTCCATTCGGGAAATTTGTGCCATCGCCATGAACACGAGCCTATTCATCATTTACCTGACGGAGAAGGGAAGGAAAAAGGATAGGACATGGGAAAGGTCAGGTAAGGGAATAGGATCGTCATACTCGCAAAAGCGTACCACAATGGGTTCACATAGCGTCCTGAAAAGGACACTGTAATAACGCATAAGCGTACCACAATGGGTTCAAACAGCGCCCTGAGAAGGGCACTGTGATAACGCATAAAGCGTAAAGAGAGCCTATAGCTCTTTACCACAGCGGGTCAAGAACAACAGAACGTCCTGAAGATTCAGGTTTCTGAAGTCAGTTTCATAAGAGTTTCCCGAGTACTCGGAAACGCAATTGCGCAAAAACTGGATAGTTACATATTAAATGATACGAAATTTCATATTCGGATTCACAGCTATCACAGGCAAATAAATCAGCATGCTGAATATTCGCCATGTGATAACTGAGTCGGCAGTGGCCAGTCAATGCTTTGACCAGCATGCTGCAATTCTGCTTTGACAGATTTGTTAGATACTTTGCCACCCCTAGAGATGGTTCAGTACAATACAATTTTGTTTGACGACATGACTCCAAACTATTCCAGTATTATTTGTGCTGAGTGGCAGCCCAGGTGTCAATCTGAAGCTTCACCCAACACTTGGATACCGGAATAGCTGGCTCAGGGCCAATGCAGTCATGTGATGCTCCAGTGCGAGCTAACTCATCAGCCAATTCATTTCCAGCAATGGAAGAATGGCCAGGTACCCATACCAGGTGAACAGCGTTTGCTGAATTCAGCTCCTCGATTTGAGTTCGACAAGCGATAACTATCTTCGACCTGGAGTTGGCCGAAGCAAGTGCTTTAATAGCAGCCTGGCTATCTGAACAGAAGTATATTACTTTGCCCATTACGTGCTGCTGAAGTGCTGATTGCACTCCGCATATAAGAGCAAAGATTTCGGCCTGAAAAACGGTGCAATGTCTACCAAGTGAATAAGACTGATACAGCCTTAGCTCACGAGAATAAACACCAGCACCTGCTCGTCCTTCGAGAAGGGAGCCATCAGTGTATCACACGATGCCGTCTGAAATACTTTTCTCCAGATAACCAGATGTCCACTCTTCCCGGGAAGGGAATTTCGTGGAAAATGTCCTATATGGAAAATTACAAGCAATTGTAAGATCACTTTTGGGTTTAAGACCCTAAGTTGTACCAAAGGTTCGACGGCATTGCCCGAAGGCCATACAAGATTTCTTGATTCTGAACTCAACATGAGGTGTCCAGGAAAGCTAGGAATCAAGAATGACTCCAACGTACTTTACCTGTTCAGTCACATTGATTTCAGAATCAAAGAGACGTAAAGGTCGAACGCCATTACGGTTTCGCCTTTCCGTAAAAAGAACAATTAGATGTTTACTCGTATTAACCGAAAGGCCATATTGGCGACACCAACCATCAACTACCTGAAAAGCGCTTTGCATCATGTTGAAAAGGGTGCTGGCTGATGCACATACCAACTAACAATGTTAGATAGCTGTCGGCAAAACCATAAGTAGGAAAACTGCTATTATTGAGTTGAGCGTATCTGCTACGAGATTCCACAAAAGCTATGACAAGACTTTCTTTTGGGGGCATCTAATCGCTGCTTGACGCAATATCGAGTAGAGATGTCGGTTTTTGAGCATTTGGTGAATCCAACTGGAAATCATTGAAGATATGCCATGCTGCCCATAATCGCATAGTTGACGTAAGCGCCACTGTAGTTTTTAACACACTTTTGAAAACTTTAAAATGATTAATTAAAAATTGATGATTTTTTTCACGTTGATATCTAGCTTGTGATTAGATCCTGTGCTCTATTGAATAAAACTGGTCACAATTATACACATTTGATATTAGCTTGTGAGTGATGACATTGTCAATGGTGGTTACGTCAACTATGCGATTATGGGCAGCATGATGCCGTGCGGCTTCCAATCGTTGCCATAAAGGCACGTTGTCAAAGGCACCCTCGATATCTAAGAATATACCCAAACAAGATTGATTTTGAGTGAATGCTTTCTCGATATCATAAACATCCTTGTGTAAAAGAGTCACAGTGCGGATTTATAGGCATGTTGGTTCACATGAAGAGGCACGTTGGCCAGATGAACATCACGGATGTTCTAATGCGTTCTATAATCTATGCATTACAGAAGAAAGGAGGTCATGCTGATAGGTCTGAGACTCTTTGCTTCTTCATACGACGCACGACCCACTTTCGGAATAAACTTCACAGTAATATACCGCCAAGATTTGGGAATATACCTTGTACCAGAACTGCAAACAAGTTTTTTTTTTCAAAACATGTTTGAAATAATCAAATCTTTTCTGAAGCAAAATAAGATAAATCTCATCTGCACCAGGACATATAGTTACAATACCCCGAGCCGAAACCAGAGAATCATAATTACAAGAAAAGACATCAGGTTCATCCGAAGATATAATATCCACATCCACACATCCGGGGGAGTGTGTGCTGAATAAGCATTCTAGAACTTCCTCATCAGTGGAAGTGAAATTGCCATTTGGCAAACGAAGTTCGTTCACTCGAAAATCCTTAGATTTCGAAAGGATTCTGTTGAACCGACTGACTTCACTCAAACTGGAAACTGGAAGCTTCGCCAGATCAGATTTCCACCAAGGGGTTCCTCTTGTGGTCTTCACAGACCATAGAGAGCAAGTTTCTTCAAAAGCTTCCATGATTAAGGCCGTTGTAGTATCAACACCATCATTCAAATCACTTGGATTGTCAATGGATGGCGAGTATCTATGAAATTTGGCCGCAACCAAATCAGTAAAGAGATCCCAGTTGGTTGACCGGGGACTCCAAAAATGCAAAGTTTACGAAATTGCATTCTTGTGATGTACAAAAGTGATGTTCAGATAAAGATTCTGCATCTGGCACATGCCAATTACATACCGTGATAGACATTCGTTTAGCCGAGGTCGAACAATTTTCAAAATAGTGTCGGGAAACTCATACAATAGATGTTATGATAAAACTTTTTTTTATTGCAGTGATAGTATATCTAGTACAGTTTTATGAAAAGGTGATACATCACACTTACATATACACTGAAACAAAAACGAGGGTGAAAACCCTTTAAATGTCATTTTTTGCCTAGACATTCGTTTAGCCGAGGTAAATGAAAAAACCCAAATTAATCCACCTAGAGGTGATAGTGCCTTTCTCGTCGTATATGTTCTCACGATCTTTCCGTCGACGTAAGTCAAAATGTTCCTGAATGCTGATATTTTTTAAGAAAAGCAAGCATTTTATCAAAGTCATCATTGAAATGACTTAAAACTTATTGATGGCACATACTCCGACGTTGTGTTCAGCGTAAAAGCAGAGCTGAATAATATCAGATTTCTCAGTTGACTGCTTGAGTACCTTCACTAGCATTGGGAGCTGATCAATATCAAGACGATACTAACAAGCTAAGATATAACTTTTTACACATTCACAGATCACTTTGCGGTCTTCGATTAAGTTTATTCTGCACATTCTAGGTTATATTTTATTGAACGTTAAAAACAAGAACGTAGTGAGTATAGTGAGACGTCTGTTTGTATGTGGGTTTAATATGTCAAGATTTTGTTCTCTTACACATATTTATCGCTTGCATTGATTTTATTCACTTTCGTAGTTCCGGCGAAGCATCAAACGCTGGCTGTGCAACCCTACCAGTAGTCTCTAATGTGGTATGAGCCTATTTTCTAGTTAACCGTTCTTCAGGTTATTAAAAAAGCCGTGATGTGATGTGTCGCATGGTACATTTGGATACTTTCCCCAAGTAGCACCTGCAACTAAAATGGAAATGATCATCGTTGCAAACATGTTGCAACTGAGTTTTCATGAAACAAACCAAATTAAAACCTATTAAAATCCTGTTGTCAATGCCAAACTGAGGTGTAACAGTTTTATAACAACTAGCAAAATGAAAACAAACGTCATCATTAGTCGAAACTTTCGAAACCAATTTGTAACTGAAGTATAATTTGATTGTTTCAACGAATCTTAGTTACAACCGTTTACAAACCAAATCAACCAAAACATTGATTCTGATTGTTATAAACATGTTGCACCTGGAACTTATTTAGAACATAACGAACAATTTTGACAGGAGAGATAGAAGTTCCAAAATGTGCGGCAAAATGTTTTTGTGATCATGAAAAATATAAAATGCACTATAAAAAACCAAAATGTTTCAAAAATAACGAAATCGTGTACAAATAAAATGTAACCTTTTCTTCATAAATTTATCGACATATTCCAAATTTAATAAAATTAAAATGGTAAAATAGAAAAAAAAATCTGATTGGAAGTATAATATTGACCCAATAAAAAAAATCTGTCTCATTTTCGCATTACTGAACGACTGGTACACTGAAATAAATTTTGTTGTGGAAACTACCGATTCCATAGTAAAATTACTAACCGTACCTATGATTCTCAACCGACAACAAAATCTGTTAAGGTAACTGAAATATGCTTGAGATTACTATGCATTGTAGTAAATTCAACTAAAAGAGTAGTCGTCTCAACAACAAAACATTGTTAATTTTTCCTGGACACGCATTTTACAACACAATATGGTTAAAAATACAATGTTCATTTGTTAAATTAAGATTATTATTGGTAATGTTAACTGCACTGTTAGTTAAGTTGACAGTGTTTTAGTGGAATTAACTGGAAATTGTTGTCGGTTGAGAATCATAGGTACGGTTAGTAATTTTACCATGGAATCGGTAGTTTCCACAACAAAATTTATTTCAGTGTACCTACCACTGGGAAGAATTGAATATATGGGGTTGTGAGAAATCTAACGTAACGTACAAAAATATTAGGATGTTCCCATGAAAAATTTTACAAAAAAAATTTACAATTTTTTACAAAAAACGTGAAATTTTCGTTACGTAATAAATGGACAGCCTCTTGTTGACGCAAATGGGAAGTACGCATTCAAGTGTCTGCTTTTTTGGTTATTTATATCCTACACGGAAAATTCGAACTACCTTATTTTGGGTCGATTTTACCCTAAAATGAGTATATCAAATTGATTAGTTACCCAAAATTAAGTTGTTTTTTTCCTCTCTCCCCCACAGATGTTATCGTAAATAAACAGGGATTGAATTTACCTACTAATTGGGTTTTTAAATTTTGAAAAATGTATTGATTTTTCGATTTTATACGAAAGAGCGCCTTTTCTGAGTCACCATGATTTTTTTCAGATTTTTAGAAGAATCAATTTCAAAGAGATTTTTTGAAATCACTTTAGACAGCTGGGCAACTGTTTGACAGCTCCGTCCAGTACAAACTGCGACGAGGGGTGATTCGACAAATCGCTCCCATGAGCCTCTGCACGAATTTGCCCTGTCCTGCTCACTCCCACAGAAAGTTTGAACACAGCGCGCACAGTAAAAGTCAAATTTGACTTTTACTGTGCGCGCTGTTTTTAAACTTTCTGTGGGAGTGAGCAGGACAGGGCAAATTCGTGCAGAGGCTCATACAAACTTCAAATTGATTTTTAAATAGGTTCCCAGACTCCAAAATTCATGAAAATTTGGATTTCGGCTCAGTTTGACATGCAGATTCAGAATATCGAATTATCTCAACACCATTAGAGAACCTTGCGTGAGTTTAATCGATTCACTCAAATGTTGACTTATTGGGCCGAACTATAGGATTACATCAAAAGAATCCAATTGTTAGTAGTTTGGCGGTTCCGTGTACCAGGTGCAGCATTGTTGTACTTTGTCAATACGGATTCCCATAGACATGATTCAGTAAATAGTATCTTTCCAAATTCTAAAATTAATTTTCAGCATTTTATGGGTGCATTAAATAAGCTACTGAAATGCACTCCGGCAAAGCAATATGGCGAGAAAATGTTTACCATAAATGCCTAAATTTTCACTCGCAAAATGATAGGTAGACTGAGGCGCGTTGAGAATACGGAGCTAAAATGCGTAACTTACCGATAAATCTGGAACGACACACAAATTGACGTTCTCGGTCAGCCTAATTTGCGGTATATTTATGCACACAATTTATTAATCACATGAACGAAACTGTTGTTGATGCATTATTACTGGCAGTGACGAATGTGGTGACTAGCTGACTAGTTGTCGAATCGGTCACCATTTTTTAAGTAGACTTAAGTTAACTTATAGTTGTATCTTGGTTATAATGCGATTGCATATTAAAACCGTTTATATCACGAATGGATGTTTTATATTGGCTCCACCTCTTGCGCTTTTTTAGTTGCAATTTAGTCGTTACTAAGACGATTGGTTCAAATGGCATAACTTTCAATATAGTTGCATACAAATTACAGGAACTTATTAATGTCCAAGTGTGTTGCTTGGGTCCGGAACAGGTTCCGGAGCACCACCGGGTCTCCCAGATATAGTCTGAGGCAATATCATTGCTAACATACATCAGGTTACCTAAAAAAAACCACGATTTGATTTATCTTATGCATGGGTACAAATCACTTTTACATTTGACCACTTCCAATGGGACACCCAGACCTAGTTTCGAGACACTTGTCTAAAATATGGTCTGAGGCTATGTTCTTACGAATCGATCATCGTGTTATCAAAAAAGGGTCTCCAGTTGGCCTAGTGGTTAAGACTATGAATCGCCAATCCGGAAACGGCGGGTTTGATTCCCGGGAACGGGAATTTCCCCGGGTCGGGAACATTTTCTCGACTTCCTGAGCATAGTGTATCATTGAACTTGCCTCACAATATACAAATTTATGCAATGGCGGGCAAAGAAAACCCTTCAATTATTAACTGTGGAAGTGCTCTAAAGAACACTAAGTAGAAGAGAGGCAGGCCAAGTTCCAATGCGAACGTCGAGCTATAAAGAAGAAGAAGAAGTTATCAAAAAAGCTGCTATTTGATGTACTGTCAAACCCCGTGTATTCATCACTCTTTAATAAGACACTTTTTAACTTGTACCCCGCGCATTCGAAATGAAATGAATTAAAAAAATGATCAAATGTCACAGTGTAATACACTGTAAATACGAATGATACGATATTGTGATGTTACTTACACCCGCAGCGGCTCCTCGTGCAGCTGCTACTTCCGAAAGTTCTAATTTGGTGCATTCCGACACCTGATCCGTTTGGTGATTAACCGCAGTGAACCTCGGGAGCCAACAATCGTCAAATGTACGAGCTATCAATTCGTACCACCACAATATATGTAAGATTTGTGTTCAAAAACAAATCATACAATCTAAACAAAACTAAAATAGAGTTAGTTTATCGAATTGAAAGTTTACACAGGTAATTTGACAGCAATCATTGTCGAGTTAGCGTGGTTTTATGGTACGATACGCATGGATTTGATTCCATTTCACATTTACAACTTTCGGTTCACATTTTACCACTTACCGATTGTCCCTGATGTGGTCTTAGACTAGTTTCATGCAAATTATTAATCAGTTCTCCTAAAAAGTCGCAAACTGATGTAATGCATGTATGGGTTTGGTTCATTCGTGCATTTCGCCAGTTCCGGCGAGGCACTCGAGTCTGGTTCCGGAACACTACTGACCTGAAACTATTTTCTTGCTGACCGTTCTTCGCGTTATCGAAGAAGCCGTTATTTAGTGTGCTGCGTGTATGCGTTTGTTTTTTTTTGTACATTTGACCACTTCCGTCGGGGCACCTGGAACCGGTTTCGGCACACTATTGGTTTTCCAAAGTATGGTCTATCATTTTTTTTGTTAACCGGTTATCAGCTTACCTAATAAGTCTTTAAATGTGTCGAATTAATGGGTTTGGTTCTCCATTTGACCACTTCCGATGGGGCAACCGTAATCGGTTGCGGAACACTACCGGTTGTCCCCAATATGGCCGGAAAGTTTTTTTTTTGTCAAATCAAGATGCCTTAAAATCCGTGATTTGATGTGTCGCTTGCATAGGTTTGGTTCCCTTTTATATTTGGCCATTTCCGGCGGGACACCCGGAACCGGTTCTGGATCACAACCGATTCAGATATGTTCTGAAAATATTTTCCTGCTTACTGTTCATCAGGATATCAAAAAAAGCCACGATTTGATATGTCCCTTGCATGGGTTTAATTAACTTTTATACTTTGCCACCTCCGGTGGAACATCTGGAACCGGTTCCGATATGGTCTGAGAATGCTTTCCTGCTTACTGTTCATCAGGTTATTGAAAAAGCTGTGGTTTGATATGTCACATGCATGGTTTTATTTCAATTTTATATTTGGCCACTTCCGACGGGACACCCGGAACCGGTTCCGGGACACAACCGGTTCAGATATGATCTGAGAATATTATCCTGCTTACTGTTCATCAGGATATCAAAAAAGCCACTATTTGATATGTCGCATGCATGGGTTTGGTTAACTTTAATACTTGGCCACTTCCGGCGGGACATTTGCAACCGGTTCCGGAACACTACCGGTTCCGATATGGTCTGAGAATGTTTTCCTGCTTACTGTTCACCACGTTATCGAAAAAGCCACTATTTGATATGTCGCATGCATGGGTTTAGTTCACTTTTATGTTTGGTCACTTCCGGCGGGACACCCGGAGCCGGTTCCGGGACACTACCGGTTCAGATATGGTCTGAGACTATTTTTCTGCTTACCATTCATCAAGTTATCGAAAATGCCATAGTTTGGTGTGCCGCATGGATGGGTTTGTAGCGTTTTCATATCTGGCCCCCTCCTGGGGTACCGGTCCGGAACACCTAAATGGCCATAACTCCGGAACGGCTGGACCGATCTGAACCATTTTCAATAGGAAACAATGGGACCAGATTCCGCGTTGAATGAACCGTTGGTCAATAAAATCGGTTGAGGTTTACTGCCAAAAAGTGATGTGAGTTTTTTTGTACACACACATACACACACACACATACACACACATACACATACACACACAGACATCACCTCAATTCGTCGAGCTGAGTCGATTGGTATATAAGACTTGACCCCTCCGGAGGCTCTATCAAATTTTCGTTTTTGGAGTGAACATATAGCCTTTCGGTACACCTTGGTGTACGAGAAAGGCAAAAATGGTTTCTAATAGATTTTTTGTAATTTCGTGAATATATTTCGACGATATGCCCCAAGGCATTTAGTTTATGACGTGTTAGCAAGATATTTGACCTTAAAAGTTTTTATTTGTGGAATTCAAAGAAATATTACAAAAATTTGTCCCGATAAGGAGAAACAATGACGAACAATTTTATTTAAGGAAAATACTTTCTGTAAACACTCTAATGTAAGTTAGATAACTTGTTCTGAAAATATGACACCGAATTATTGTTCGTAATGTTTCAATTATTGCATAAAATGTCGTAAGAAAATCAGGTATATAGATTTTCTGTTGGTCAAACATCAAAATGGGATAGATAAAGGCTAAAATAAACAGTTCTGTGTAGAAATAAAGACGTATCCTAATGCCTCTGAAGTATAACTGTATAATACTAGCTTAGTAATGCTAGAAGAATGCCAAGTGAAAGAACTGCTAAAGGAGTCGGAATTTTTGAACCCTGTTCTTTTTAAAGCAGATGTGCATACAAAAATGCATGACATGGTCAAAACATTGACTTATTTAATTTAATCTGAAGAAATATATTATAAACTAGCTGGCCCGGCAAACTTTGTCTTGCCAAAATGTAGTTGTTTGAAAACTGAGAGGTCATTCGAATATTCAAGCACCGCACTCTAGATTGGTTTCATTTCGGTCATATTGATTTCCTTCCCAAATCATAAAAATGAGTACATTATTAATTTTCTTTTTAGTTGATTTTCGTAACCTTTTCTACTAATAAACACAGTGACCATGAATACCAATCGAACCGTACAAGAGTCATGTTGATCCGTTGACCCGTTCGCGAGTTTTGTCCTTTCAAATGGAATTCAAACTATTTTTTTATATATAGATGAGTCTTAGATTTGAATCACATTCATTTTTACCATGATTTATTTGAAAAGAACGTCTATATCATGAAACAAGCAGTTCATGCTAGAAATTTGAATACTTTGGGTGATATTTCTCAAAATGTGAGGCGTCCAATGTATGTTATTTCAGCTAGAATACAGTATAGAAGATATTAGGAGCTATAAGTAGACGTACACTCCCGTTCAAAAGTTTGGGGTCACCCCCTCAAAAACATGTCATTTTTTTAGGCCCATATCTCCGCCAATTTGCGTCCGATTTCAAAACCCTAGGTTTCATTCAAAAGATAATAAGTCAAAGAAACTTTAAACATGATTTAAAAAAAACTTTTTCAAAAAAATTTGTATGTAAACTTAACCCAAAGTTGCCAAATTTTCTAAAAAATGAATATAAACTTACGGCAGTGTCGCTGGAAGTTGGGTCGACCAAATTTTAAGATGAGAGCGGTAATATGACCCATTTTCTATTAGCTTTCAACTGCTTTTTACAGAACTTAGCTAAAAAATCTAGAAAAAAAGTTATTAAGTAAATTAATCCTTGATGTCATCGACCAAAAGTTTGGGGTCACCCCTCAAAATGCTGTATCGGCCAAAAGTTTGGGGTCACTATCGTAAAACATGGAAAAGTGATTTGTTGATATCTTTGTCATCTTCCATTCAATTTTAATTCTTCTTGGCTTATTTGAAACAAAATGAATGATACTTACTGCATAGACATTGAACCACACATATTTGTTGAAATTTACATACTAAAACTTAACGTAAAGTTGCCTCATTTTTTGATGCGTGGTAAAATGTGCCAACTTTACATAACATTTTTATATACAAAAATCGATAAATACGTTAAGTTGAAGACATCAAACGTAAATTTAGTTAATTATCTTTGAAATGAGCCAAAAATAATTAAAATTGAACTATAGATGACGAAGATATCACCAAATCACTTTTCCATGTTTTACGAAAGTGACCCCAAACTTTTGGCCGATACATCATATTGAGGGGTGACCCCAAACTTTTGGTCGATGACATCAAGTATTAATTTATTTAATAACTTTTTTTCTAGATTTTTTAGCTAAGTTCTGTAAAAAGCAGTTGAAAGCTAATAGAAAATGGGTCATATTACCGCTCTCATCTTAAAATTTGGTCGACCCAACTTCCAGCGACACTGCCGTAAGTTTATATTCATTTTTTAGAAAATTTGGCTACTTTGGGTTAAGTTTACATACAAAATTTTTTGAAAAAGTTTCTTTTAAATCATGTTCATAGTTTTTTTTGACTTATTATCTTTTGAATGCAACCTAGGGTTTTGAAATCGGACGCAAATTGGCGGAGATATGGGCCTAAAAAAATTACATGTTTTTGAGGGGGTGACCCCAAACTTTTGAACGGGAGTGTAAAACTAGTAAACGCTGTGATTTATGCAAGTGATACTATTATATTTCATCAAAACAATACTTTTTTATCTGTATTAACGAGATTTTTAGCCCTAGGCTAGTTCATCTCGGGACCCACGCTTTACTTCCCTTCCGAAGGAAGAACTCACATTTTGTGAGTTTGTCGGGAGTGACATTCGATCCCAGGTCCTCGGCGTGATAGTCAAGTGTTCTAACCATCACACCAGGTCCGCTCCACAAAAAAAAACAAAACTTAAATGCGTGATTTTTATGGTTTGCGGCATTTTTTCTGTTAAAACATTGTTTTTCGTAGATTTTTAACCTGTAATCATTGTGATACTTTTATAAGAATCTTTTGAAACCTCCGATGAAAATAACTACTACAAATATCAATTTGGAAATATTTTGAATATTATAATAAACTTACAGGGGATGCCCAAAATGTTTGGGATAGGCAACTTTTTTTCTCCCTTAAAAAAATTCAACATGCTGTAACTTTTCATAGAGTGCATCAAAAAATCTCAAATTTTGACTGTTTGTCACCCTATTATATGTGCATCATTGGTACAAATTTGGGCTCGATTGATTAATTTTTCGCGAAGTTAGAGCCGTTCGGGTAAACACTATTTTTTAGACAACTAGTTTTTGAACTGTCATATCTCCGAAACCAGTGAACCAAAATGAATGAATTTTTTAACGTTTATCAACAATATATTGATACTTAATACGACGTTATAAAATGTAATATTTTCTCACGAGGAATTAAGTTATACCGGGTTGAAATTTTTAGCCATATAGAGGAAAATAAGTCTAATTTACAATACCACACAAAAATTATTAAATGTGTTCTTCCTTCAATCTAAATGGGCTCTAATATATCTGATTAGAGATAATTTGAGAACAGAAGTGGAAAATCTTTGGATATCAACACGAAAATTTATTGATATTGATGTAAAAATATTACATATTTTCGAGAAAAATCCAAAAATTGTCAATCCATGATAACTTTGTTCAACGTTTAAAAAGTACCTATGTTTTAATAGTTTGTGAAGCATTTACATATTGTTAGTGTACGTTTAAAATTTCATTCAATTCGGTTCACTGGTTTCCGAGATATGACAGCTCAAAAATGAGTTGTCTAAAAAATAGTGTTTTAGCCGAACGGTTCTAACTTTGCGAAATATCAATCAATCGAGCCCAAATTTGTACCAATGATGCACATATAGTAGGTTGACAAACAGTCAAAATTTGAGATTTTTTGATGCGCTCTATGAAAAGTTATAGCATGTTGAACTTTTTTGTGAGAGAAAAAAAGTTGCCTATCCCAAACATTTTGGCCATCCCCTGTATATGAGATGCATGTAAAATTAATATAGCAACACTTCCAAAAACGATCAAATTCATGATTTACAAGTCGATCTATATTGCAGGTCACCATAAAAATTAATGTGTTGAATATTTTTCGAAACTCTATAGTTTTTATAATGGAATTCTTCAGTTAGCTCCAGTAAGGGGTCTCCAGTTAACCTAGTGGTTAGGGCTTTGGATCGCCAGTCCGGAGACGGCGGGTTCACGTTCAATTCCCGTTCCGGTCGGGAACATTTTCTCTACTCCCTGGGCATAGTGTATCATTGCACTTGCCACACAATGTACAAATTCATGCAATAAGCAGGCAACGAAAGCCCTTCAATTAATAACTGTAGAAGTGCTTGATTCATGCAAATTACTTAGAAGATCCTCCAAAAATTTATAAAAGAACATAAAATTATAACATTTGCGAGAAAAAATAGAAAAAAATATGCCTCGGCTAAACGAAAGTCTGCCACTGTAAACTTCTTGTAACTAATTTTACTAGAAAAAAGCGTCACTTCCTCTCTAACCGAAAATACCATAAAGGTTGGGCTGAGACTGGAGACCTCAAGTTAGCGTCTGCGCTGTCCCAGATGATATGGTGAGCATTAGCATCATTGTCAACAAGTAACGAAAGGCATTTTGAAGTGAAGTATGTGATGAAAGCATCCGTAGAGGATGATTCATAATGCAGTTAATGAATCAAACAGTTCGTATTTTGATGAGGTTTCCAACGGATGTATCAATTGTGATAGCACATATGGCTTTATGCATTCGAAATGCAAACATCAAAAGCGGGTGCACCAAATGCGGTAAGATTTACTAACAAGTAATCCGATGTCAAAGAGTGCATTTGCAACCATGGTTGGCGGTGATATTTACAGTGGTTGCTAAATTGCCTTTGGAACACTGTCTTACCACGTTTGAGGCGCATTTAGACAATGTTTGCATCTTGAATGCGCACAGAAATACATTTTTGGTGGTTAGTTCAGAAATGAGTGAAGCAACAATTACGTTTTTGACAAGCACATATGCTCGAGGCATGACACGAAAATTTGCAAGTTCATTTTTGCTGAAAATAGCAAATACTGGGTATGAAAGTAAGGTTTTTGGACTAAAACCACTAAACCACTGCATAGAACTGCAAAGATCGACGGTTCCTGTTCTTGTATGCTGAAGATTTGTCTGAACTATCGTAACCGTAGCTGGGCAAGATTAAATTCCTCAGAATCACAGCACAAAACAAGTACAGAGGCAATATAACTACATCGGTATAGATCGGAAAACGCCAAAGGCGATGATACACAGAATACACTGTGTAAATCGTATAATGTGAATCCATATAGGGAAGTGGAACCATCTCGGCAGGGCTCCTATTTTGGGCACTTTTCTGCTATAACTTAGCCAATTTTGAACCAATCGACACAATTTTTGGAACGGGGTGAGATATTTATAGTATCTAGCCGTGTACAAAATTTCAAGTCCATTGGTTTGGAATTCACTGAGTTATAGCGAGAAGTGCCCGTTATCGGCAACCGGCCACTACCCGTCCTTGCTCAGCCTCAAGTTTGAGACTAAAGAAGGGCAGCTAATTGTCTCGGAGAAAGACAAGGCCCACTGCGCTATTACTCCGGTTAGCGCAGAAAGGGAAAAATACTGTGGAAGGTACCCCGGTACTCCCGTTTGCGATTAGGTTTTTATTAGACCCCGATAATAATTGATTCCTAGGAGCGGTAAGCATAAAGCCGCATAATACCATGAATTAGGGGTCACCTGATAAGTGGACTCCTACCACAGGGAGGAGCGGTCCGTAATACTGTTGTAAGCCTGTTGGACCAACATCTAACGACACTAAACAGCTATCTTGGCTGATCGGGAAAAAAAAGTTAATATTGATGATTAACTACGGGCCCAAAATGCCGCTAAACATTATTTTTTTGCCTTCCTCTTGCACCAAGATGTAATCATCGCTGCAAAAACGAAATTTTAATAGAACCCCCGCCGAGTCTAGGTGATGTCCAAAGGTGTCCTATAGAAAATGGCCCTGATCGGTTTATGATTTTCAGGGTTATGGTCATTTTAGCGATCCGGACCAGCACCGCCGGAAGTAGCCAAATATGACACTGAAATAAACCACATCTTGTTTTGCGTTTACCAGTTTGCTATATCGGCACCAACATTTCAAAAGGGCGTAACTGCTTTTGCAACCAATGCCTTCTCACAGAGCTGTGGGTCGTATTTCATTCATCTCACGCATTTCACATCCATTAATCGAAAGAGGAGGATTTTATCTTTCTATTTGTGCTAGTGGATTGCTCGAGAGGGATGGGATACGCTCCACAGCTTTGTGAGAAGGCATTGGCTGTAAATGCAGTTACGCCCTTTTGAAATGTTGGAGCCGATATGTCCCCATGACGGACTAACGTTTCCAATCATATACTTCCGGAACATGTCCATAGCACATTAATTCGCTACACACCACCCACACACCAACTCACAGTAGCACTTGTATCGATACTGGCAGTCATGCAACAGGCATCAGGATGACGACAAAAAATGCAAGGATGAAATTAATACCATCCTCTACCCAATACCCTCCTCTTCTTCCAACCAGCTCCACAATCACGGCAAGCAATTTCACCCACCGCAACCTTGTCAAAGACTAGACATATGTACACATGTGAGTACATATTATGAATATCGATATACGGTAGCTCTATAAGAAATTGAAGCAAATCACTCGTATCGTCAATCAGGTAGTCGCCGTCGTCGTCGTCGTCATCGATAGTGTAGCGTGTAGGCAAAGATGTTCGTACGAGGGAGGGGAAGCTGAGACGAGGCAACAAGTAGCGAGATATCTACACACGTAGTCGCCACGAAACCATAAAACCGGAAGGCGAACGTATTCGTTATTCCGATAATGGCGCATTTCGACGAATGGATGTACTGTACAGCAGTGCGCAGTACACATGTGATACAATTTATTACCGCAGCAGCTTCTCAATGCAATCCAACGACACGACTTTGCAAAATTCAGGAAGAGATAATCTCTCGGCTGAATCCAGACCTTCCGGTGTTGGCCATTTGGCGAGATTGCCATCGCCCGTTCTATTGTATGGAAATTCATTGCGGAGCGGTGATATTTACATATCAGTAAGCAACGCTACGCTAATCCACTTACTGGTCGGAAAATTTCCTCGCTCCGATCGTTGCGAGTGGGAACATTCCTTTCGGATTTATCGGTGTCTTCTCATATGGCCGGGGGATATCTTCATAGCTGGGATTAGGGTAGCCCGACATTGTTTGAAATCTGGCCATAGCACTATAAAATACTATGGATATCGGTATTTGTTTCAATTTTCTGAAACAAACACTCGTTTTAAAAATTGTATAGGAAATTAGGCAATTGCGTAATATTTTATATGTTTGAGCACTCGCAAATTCAAGAAAAACAGCCCTTGCAAATATTCCAAGCTTTTGATCCCTTATACAAGGATTACCGTACAAATTCCTCTAAGGGCTATCAAAAAATCTATCAAAGACTCTGCGAAAACTTTCACCAATCCCTGGAGATTTTTACAAGCATGAAAACATTTCACTTGCTATTCCTCCGAAATTTCTCAAAAAAATTTTTTATGGCATTTGGCATGAATTGCTTCAAAAATTCCTCCTTGAAAATCTTCTAGTGATTCTTTTAGAAATTCTACGAGCGATACCTCCAGAAGTCTAGAATTTAGAAAACCATCCATGGTTTTAGAATCTAGATAATTAATCATGGATAAGTTAAAAAAATTCTCAGTGAACTTTTTTTCCTGCAATTGCTTCAGAAAATCTTCCAGAGAATTTTTAATAAATTCTGCTGGAAATGTATGTGGAGATTTCTTTGAGAATTCCTTCAGATTTTTTTATTACCTATTTCATAATTTCCTGTAGAATTTTATCAAAAGTTTTCTACAGATTACACCAGAAATTATTTTAAGAGATCCTTTACATAACCTTCCTTAGATTCGTTAAGAAAATGTTACAGGAATTCTTAACAGGAAATCTACCGCAAATTCCTTTTGAAAATTATTTTAGAACATCTTTCACGGCAAGCGATGAACCAGCCTCGGGCTGCAAATCTCTTTAATAAATACAATTAATTTGTCATGGATTTCTGCAGAAATTCCTCGAGAAGTTCCTTCAGAATTTCCTCTGAAGAATCCCCCTGAAAATACTCCAAGAACACTTGTAAAAAAACTTCCATGGATTTCTTCATCAATTCCTCCTTACAGAAATCGCGTGCTTTCTGGAAATCATTCATGGATTCCTTCAGAAAAGCTTTCAACGATTTCTTTAGGAAATCAAAAAGCTGTTCTCGATACATTTGCCCAAGGAATTTTTTTAAGAGTTTTTCTATGGATTCCATCCAAAACTGCTCCATGGATTCCTTCAGAAGTTACTTCAGGAATTCAGCCATAAAACTGTTGCAAAGGAAAATCACTTCTGGCACGATACACCAACGATTGCTAAAAAAAATATGCTATGTAGCTTCAATGTTGTAAGCCGTTTTAATTTATTACATTTATCTAAAACTCTAAAACAGTTATGTACTCAAATTTTGGTATCTTCTTCCGCACTTTTCAAAGATCTACCCAAAATAAACAATTTATCTAACTCTTCACTGTTATCTTCCTTCTATTTAGTCCTTGTTGCCAGCTTTTTCTCCCAAGGTTTCATTGAGAAAATCCTCCAGGTATTTTCTCCGGGATTCTTTAAAAAGTTTCGACAGGGCTTTCTTCAGATATTCCGTTAAGAATTTCTACAAAGTTTTCTGTTTCTTCAAGAATTCTATAATGGTTCCTTCTGGAACTCCGTCAAAAGTTGTTTTAGAAAACTTTTTGGAAATTTCTCCACGGGCTCCTTCAGAGTTTTCTACAGGGATTCTCTCAGAAATCCTTTCAACAATTCTTCCGCAAGTTCTTCCAGTGCTTTCTTCAGAAAATCTTCCAGAGATTCCTACAGAAACTAGTACAGGTATTTCTTCAAGAATTCCACCAGAGATTTGTTCGGGAATTGCATAGAAAATTTACGTTGGAATATGACCAGGAATTTCTACAGGGATTCAACCAGAAAGTCCTGCAGGTATGCTTCCACGTATTTCTCAGAACTTTATTCAAAATTTGCACTAACGATAACTTTAAAGATTTTTCTATGGATTCTTAAGGGAATTTGTCCAAAAATATTTCCTAGGAATTTCTACAGGAATTCTTTCATGAATATCTCAAGATTGTTTTTCTTGTGATATTTACAAAAGCTTATCTAGGCGTTGCTCCGGGAATTCCTACAGGAATTTCTCCATAACTACGTCCATAGATTACTCCAAGAACATTTCCATAAAATTATCTAAGAATATTAATAAAAGATTTCTCCAGGAATTTTCCAATATATTCCCCAATAAACTTTTCTAGGAATTCCACCAAGGGGTTTCCAAGAAGTTTCACCAGGTATTTCTATAGCAAACTCATCAGAAATTCCTGCTCGGATTCCTTTTTAAATTAAATCATAGATTCCTGCGAAAATATCTACAGAGATATTTTAAGGATTTCTCCAAGAATTTCAGTAAGGGAGTGCTTCAAAAGTTCTTCGATAGAGTTTTATGAAATTCTTTTAAAAATTTTAAAAAATCCCTCAGAAGTTCCATCGGAAATTTTCCCAGGGCTCCTCTAAGAACTCTTTGTGAAATTCCTTCAAGGGTCCCTGCATACATTTTCTTTGAGACTCCTGCAGAATTTTAGTAAAAAAAATAGAAACTGCAACTGCAAAATACAATGTAGACGAACCATGGAAGTAGTTTTGAAAAAATAAAACTTGAAATTGTCAAAGAACAGATTCAGGTGTAATTGTGCAGGAAGATACTCTTTGCAGAAATTTCTGAAGCATCACTAGAAATTTTTCTGAAAGAATTTCAGGAGAAATAAATAAAACAATGAACCCAAGCAATCTGTGAGGGATTGCTCCAAGAATACTTTCAGAAAATCCGTCAAGATTTTTTAAGGAGTTTACAAAATTTCTCTTGGAATTTTCCTAAACATGCCTCAATAAAGTTTGCTAAGTACTCCACCAAGGGTTTTCCAAGGAGTTTCTCCAGGTATTCCTACAGCAAATTCCTCCTGGGATTCCTTCAAAATTTTCTTTTGGTTTTCCTCAGATTTTCCTCTACAGATTCATTCGAGAGCGCTTTCAGAGATTTCTACAGGTTTCAAGAATTTCTTCAGTAAGAGTTTTTTTTATTCTTTGAAAGAGTTTTCTGAAATTCTTCTAAAAATGTATTCAAAAATCTTATAGAGAATCTTTCGGAAAATTCCTTTTCCATGGCTTCTCAAACATCTCCTGGGGAAATTCCTTAAAACATACATACATAAATTAACTCACAGATTCCAGCAGCTATTTCTACAAGGATTTACAGATACCTCCTTCATTCCTAGTAAAAAAAGCATTATAAACTTGTAGAGGAATTATGGGATTAATTTCATGGGAAATAGCTTGATAAATTTCTTAAGGAAAAATCCGAAAGAGAAGAATTTTCTTAAGGAACTCTTGGATGACCTGCTGGAGAAATTCTTAGAAGAATTGGTTACACAATTTCTAAAAATTCCTTAACAGGAAAAATATCCGAAGGAAATGCTACAGAAACAAAAAAGTCCAAGAGTACCACTGCTTATCAACCATTAAAGATTTTTTTGAAAAAAAATAAATGATTTTTTTAAAAACAAATCATTAAAAAAAAATACCTGGGAGAACTGGAGCAGAGCCCTCAACAGGTATTCATAAAAAAAATTCTAAAAAAAATCTTAAAATTGCCAAAGAATGGACTCTGCAGTAGTTCTACAGGAATTCCAGACAGAAGCTTTGTAGAAATTTCTGAAGTATCACTAGAAAATTTTCTGAAAGAATTCCTGAAAAAAAAAAAATGAATCCCAAGCAATCTGAGCCTAGAGGAACTTCTGGAGAATCAGACTTATCTCTTAATCATTTCTTGTAAAATTTTTCAATAAATATGCCTGAGGGAATTCCTGAGTATATTTATTTGCACTCGTGGCTAAGATTCAAGAAAAATCTTTCAAGAAATTTCTTGAAAAAGACTCAAGAAAAATTCCTAGAGAAATGTTCATGGAAAATTTCTGCATTTTCGAGCGATACCTGGAGGAATTGGATTCGATAAAAAAAATCCGGAAATTGTTTTGACAAATTCTGAAATAATTCCTAGAGGAATTACTGGTAATGTAACAGGAGGTAAACGTGAAGAAAATTCTGAAAAAGTGCATGGAAAAAAAGAAATAAAGAATTCATTTTCGTCCCTTATATGAATTACAAAAACATTTTGTAAAAAAATAATATATCTCCGGAAAAAAAGAGGAACCGCTGATATTTGTTATCATTGAGTAACCAGCTCTGATTTTACCATGTCAGCACTGCCGCAGAGGTTCTTTCAGGTATTTTTTTAGAAATCTACCCCGAATTCGCTCTACAGTTCTTCTAAGGCATAATATGTACAATCTATCCAGGATTACCCCTCTGAACAGCTTTCGAGATTTTTACATGATTTTTTCCGGAGTTTCTTCTTGCAGCTATCCAATGGTATCTTACAGAACCATTCTCAGGATTCCTGCTAAAATTTGTTTCAGGATTTCTTCCGAAATTCATCCCGGAATCCTTTTTGAATGTCAACACCGGGTGCCTTTCTAGAATTTATCCGAGGATAACTCCTGGAGTATTTTTACTTGGATTTTTCCCAAGGATGTGACGTTTTATTTTGAGATTTTCACCCAAAACTCCTTTTGGAGTATCTTCCGAGATTCCGTCTGGTATTACTCGAGAAACTTTATCCGCAATTCCTCCAAAGAAATTATTGTAATTTCCGTACGAATTTCTTACCTAATCACTCTTAGCACTTCCCTAATGCCTTCAAGAATTCTTCCGGAATCATATTCTTTACAAAAGGCTTCTTCGGAATGTCTTCTTGAATTAGTTCTGGAATCCCTCCAATATTTCTAACCATATTCTAGATATCACATGGATTCCTTGGGATATTCCTAGCATCCTTAATACTCTGCATATTTTTCAAAGCATTACCAGAAAATTCCGGTTGAATTTCTCCATATTTTCACAAGCGATTCAAGAGATAACGATCATAGAGAAACTTAAGGAAAAATACCGTGAACAGTTCCAGGTTACTTCCGGAACAAATTTCAAGAAAATTTCGTGAAAAATCGCGGAACAAAAATTCAAGAATATTCTCGCAAAAAACTCCGGGAGACACTTTTAATTAAATTTCGGTTGGAACACTGAGTGGAATTTTGGGAAGATACCTGAATGAAATTCCGGAAAGAACTGCTGAGGAAATCCTACGAAGAGCCCCAGGAGAAGTTCCGGAAATATGTCCTAAAGAAACGCACGGAAAAACTTTTGGAAAACTCCTGGGAAAAAATCGGGATAGTTTCTTGGAAATAATCCAGGATAAACCCCCAAAAAAGTCTTGGATGAACATCTTTAAAAACTCTGAGAAAAATCTCTGGGAGACATTCCGGAACAAAAGATTTGAGCAACTACAAGTGTACTGCAGTAATGCCATGAAAAACTGTGGTTAAAATCATGGGAGAACACTGATAGAATTCACAGGAAACCTATTAGAGGAATCCCGGATGAAACTCTAGCAAAAATCCCGTCAAAAAAAAAAATTAAAAAAATGAAAGAAAAATCTGAAAGAAATTCCGGGAAGTGGGTTACTGAGTTGAAGAAAAACTCACAGACAAACAGACGTAACATTTGCGAAATTTCCATCGACCACGATTTTAACGATCATTTTAAATTTTCATAGTTATGGCTTTCACAACCAGAGGCACGCGCATCGTTTTTCTATGCGTTTGACGTTTCACACTAGTTCCTTCTGTTGACGATATGGCACAACACAGTGATTCGTGCAACTTTTCCACCAGGTGATGGTAGTGTGAACTGGGCGATGGATTTCCATGAAAAACGTTCAAGGTGTTACATCAGTTTGTCTGTGATAAACTGTTCTACGCATGTAGTAAAATCTCACTGTCGAAAGAAGTGAAATGTGTGAACAATCAAAGGATTTTTATCTTAATTTCCTTCTACAGTATGACCCATAAAAAAATGCGACATTCCATTTTTTTGCGATATTTGATGATTTTTAATGAAATAATCCTAATGAATAATTATTTTTTGGATTAGTATACAATAAGGAGGTCATTGTCATACAGGATCTCTAAAATTTTTGTCAAAATATTCATTGGTTACGTATATGGGATACCTTATATTTATTAACAATTTTTAAATAAAATCAAGTTTTCCTCTAATTTTCAGAGCAAAATGAACTAAGATAAAAACTTTTAAACACATGAAAACCATGAAGAAATATGTACTCTTTAATACTTGTTTGAAAAATATTTTAAAAATAATTTCAAATGTTTAGGAAAAAAAAACTAAAAAAGGTGCTACATATTAAACACCGTATTTAAGACAAATTAATAAAAAACTCAACACTGTTTGAACATTTTTCAAAACAATTTTTTGTCGATGAAGGCATATAAACCTACCTTTATAATAGGTACAAATACTAAGTACTTAAAAACAATTTCATGCTTAAAACATAATATATGCTAAAAATTATCATTTGTCGACTAATTCAATTTTCAGAAAATGTCTCTTAATTTATAAGTTAATATTTTTTTCGTTCTTGTCCGACGAACCAACGAACTCCTGAAGACCTTATCCAGCCATAAAAGTACTATTTTGAAAATAAAATTTGATTATCACATTCAATCAAAACAATTGAAAACAATTGAAAAAAAAAATATCCCTAAAAAAGGGCGCTGGCGCGTGGACGATTTCGACATCTATATGTTCAAAGTTATATTTCCAAAGGTATGTGCATGAAATCAGTCTATGTTCCTTTGTCATTATCAGATTAGTGGCTCTACTATACTATCCAATAGATACAAGCAAGGTTAATCAGTTCGAAGCAGGGGAACGATGACTTTGAAAACTGTCGCATTTTTTATGGGTCATAATGTATATGTTCCTCCCAACTGAAACATAGTCCTATTGAACAGTTTTCATATTCTCATACTAACTTGGTCCACTCTAATGGCCATCGATGGAGAAGAACACCCGCTCCGCAATCATCAAGTGATTAAAATGTCTGGTTGAATGTGTTTTCATCATTTCAAAACTGATTTATCGCACTTCACTACGCTGCTGTAGGTATCACATAATGGTCGAAACCGATCCGAATTTCCATATTCGCTATACCACAGCATAATCATTGCGAATCAATCAAACTGTTTATATCCACACACAGATAATAACACTAGCGAGATAATTCTGGTGCCAAAGCGCATTAGATTCACGACTGACTGCTGACGACCAAATGGCGGACGTTGGCGGTTGCTCGAGCGGCTATGATGACGACTGGTACTGGACGACGCCATACCTCCCCCGTCACCCGAACGACCGGAAATCGCGTGGAGATGCGCACGCGGAAAGATCAATCTATCACCAGCACTGTAGCCTACCCGTTATTGTGGAACGTGTTCCAGCCGCTCGCGGACTGGCTTCTAACCGCAAACCGGTAGATTTAGCCGAGTCGATAGGGGGATCGAATTTCCCATCCCATGGAAAACGTGAATTGGTTCAATTCAGCTGGAACCGGGTGGTGCGAACTGCTGTTTAATGTTCTTGATTATTGGACGCGAGTGAGGTGGCAGATGGGGTTCAAGGCAATGAATGAAATGAGCTCCGAATCAAATAAATCGGTAAATGCGGCTGAATGTCAGTTGAAGTTTCAGGCGGTTTCTCATCGAATACTCAAGCAGAATATATAGGACTGAAGAATGGTGAGTCGCCGAAGAAGTGCCCATAGCGTAATTCTTCACAAAATCCTACTTCCTAAACCTGAAAGAAGTCAGTTTATTACCAAGGTTGCAAAGATGTTTATGGAGAGCGAGTGGCTAGAGGGGTCATGTGAGGTTTCGGGGGCTTTCAAGAGGGTTTCAAGAAGAGGAGAGTTCCGAGGCGTTACAGGAGGCTTCAGGGGCGTTTTCGGGGGTTCCGAAGAGTCTCAGGTGCTTTACATGGGGTGCAAGAAGGTTTCAAGTGATTTTCGGTTGTATTTTAGGAAGTTTCAGAGAATTTTTAACGGGTTTCGGAGCCGTTACAGGGTTGTTTTCTGGGATATCTGAGGATTTCAGATGGTCCGAGGGGGTTTCAGGGTTTTCGGTGGCATTTCAGGATGTTATATAGGATTTTAACGAGGTTCCGGAGGCGTAACGTTTACGAAGGTTTCGGAGGGCCTCAGGTGTGCTACAAGGAGGTCCAAAAGGTCACTGCTTTCATGTGTGTTTCAGGGGGATTTCAGAAGCGTTATAGAGTCTTTCATAAACATTTTTGGTAGGGATTCATGACGTTCCGGAATGGTTACGTCTGTAGATCCGATGATCTATAATAAACATATTTCTTGGAGATTGTCCAACGGTGGATGCTTCACAGCTACCGTTGGTTTGAGGAGAGGGTCACAAAAGGCTAACGAGACTCTGTATATACCTTATATATCAAGGGTCAGCACGCTTATTCTTACTTTCTCGCGGATTCAGGAAAACACTTGAATTGTTTTATTCACGCTCCTGTATATTTGGTATTTGTGCTCTTTCTGTCTATCTTTCCCTATCTACCTTTTTCACTCTACTTCACCAACTTTCTAAGGTCAATCTGACCTTTTCGCTGCTTTCTTAGGGTCCTTTACTCTTGCTGCCATCTTCTATCGCTTCACGCTCCACGTCCTTCTTGATGCACAGCTCAAATCCTTCATCCGGCCTGATGGTAGCTGTTATTTATAACTGCGTCCTTTTCGGGTGATCAGTACAAACACAAATATTGACAACAGACGAATACTATTCTAGACCGTGACAAACTCTCACAAACCTGCTAAGAAATTATTGTTGTTGAACCTTAACAATATTCTTTAACAAACTTTGAACTCATCACTTGACATCACATAGTTGCTTGAGGCTATGCAAGACTGAATTTCATTCAAATACACAAGTTATGCATGTAGATTCGATGACATATGGTTATACACGCTACTTCTTTCTTGTAAATCAACCTTATCATCCTCAACCTTAAATACAGTTTCTCTTTGAATTCCTGCAGAGATTCTATATGGAATTTCTTCAAAAAAAAATTCCATCGGTTTTCTTCAAGAGTTTCTAAAGAAGTATCTCAAACGACTCATCTTGAAACTAGTCCACAGGGTTCTTTAGAAATTCCTCCTGTGATTCCTTCAGGGATTCTTTAAGAAATTTCCTTCAAGATTACTACAGAGTTCGTGTATTTCTTCAAACATTTCTGAAGGAATTTCTTCAGGAATGTTATAAAAACTTCATCGAGGAGTTTTGCTCTCCAATTTCCCCTGAAAATTGTCTACAAATTTGTCAAGATTTTTTTCTAGAAATTTCTCCAAACACTGATCTCTCCACAAATCCCTCAAAAACTTCTTCAGAAGATGCAATCCCAGGAGATTTTTATTTTACAGAAATTCAGACATTCTCCTAGAGTTTTCTTTCAAAAAATAAGAATTTTCCCAGAAGCTCTTTCCGAAATTATTGTTGAATTTCTTCAGAGTTTCCTTCAGGAATTCTACTAGGCGTTTATACAGAAGTTAGTTTTTCTAAAAAAAAATGGTCAAGAGACCCTCTCAGCAATTCTCATTATTCCAGAATCTATTCCTTGGCATTTTGAAGGAACTTTTCAAGAAATCTTCTATAAATATCTGCACAGGGTTCTCAAGTGCTTCCAGATTCCTCATTAAGTATTTTTAGAAGTTTCTCCAGTGGTTAAAAAAAATTCCTTCATGATTTTGCTTGTTTCTGCAGGATTCTCTTCAAAAATTTATTCAGGATAAGTACTTCAGGGATTTTTGTGTAGTATGCCTTGTTCTAAGAATACCTTCAGATGTATATCCAGTAGTTCTTCCAAAAATTCCTTTAGAATATTTTCCAAGGGTTCCTCAAAAACTTATTGAGGAATTTCTTCCAGAATTCCACCAGAACATTGGTAAGGGGTTTTGATCAAATTTTATGGGAGATTCCCCTATAAAAGTTTCTAAGAATTTCTCCAGGAATGTTTCCAGGAATTTCTACAGCAATTATTCTTTGATATTACTCCCAGATTCCTTAGCATTCTCTCAGGCTTTCATGCAGGAATTAAGGAATTTATTTCCAGGAATCCCTCCAGAAAACTTTCAAAGAATTCTTGTATCTCCAAAGGATACTAAGGAAACGTTTCTGAATAAATTCCTTAAAGAATCCGTGGAGAATCTCTTAGAGTTATCTTTAGAAGGAGTGACGGAGAAACACATGGACGAATATCGGGAAGGAATATTTGTATGAACTAATACAGGAATCTCAAAAGGAAAAGACTTAAATCATGGAATTAATCAAGGAGTTTCAATACCATTCATGCGGGAATTTCCAAAGGAATCCCTAAAGCAATTGCTGAACAAATCCCTGTTGAACTTCTTGAAGACAGATTTGTCCGAATTGCTAAAAGATTTTCTTGAAAATTTTATGAAAAAAAAATATCGGAATAATTTATGGAAGAACCCTTCGCCTCAGGATTTTGTTTTCATTGTTTGTGTGAAACATAAATAACCCACCTTTGCCAGTAATGTATACAATCCTGTATTTCCTTCATCTATATTACTGAACAATGCTTGTTCAAACTGACGGCATGCAATAAAAACCACACCATTCAAAACCCATACATCAGAAATGTGCTCCCAAAAGTTTACCTTATCAAACACCACCACCGACTTCATCAGAACTTTTGTGTCCATTGTCATTCCTCACCGGCGACATCAACGTGAATACTATGGAATCGGAAAGTAGGCCATCCGATGAGATGTAAGTATGATGCTATTGTGTTTCCATACTACCTATAGTTCGTTCGTGGAGACACGTTCGATCCCGAAATAGCTCGAGGATGTACCCAAAATCGATGCAAATCAAACTTCTGGAGCTTGAAAACTGTCTTGGCATCCACCTTTGTGGAGAAGGGGAACTCCGTGGTTCTCAAATGTCAATTAGACAATTTAGAATTCTATTGCTGCGATTTTTTTTCAGAGTTTTTTGAATATCATTATTTACTGCTGAAATCTAGACAATATTATCCACTATACTACTGACTACAATTTTTCCTCATTTTTTGTTTTTTTTTTGTTTTACTTCAATTTTTTGAGTCATCACGCTAATCATGTTTTTGTCAATTGACTGTTTCCAGTTAACATGTTGAAACCCCCTGTAACAAGCTAGTTTCTGTGAATATGCTATTCAGTATCGAAAATTCTCCCATGTACAAAAGATTACATAAATATTGAGTGCTTTCTGTTCGCTACCATCATTATCGTTATCCGCTACATCTCTATCCCATTGATGAAGATGGTAATGCCAAAGGTGCGCTATGCTTTAGTTTACTTCGATCCCAAATAACTTCGTTTTGTTTCACATATTCCCTTTTAAGTATGGGAGAACGACACGGTGGTAATGTACGTTAGTAGAGTGTTGTGTACCTTTTACTTCTTCGCTTTCTTTGGTCTTTAACAGAAACTCCGTGGAAAGCTTTTTGAACTACTTATTGTGATTACTTTTTTGTTGTTGAAAAACTTGATTATGTTCATCGTTTTTTCATCTCGTCGTTTTTTTAGTCTTCTGTCCCCCAAAACATGGCTTCTTTCATTTCAGCATTAATATGGTCGGTTGCTTTCCGAAAGTTTGATACTGGACTGGGCTGGGATGGTCTCCGGGGACGTAGAAGAAGCGATTCATTCGTTTGCGTATATTGTTGGACGGTATCCAGCTGGTGAAGTGGAACGTGCTATACATGATTTCAAAGCGATGGGAATGTCAGGGAAGCAGCAGTGCTTTGTGATGATACTTAACGGACACTTGTTTTCCGAAAGGGAAATCGTAAAAAGAAACTGCTCCGGACAAAAGTTGGAGATTGTTTTATGCTCTCGTAACTGAGTTTTGCACGGATGATTTTGTTGTTGAATAACCGTGCTGATCAAAATGAGGAAAGCGAATTTAGTTGGAGGTGAATATTTGCGTAAGCTATTGGCAAGTATGAAAACGAAAAATGTGATTATCTTTTTTTTGTGTTCCAGTATTCAGTCAGATATTTCAGGTTTCGCGAATCTTAAAAAAATTTGTGTGTCAAAATTTTTTCTTGGCAATTTATGAATTGATTCGATTAGTCCTATAAAAATCCTTGAACAATTACTTTACGAATTCCTTCGGCATTTTTTTTTTTTAGATTTCTTTTGGCAGTCCCTGTGTGAATTTCCTCTGTAATCGTTTGGAAGCAAAGCGGTGTAAGTGACAATAACCCACTTTGAGGTTTAAAATTTTGCACCAATTTTTCATCTCATATAAAATGTATAAAATCGACCCAATTTTCTCCGATTTATTGTAATTTCTCTAATCATCTTAAAAACCAACTTAAAAAAATACTTGAAGCTTGAAATCTAAATTTTCAAAAAGATTGGCTAAAAAAATCATGTTACAACTTCCAAAGAGTTTGCTGATGAAATTGCTTGAATAATTGTCAAAGTAACCCCTAAAGCGTTCTATAAGAATGTGTCGAAAGATTTTTGCGCAAATTCAAAAACAAATTTCTGAAATCACATAAGTAATTCTCAAAGTCATTGCCACCTAAATTTCCAAAGAAATCATATTTTTTTTTAATAATTAATGACACTTTACAGATCAAAGAAATCATAATCAAATTGCGTAAAAAATTGCAAAGTAATATTCAAATAAATTGTCGAGAACATTGTTAATTCAATTACTAGAGAAAAGTAATTCCTGTGGAATTCGGTATCTTTTAAAATTAATTCGGAATTTTTATTGAATTTTTTCAGCAATTTTTTTCTGTGAGTTTTTTTGGAAATTTCAAATACAATTTATATGAAAATGATTTAAGCAAATTCCATTGTAAGTTCTTGTGGATTTTTTAAGATTTCATTTTGTTATGCCTTAGGAAATTTCATCAGGATTTTTATTAGGATTACTTCTGTATTTGATTGCATTTTTATTCATCTCTCCGAAAACCCATTCAGCTTTAGGGACTCTTTCGGCAATTTCTAAGGAAATTTCTTTTGATATTTCTCCAAAAAAATGTTTTCGGAGTGCTTTATTACTAAAATTCATACAGCAAGTCATTGGAAATTCCTTCGGCAATTTCTTTATATATTTCTGTGGCATTTTTTAAGAAAGTCTTCCGGTAATTCCTTTCAAATTGTCTTCAAACATTTTCTAGGCTTATGGTAATTTCACTAGGGACTCTTTCGGCCATTTATTCGGAAAATTTACAGGCACTTACTTATGCTACGAATTCTTTCCACAAAGACCGGAAGACTGAAAGACATTTTTTTCAGAATTCCTTCGGCAACTGTTTTGTGAATTGTTATGAAAATTCCTTTGAAAATTCCACAAACAATTCCAAATTCAGAAGTTTTCAAATGGAATTGAAGCAAACATTTTCGAAGGAATTTCAGACAATATTCACAAAGGAATTGATTTTTTTTAAGAATGGCCGAAGGAATCTGGAAACTAATTCGTGTATAGAACTGTCACAAAACAAATCCGACGAACTTCCTGAGCAGCTCCCAATGAAATTGCCGAAGGATTTACTTATTCCCATAAAAGGAACTCCAAAGAAATTGCCGCAAACGATTTCAATGGAGTTGTTTCAGTAGAAATTACCTCAAGAATTCACAAAGAAATTTCTGAAGGAAATCTCAAAGAATATGCTGAAAGAACATTGGAAGAGTTACCAAAATAATTGCTCGAGGATTTTCCAAAGGAACTACCAAACGATTTTTCCAAGACAATTCCAGAGAAATTCAGTAATGCTAAAGCACTTCTCAATGAAATTGAGGAATTTCCGAAGATTGAAGCAGTTTCCGAAAAATTTTGAAAGAAATGCCGAAGGAGTTTCCCGTAGCAATTTCCGAAAGAAATGCTGAAGGAGTTCTGAAGGAATTGCCAAAGAATTTTTCAAAAAAATTTCCGAAAAACACAGATATTTTCATGAGAAATTTTCAAAGAAATTGCTAAAAACCCCTAAAGAAAGTTTTGAAAGTTTTCAAAGAAACTACCGATGACATTCCCAAAGAAACGACACAGAAATTTCCAAAAGTATTACTAAATAATTCACAACGAAATTTTCTGATGGATTCCTAGGAATTGTAGAATGAATTCACGAAAGAACTTTTAAAATTCCTTCCGCAACGAAGTATTTGTCGAAAGATTCCTAAAAGAAATTGCTGAGGGACTTCCGAAGTACTTGGGCTCTTCAGGGGTGTTTGGATTATCTCATAATCGGAGTCTCCACCCAAAAATTGGTCGACATCCAAAACTTCATCAATATTGATGCCCCGGAACTGTTTTTAAAATGCATTTAAAGATTGTATACAAAAAAATGTTCGGGGCGACCTGTCATTTTATCGATTAAACTGTCGTTCTATCCACGAAAATCCAAACTGTTTTGCTTATTTAACCCTAAAAGGGATACCTGGGGTCCATTGGACCCCAGGCACCTTTCAGAACTCGTCTTTGATGGAACACACTCAGCGAGGTGACGAAACTGAGGTCATGAAGGTATCCCTTTTAGGGTTAATTATTAATACAAAGGCATAGAAACGCAATAAAATCGCGTTATGCCTAGAAAATTAGCTATTTTGATGAGTCTATAGAAAATAGTAAAATGTTACTCACTTAACAACTCAATTGTTAAAGAAATTTCCAGAGATTTTTGTCTCTCTCTAAGAAATTCGCAGAGGTAATACCGAAATAGTTTCTTAATGAATAACCGAAGGAATTCTTAAACTAATTGCCGGAGGAAGTGCTGAGTAATTTCAGTAAATAACATTTAAAAAATACCAAAGGAGCTGCTGAAGCAATTCCTAAAATATTGCTTGGGAAATTCTCAAAATAATTAGCGAAAAAACTGCCGGTATAATTTCCGAAGAATTTACAGATGAAATTGCTAAAATAATATCAAATTTAACTCCTGAAGGAATTGTCAAAGCTGTTTCTGATTTAATTTTACCTTCATTCCGTTACCAACGATAATGTGACAACCGCTGCTGCAAGAGGAATGGCAATCAGCAGCCAGTTCCTATTTTGCACGTAAGAATATCTGAAAAAACACCTGGTGACACCCGAGTGGTGACACTTGCTCTCAAATAGACGACAGTTGACATTTTCGGATGTCCTAGAAACTATAGAACCATGCGTTTCCATATGTAACGCTTGTTAGCGTATGGGGATGCTGCGAAGTACCATCAGAAACTAGAATAGATGGTAGTAGGGGACACTAACGGATATGATGATGCCAATAGTTTATCGAAATTGAACGCTAGTGGCCAGTGCCCGGCTCAAAAGGGAGGAAGAGAAACGAAGCGCAGGAGAGCACGGACAGGAACGATATGCAGAGGTTTTATATAGCAATGAATGACACGCAGCACAAGACTGCACCATGCAATGATCAGGAAGGAGATTTGCTGATAGACAAAACGATAATGGTGGAAGTGCCAGGTGGAATGAGCACTTCGAAAATTTGTTGAATGATAACAATGAAAGAATACCCACGGAATGCCTTGAAAATTTTGCAAATTCCTTTGGAGAAACCTTTAGAAATTTCACCGAGAATTCGTCTAGAACACCTTTCATCCCCCATTCCACCAAGGATTACTTTAGAAATATGACCGGAGTTTCTTTCAGAAAACCATCCTTATTATATTCCTTCAGGGGTTCCTTCAGAGATCCCTCCAATATTTCCTTCCGGAGTTCATTCTAAGATTCCTCCCAAACGTTCCTTCTGAGATTTATCCAGCAGTTTGTTTTATAATGTTTTTCTAAAAGTTTATCCATGGTTTCCTTCAAGAGCTCTTCCAAGGTTTTCTTCTCCTTTCTTCCACCAGCAGTTCCTTCGGACAGCTCTTCAGGGATTTTAACCGGATTTTTTTTTTTTTTGAGATTCCATAATAACTTCTTTCTGTGTTTCCCAAAGAAGTTCCTTTCGGGATTCCTCCAGGAATTCCTTCTTGATATTCTTCAGTAATTCACTTAGATATTCATTCCGAGATCTCGGCAGGAAACCCCACCGGTCTTTAAAAGCCCTCCCAAGAATTCCTTCTGGGATTCTTCCAGGGGTTCTTTTTCGGATTTCTGCAGGAATTCCTTTTTGGATACTTCTGAAATTTCTCATGGACTTCCTTCTAGGATTTATCCAGGATTTGTATTACCGGGACTTCTCCAGGAACTTTTTCCGGCATCTTCCCATTCTCTTAGAATTCCGCGAGGAATCCCTTTACGAATTCCTCCCATTGTTCCTTCTGGAATTCCTCCAGGATTTTCTTTCTTATATTTCACCAGAAGTTATGTCTTCCGGGATTCCCCTAAAGTTACATTCGAGATTCTTTCAGAGATTCCTTCCGGGATTCTTTCAAAAATTTCTTCCGTGGAACCAGGAGTTCCTTCTGAGAATCTAAAAATATCTCTTTCTGAGACTCTTCCAGGAGTTTATTCAAGATTTTTCCGAATGTTTCATCTAGAACTGCTCAAGGTACTCCTCACGGAGTTTCTTTTGAAATTTCTCTATGATTTCCTTTCCAAATTCCTCCAGGAGTTCCTTCTGAAATTCTTCTGGAAGTCCCTTCTGAGATTCCTCCAGATCCTTTTGGAATGTTTACAGAAGTCTTTTTTTTCTGGGACTCCCAGTATGAATTACTGTGGAAATGCTATCCTTCTCCTGTTGGGGAAACCTATAAAAAACACCATGAGAAATTCATTACAAAGCTGCTAAAGGAGCTCCTTAAGAAATTGTTGGAGGAATTCTTCGAGGAAGTTCTGTAGAAAAGAGCTCCTGAAATAATGCCATACAGTATTGTTCCGTTTTTATCACGCCCATTTTCAAAAATGCTTTTAAATATTCTACAAAATCTATACGCAATTTCAATAGTTTTAACGTTGCAAAACACGCCTTCAACATTCATTTTTAAGAAGAGGGGAAACACTTGCCCTAAAATGTAACAGCAAATCAATGAAAAATAAAGGACTGACGCGCGGAGGGCGTGATAAAATCGGAACATTACTGTAATGCCAAAAACTTAGAAAATTTTTCCTTTGCAACCTTAGCGGCGTGCAGTGCTCTATAGCAAGCAACAAACTATTGGTCATTAGAAGCATTTGAGTAAAATTGATTTTTGTCTGCAAACACAATACATTATTCTTTACGCAGGATTTCAAAACCATTTTTTCAGATACAGTTGTTGCTTCCGATAGCTGCGAGTCCTATTAAATGAGGCTGCCTTTAATCTTCATTATTGGTTATTTACATTGATGTGAACGAAACAAAAAATAGTTCATGCAATATTTAATATATTTTTATATTATATTATATTTATTTTATATTTTTTTCGATTTACTGGATAATGATACTTAATGCAAGTATAAATTTTATTAAATACGAAATACTTTTTCCAATAGGCTTAGTAGAAAGCTACGTAGCATATCATAAACCCCTACCCCCCTATCGTCACACTTCGTCACAAAATCACAAACACCCCCCTCCCCCTAAAAAGCTACGTCATTTATGGACAACCCCTTAGTCGGATGTACGTTTCCGCCATCGTCTCAAATTTACGAGCAATAATATCAATATCATCGGCGAAACCAAGCAGCTGAACGGACTTCGTGAAAATCGTCCCACTCATGTTTATCCCCGCTCTTCTTATTACACCCTCCAAAGCAATGTTGAACAGCAAGCACGAAAGACCATCATCTTGCCGTAACCCTCTGCGAGATTCGAAGGAACTCGAGAGTGTCCCTGATACTCGAACTACGCACATCACTCGATCCATCGTCGCCTTGATCAACCGTATCAGTTTATCCGGGAATCCGTATTCGTGCATAATCTGCCATAGCTGTTCTGAAGGAAGCTTTTCAGAATTTCCTGCGAGAATCTCTAGAGAAATTAAGGTACACCGGGGCAAGTTGAAACGGCCCACCCGTGAATGAAACACGAAGATGAAACACGAAGTTTTCAAATAGAGTTTGATACAATTTGGAAATTTTTCCTTCGCTAAAAGATTGTTTGAATCAAAAACTATGTGTTATGACGATCAAACTGTTTATCATCATTAGAAAAAAATCATGTAAACTCGAAATGTATGATTAGCATTACGAGAAGAAAACAGAAATTAGCCTGGAAACCACAATCGAAAACGGACTTTTTTTTAACAATTTAAAATAGTTTATTTGTTTGATATCATTACAGAGTTCATAACAGCGCACGTGAGATTTTAATGAACTTTTGTTCCATGACTTATTGGACACGGCGTTCTTTAACCCCCACTAGGTCCACTTCACAAGACTTGGATGAGTTCCATGAGAGCTTTGATGAGGTCTACGAAGAGTGCCCACAGCACGATGTTAAAGTAGTCAACGGAAGGATATTGATCACATCAGCATCGACCGGAGGACAGTGTAAGAAGTTTATGTTCCTCTGAAGAGGGAAACAGCGAGGAAAGACTCGCCAAGACGAAGTACATGATTGCAGGTTGAGACAGGGGCTAGCCTGTCAGTGCTGGTGAGGACGTAGTGATTAAGGCGAAACTGGAAGCATTTCCTCATTTTTTTGGTTTTTGATTTTTTTATTAAACAACGAAGCAATGTTTTCAAAATCGGTTTTCGTACACATGTCGAGTATGGATCAAGGTATACTCTGATTTTTTTTGAGGTGGAACTTGATCCATACTCTACATGTGCACGAAAACCGATTTTGAAAATATTGCTTCGTTGTTTAATAAAAAATCAAAAACCAAAAAGTGAGGAAATGCTTCCAGTTTCGCCTTAATGGGGATGTGTTGGAAGTTGTCGGAGAATTTGTTTACCTTGGAACACTTGGGACATGTGACCATGACGCTTCCCGTAAAGTGTAAAGGCTTATTGCAGCTGCAAATGTATAAATGGCTTTGTGCTTCGAAAAATTGTATGGGTCATAGATATTCCTCAGGGCTTTGGTCCCCATTGAGTTGTATATTTAGGGATCCCTGATAAAAAATATCATAAAAATTCGATAAATTTTATTGTTACAACACCATTTTTTCGAAAAATATTCTCCATTTAACGTATTGTAATTTACACTGTACACTCACCATCACCCCTATTGTTCTATACCATTCGGCGAATGGTAAATGGCACTTTTACAATAAAAAATGGTGGTCGTTATGTATCTTAACCATAAAATTTTGAGAAAATTTTCATACACTTTTTCGCGAAAAACAATAGAATGTATTGTGTTTTTATGAGACATTTTTAGGGTAATTTTCAAAAGAAAACAATATATCTTAATGTTTTTTCATTGTTCTTACAATACAAATACAAATAATTGAATGGCGTCAAATGAACCGTTGTTGTAATAAAAATACTATAATATTTGTTGTTATTTGTGAGCAGTTTTCGCTTTTGAAAATCCGTAGAATTTATATTTCCCGCTAACATTTATATCCAGCATTTACGAGCACTAACGGCCGCCAGAATGATATGCACATTTCATGATAAGATTCAAACACTCTGATGTCTGTCTGGTATGTGTTGCTTGGCGGCTGTTGATAAGATCTATCAACAATCTTTTCAAATATTATGTTTCCAGTTCAAAACCGAATTAGCGACATTTTTTCTTTGACTTCCGCTGCTTTTGCCTTGCGTTAAACACAATGTCGGAAGTGGGGCGCTGTATTGTACACCTGGTGCTCTATACAGCGCCCCACTTCCGACATAGTGTTTAACGCAAGGCAAAAGCAGCGGAAGTCAAAGAAAAAATGTCGCTAATTCGGTTTTGAACTGGAAACATAATAACTGCCAAATATCACAAGTCAGACCTCAGGTCGTATGATCCATACCATAAATCGTTCACAATTCATGTGGCCATTAGTATCTGCAAATGCTGAAGAAAAATGTTACCGAGAAATATGAATTCTATGGTTTCTAAAAGACGAAATCTCTTTACGTAACAACAAATCGCCCCCTTAATGCTAGAACTAGGTAACTCGTTTTGGGAAGTGCGGGTGAAAATGGCTGGTAAAACTCATCCTGCTATAAAACAAACCCTTTGTTGGTCTTAAAAGATGAACCATTATGCGTTTTTGTAGTTTCAATCGACAAACTTTTGTTTATTGTCCTGTACGTTCAGATATAAACAAATTGCTCGCGATTTCGCCAAACCAGTTACCTAGTTCTAGCATTAAGGGGACAAAATATTATTGCATATTTATTTTAACATCGGTTCAATTGACCCCATTAAACAAATTGTATTTGTATTGTTATCAATGGTAGTTTACGATTTACTAGATTCCTTTAATTTATTGGAAAACATTAGAAAAATCATTGTTCATCGTTTTCTTGTCGTAACGTCCTCACTTGGCTAAAACCTGCTTTTCAGCTAGTTTTCTATAAGTACTTCCTCAGTTATTCATTGAGAGCTTCCTCTGCCAACACGGCTTGACGTCTGTCAGTCGTTGAAGTTTTAGCGAATAACATTCGATAACCGAAACATCTACTGTACTCAAATTTAAAACAAAAACTATAAAAAAATATGTCAAGTGATTTTGTATTTGATTATATAAACATGACAATAATATTTATTGTTATTTATTTGTAACGAATTGTTTTTAAATGTAATTGAGAAATACACTCTTTTTTAATAAAAAGTCCAGGAGAACTTTGCAGGCAATTTTGCAACTATATAAAAACAACTTAGATTCATTTTTACTGATAGTAACTTTAAATTATTACAGAACTATTGAAAAACAATCGAATCAATTAGTCACTAATAAAGTTAATGTTCACTTATTGTACGAACTATATGGGCTTGATTTCTATTGTAAAAAGTAACAATATATCTACTATGTGTTTTATTATGAACAATAAAACCAGTCATATGTTAATAATATTTACCATGTAATGAATGGTAACTTTTTATCCGGGATTGTTGATTTTTTTTTTCGGTGATTGCATAAATCGATGTTCTTGCCACCAGTGTGGCTTTACTACTTTAGTGTTTTATGGGTGATTTCTTCACCCGGGCTTGAGCCGTTAAACCAGGCGCGCTTAAGCGTTAAACCAGGTTTAACTGTATGGGTAAGCCTGGCTTACCGGTTGAGCCGAGGTGAAGAATTCGGCCCTTAGTGTGTTGCAACCACCAAAAAAAAAATCAATAATCTCTAAAAATACTTAGACAGAACATATACTAGATATGTTCAAAAGAGTTATTTTTCGATTCCCGATTTTCGATATTGCCAAATATGATTACCTGATCCTGGAATAATTTGGATTCCTAGCAGTTTGAGATTTACCTGTGGAAAAAGCAGAAAGTTTAAAATGTGGATTAGTGATTTGAAATGATGTGCTTATTCAATGGATGATATAAAATGGTACTTGAACATTCCTATAAAAATATGCAGATATGTATATTTGAGTTGCACGTTGTAAACAATGAAATCCTATGCCATAAACCACTATCAATCTAAGATTTTTGTACCATTCTCGCAGTTCCTACACTTTTATTTGTGTTACAAATTCACCGACAATATTGACTCACTTGGCATTGTTTACGCGATGCAACAACACACTTATTCTCGCTTTCCCTGTTTGTTTCTCCTCCGCTTCGTAGCCCTTCATCAATTCACTATCTACATAGGTACACGATGTCTGCCGGCTCTATCAATGCAACGATGCAGCGCAGATGGATGCATAGCATCGTTTGTTCCATCGTCACCTTCACCAGCAGCAGCATGCCTGCCTACCTACCTAAGTACAAATTCAAATCGCTCACCAACCAACCGGGCCCAAGTGCAATATTTGCTCCGACCACCGACGACGTACCCCCATTCCGAGTTAGCTAGATGCTAATTCATATTTGCCCCATTTCAAGCGCAAAAAGCAAAGAGAAGCCTCCCTGCAACGCAAAGGGTTAACTTTTTTGCAACTACCTCCCTACGTGCAAATAATGCACTCATCGCGTACCAACCGGTGGAGCTATGGCCCCTTCCAATCAGCAGCGATCGACGTTACGTTTACGTAGGCCGTGAGTGGGCAAGTGAGAATTCTCGTCATTCCAGTATCAGTGATGAACTGAATGAATCGAGTTGAATCCAGCTCAAATTCGATTCAACCAACAACGGTTGATCCCGAATTTGAAAGAATTTGTTGCAGATAGGATAGGAACCTACTTCGTCATATGCGCTAATTCCCGTCATACAAGACGGAAAACATCCAATAATAACATAAATTATAACTTACCTTTGCCAAAGGCACATCAGATGGAAGCAACAAGATGTGGACTATCAAAACCAGGCTCTATATCACTGCAAATCGAATAATTACGAGAAATTTCACATTTCAATTTCACTTCACTTACCTACTAGTTATTTTTTTTTTTAGATTTTGCGTTTGACGTAGGCAGCCGCACCAAAGCAGCAGCTAGCCGAATGAAAATGTAGGCCAAATCATCCAAATTTCATTGACTTATTACCTATTTTCTAAATCAGGCGGATCCAATCGGTTCAGCAACTTTCAGAGAAAAGTTTAAAAGACTTACATGTTTAGCTTTTTCGTCTGTTTTAATAAGATTCAATCTAAAACAAAAAAAAAGTAGGTATTTGTAAATTTACACAATGAGCAGACGGTTTGCGCTAGAAACCAATCACCTTCAGTCCTACTGTGCTGATTGACCCTTTCGGTCGTAAAACAATTTAATTAAGTAGCTCCCTGAAGGTACCACCTGCGGCATCTGGTGTAGCACTGACTGATGATACCGTCCGTTTTCCACCAAACCGTAAGGGAGTGAAATTTGAGTTTCGTGATTGCTGTGCGAATACATAGTTTTTTTTTTCCCTATTAAACCTTTGCCTTTTAAAAAGCCTTTAAAATTTTCCATTAGGCTGTTGGACTTCTTTTTTCACAAAATGAATAGTAGTTTGCATACATCACACTAAAAGCACTATTGCAAAAAAGTAGATTGTATTAAAATCTCCAATCCAATTTTGCGAAAAACATTTTCAGCCAATAGAGCTTACCACAATCTAATCCCGAACCGGTGGACCATAATGCATCCACGGTCAACCGTACGGGTTATATTTAATTTCATTTCCAGAGCAAAGCACAACCACAACAAAGAATATTTCCAATGAAAATTAAATATATTTTCCATCACAACGGACAACGGTCCGATCCGAATGCATTCGGGTGGAATGGATTTTTAAAAGCACATCAACCCTGTCCCTGTTATCCCACACTCGGAATGCATGAATGCACTGTCCCTCTAGGGGGACACGGTTATGTACGTCACATACCTGAGCACTGCGAAAAAAATATATAATACATTTAGTATTACATATGCTTATTTTCTTTTGCGAGTAATGCTTCAAATTTAAATTTAAATTTAAATTTAAATTTATCAATTTTTATATGTGTACATATAGGCTACACTCCAGCCACAATCAACAGTGTCTATCATGCTTGTATTGACTGCAGTAAATACAGAAGGGTAGATACCAACAATGGTACCGTAGCAAGAGGTTGTATGAATCATTTTGTCGCACTTTTGTAAAAAAAAAGTTTTATTATCATTAATTCAGCCGGGGCCCGTGGCATAGTTTGTCACAAATTCGCTTCATTCATAAGTGAATGGTCTTGGGTTGGATTCCCAGCTCCGGCACCATTTCTCTCCCCAACGAGAGCAGCGAGCACTGACCCTCTTTTGAGCTCATTGCTCGCCAACTCATAACGGACCCTCAATCGGGCTGGAAAAGGAACAACGACCAAATCAGGCCGAACATTTCAAAAGGTCCTATCTGCATTTGAGAGGCTCTCTTTGTTCACGTTCTCATTCAATTATTGCAATATAATGGTACACTTTTCAACTATTTTTGCAGTACAAATCAAAAGACGATTGTTTTGACTATCGTTCAATGCAAGGAGAGAATCATAGTACAAATAAACACCTGAGAAATTAACGAAAGAGAGGGAAACCAAAGAGAGCCTCTCTTCTGCAGATTGGACCTTTAGACATGTTTGGCCTGAAATATCAACATCTGCATGTTTATCATTCTACCATGAACAAAGCAAAAAAAAAATGCAGAACAAAGATCAGTTCGATATAGTAGAATATGTATAATAAATAAAGGCGCTTTCTCTGTCAATGATTATTTTGCATATATGTATATCGTCATGCAACACGAACAAAGATACTCTATGCCAAAGGAAGTCAAGGAAATTTCCTTTACGAAAAGTTCCTGGATAGACCGGGAAACAAACCTGTCATCCTCAGTATGATCACGCTGAATACCCGAGCGCTTACCACAACGCTAGGGTAACCAATACAATTTAGACCCTCGCCTCATAAAGCCTGTATCCGCAATATTCGGGACACAGAAATATGACTGCAACTCTGCAATATATACATTAAAATTGCTCAAATTGTGCCTGATAATATCTCAAGATGTGTTTATTTCACTTGCAGAATTTCAACTGAATCGGTGTAGTACCTTTTGTTGTAGCAATGAAACAGTAGAACGCGAGCAATTGAATTTTGTACAGCCCCTGGTTTAGCTTGTCAGCGCTGTAACTTTTGAATTTGACAAAAGAAATGGCTGAAATTTTGAACACAAACCTCTCAATATACATCCCTTGCATAGGCTAAATTTCAAAAAAATCGATGCACTATCAACAATTTTATAGCCGAAACATACACTCCCGTTCAAAAGTTTGGGGTCACCCCCTAAAAAACATGTCATTTTTTTAGGCCCATATCTCCGCCAATTTGCGTCCGATTTCAAAACCCTAGGTTTCATTCAAAAGATAATAAGTCAAAGAAACTTTGAACATGATTTAAAAGAAACTTCAAATCTAAAAATAGATTCCGCTTTCCATCTTCAATACGATTGCAGTACGAAAGCATAGCCTTCAACTACTCTACCTCTCATTGAGTCCCGTTGGTATAGGGGTATCACCTGCGACCGGTAATCACTCGATCATGGTTCGAAAAAACATGAATTATAATTATAAGAAACTTTTTTCAACTGGTATCTATATCGGTGAAGTAGATTTTTACTATTTTTGTCGGTAAAATAGCTCTGAATGATAACTAAGCGATAACAAAACCTGTTATCGTTGTCATAAGGAGTGTATCGTAAAGAAGTTGAAAATGTTTAAACTAGCCTCAAAAATAGTTTAATGCAACTTTTGAGTAATTTTATTTTTGGAGATACTGTATAAATACTTGAAAAAAAGAAATGGCTATTATGATTTTTCAAATATGTTCTTTTAACTGGGTTTTTAACCTAGATTACTGAACGCATGTTTTTAAATTTTTGCACACCTCCTAAAAAATTGAAATTGTGAAAAAAGTTCGATAATGTTCGAAAATTGTTAACTTTTTTGTGCAAATAGGATAAGCTCCAGAATCCTCATGATATAGGCAAATTATTTTTTTCAAGAAAAATCTCCACTGCATTTAAGCGCAATTCTTAAAAATGAAAAAAAAGCCATTTTTGATTAACCCCTTTTTTCTATGCTCCTCCAAATCATGTTTACGCAAATAAAAAATACATAAAATGAAAAATTCGCATTTTTTTTAAATAGGGTATGTTTTTTAATTTATGGACGAGTAAGTTAGAGCAAAAAATAGAATTTTATAACTTTTTAAGATATTTAAAGCAGAGCTTTAAAGTATGATTAAAAAATAGACGTTTTTTTGAAGTGGACCATTTTGTAGATATAGGAGATTTTTCTATCGAAAATATGAATTTTGAAAGTCGGTGTTGAATGATATGTTATGTGTACATAACTGTTAACAAACACCAATATTTTTCAGATTTTTTATCGTACAAATTTTACTCGCTACAGATTTTTGAAATGTTGAAAAAATTTAACAAAATTTCATTTTGTGCAGATTTTTATTTTGTGAGGTGTATTCATTTAACCATATTTTCAGTAACACAAAACATTTTCCATATGTTTCCAATGTACTCTAAACTTAACTATATTGTGAAGATTTCATAGAAGAACCGAAATGAAAAGACCAACCCAGCTTCGAGATAGAGCATTCTGAACATTTTCAACTACTTTCCGATATACTCCTTATCAACTTGAACTCAATGATAACTTAACTTCTTATTATTTTAGTATTCGTGGAGTAAATTTGAGTTTTCCTATTTTTTTATGTTGGTTCTTAATTCATTCTAAAAGATAACAAACTCAATCATCAAACGAATGATAACCAGGCAACAGAACTTGTTATCATTTTGTTATCCGCCTTTGCTCGGGTACCAAGCCTTTCACAGATTGAATGGAGAGATGACGAAGACTTGTAGAATCATTCGCAAGATTAGATTACTCTGCATGGGCAGCAATCATTTCCCAACAGAAAATATCATTATTTGCCTTGACATTCATTTCATTTATTTAGTTAACATCAAATTCATGATAATACTGAATCAACAATTTGCCGCCATAATACTCGATTTGCAGCTGCAGCTCTCCAACATCGGTCACGCCCAACACTCACCAGTTCACGCTCCACTTGGTTCGCCCATCGTGCTCTCTGCGCTCCACGCCTTCTTGTACCAACCGGATGGTTAGCAAACACCAACTTTGCAGGGTTGTTGTCCGGCATTCTTGCAACATGCCCGGCCCATCGTATCCTACCGGCTTTAGTCACTTTCTGGATGCTGGGTTCGCCGTAAAGTGCAGCGAGCTCGGGGTTCATCCTTCTCCGCCACACACCGTTCTCCTGCACGCCGCCGAAGATCGTCCTTAGCACCCGTCGCTCGAAAACTTCGAGTGCTTGCAGGTCCTCCTCGAGCATCGTCCATGTCTCGTGTCCATAGAGAACCAACGGTCTTATTAACGTATTGTACATGGTACATTTGGTGCGGGAGTGAATCTTTTTTGACCGCAGTTTCTTCTGGAGCCCATAGTAGGCACGACTTCCACTGAAGATGTGCCTTCGTATTTCACGGCTCACGTTATTGTCCGCCGTTAGCAAGGAACCGACGTAGACGAATTCTTCTACCACCTCGAAAGTATCCCCGTCTATCGTAACATTGCTGCCAAGGCTTGTTCTGTCTCGCTCAGTCCCACCTACCAGCATGTACTTTGTCTTAGCCGCGTTCATTACCAGTCCGACCTTTGCTGCTTCACGTTTCAAGCGGGTGTACAGTTCTGCCACCGTTCCAAATGTTCTAGCAATAATATCCATGTCATCTGCAAAACAGATTTCGTGAAGGCCGGATTTCGTGAAGGATGTACCCCGGCTGTTGAGCCCGGCTCGTCGCATAACACCTTCCAGGGCGATGTTGAATAGTAGGCAGGAAAGTCCATCACCTTGTCGTAGTCCCCGTCGAGATTCGAATGAACTGGATAGTTCACCCGAAATCCTTACGCTGTTCTGGACACCGTCCATCGTTGCTCTTATCAGTCTGGTAAGCTTCCCGGGAAAGCTGTTCTCGTCCATAATTTTCCATAGCTCTGTGCGGTCGATACTGTCGTATGCCGCTTTGAAGTCGATGAACAGGTGGTGCATTGGGACCTGGTATTCACGGCATTTCTGGAGGATTTGCCGTACGGTGAAGATCTGGTCCGTTGTCGACCAGCCGTCGATGAAACCGGCTTGGTAACTTCCCACGAACTCATTCGTTTTAGGTGACAGACGACGGAAGATGATCTGGGATAAGGTACACCGGGGCAAGTTGAAACGGATGGGGCAAGATGAAACAGCGGCTTAACATGATGTTTTTCAATGATGATAAACAGTTTGATCGCCATAACACATAGTTTTTGATTCAAACAATATTTTAGCGATGGATAAATTTCCAAATTGTATTGAAATCTATTTCAAAACATCGTGTTTCACCTTGCCCACTCGTTTCAACTTTCCCCGGTGTACCTTAGCACTGTGTAAGGCAGCATTCAAAATAGTGATCGCCCTGAAATTCTCACATTCCAAATGGTCGCCTTTCTTGTGAATGGGGCAGATTACCCCTTCCTTCCACTCCTCCGGTAACTGTTCGATTTCCCAGTTCCTAACTATCAGCCGATGCAGACAGGTGGCCAACTTTTCTGAGCCCATCTTGATGAGTTCAGCTGTGATACCATTCTTACTAGCTGCTTTGTTGGTTTTGAGCTGGAGAATGGCATCCTGAGGGAAGTTCAGCGTGGGAGTTGGTTCATTTCCGACTGATTTTGGGTCTGGGAATGTGTGGGAAGAAAAAGATGCTGAATTTCATGCCTTTTTCAACTTCTTCTTCTTCTTCTTTTACCGTTTTTTCTTACAATTGTTTAACTATTTCACACCTGTTTATTGGAAAGCTTGTTTCATTACCTTACCATTGATTTATTGAAACCAATAGATAATGATGAAATTAATTAGAAAATATCGATTTGAATTTACATGTCGTTTTTTAGCGGAAATCAATTGTTTTAGTTTTACTTAACTTTGATGCACAATATCTTTGTAACTACATCAGCCAGAAACTTGAAATTCTGGATTTCTCTTAGTTTATATGTTTGTTATTGATAGAAAATTTCAGAACAAGCATTCATGAAAGTCACTTTTCTGATTTTTTTTTCCGCCTGATACCCTATAGTGCAATGGAGGTAATACAAATTAACTTCCATCGCTGTGATACCGTGCAGCAATTGCTGTGGCAATCTACGAAGACCTCCCCTATAAGATGTTATGTATCACGCGACTGAGGGTTTCGTAAATCTACGGTAACTAGCTGCTACGCACAGGTGCTCGACTAATATTTGAGAAATTTGGTGACAGAGAAGGACTTCTGGATATTTCCAGATGATTTCGGTATCACAAGGACTTCAGTGGGTCGAGGAGAGAGCAGTCCTGGCATTTACTTTTGTTGTAGAATACTGCCCTAACCCCGCACTACCTACTCAAGCAACACACATGTCATGTAAGAGCTACGGTAGCGTAAGTTTTGGTTGTATATAAGTTAATTTGACCTAATTCTAGCATTGTGTTAGAATAACGTCAAACTAACTTCTATAGAATAAAAACTTGTGCTGCCGTATCTGTAATATCACAATTATCGCTGTACAACAGATGAATAAGCCGCTGTTATTAGAATTAATTCGTAGCTTTATTTTGCAGGAATATCTTTTAAGAGGTTAGGTAAACTTCTTTGTTAGTAAAAAGAAAATCGTGTTAAATACTGTTCCTTTGAATTCCATTAAGAATTTGCATCCGTTGACAGATACGTATTTCGACCTCAACTGTAAGGTCGACTTCAGTATCTTGTACTTGACTCGACTGTCGACAATGCTTAACACGATTTTCTTTTTACTTACAGATATTCCCCTGAGCCCAGGTTCATAATCATCATCTTTGTTAGATTATTTCAAGACAGCGCCTGAAAACAAAACTAGAAACAAACAAGAGCGTGTATTATCCCTAGAAGTGACAATATGTATATGTGTTTGTAGAAGTCTTAAAATTAAAGAAAATTACATGGATTAAGAAGAAAATCGTGGTTCCGGTTGTTGAAGTTCGATAGAGAAACACTCATGTTAATGAAAAGTGATGGATGCCCGATTCGGCAATCATTATTTGAAAAAAGTGCATTACAGAATCAATCCACAAGCGATTATGCGTTCAACGTTTTGTAGATTATAACAACGCACAAGGAATGCAATCGAAGACATGCTACAGACATGCTAGAGGTGATATTGTTAGTGAATTGAGATGCTGAAATTCCGTGGATTACCCGAGAAACTAATGAAATCTTCTATTATTATTTTTTTTTCATTGTATAATCGGGAAGGGATCCCCATCATATTTCTTATCTTTTCAGAGAGTGAGTATTAGCGCAGAAGGGGTAAATCCCTATGCCCCAACCCAGGAAGACGTTCATCAACGGAGTGACATTAACTTTCTGAGGATCGTAACTCTCAACGTATGTGCTTGATGTTTTTTTTATTCCATACGGAGCACTAGCAAACGTCAAAGCGATCGAACAGTGAACACTAGCACCTCTGATGGAAGGATCGCGCAAATCATTTGAAATTTAAATCCATCGTTAAATGCATGTGCCAAGCCTTTCTGAAGAGTGTAGCGTCTGTTTGCTTGTACCCACGGTCTGTTGGCAACAAGCGATTGCAATCATCACTTTCCTCTTCGTTCCCACATTGATCTGCATCTTGACGTAGCAAGCGCCATGCCCACCTTTAAAGTGGAAAATCATCAATACTCACACACACACTGAAGATGTCTGTTCGTCCCAAACAGCTATCTCATTGATTCCTTGTGTGACTGTAGCTAGTCTGGCGATACTGGAGTAGCAACTACGGACGGTCCATCAATTTTCATTTACTTTCCACACGTTATCGAACTGACCAACATTACCTCGTTCTACTGTTGGGCAAAAAATAAAAAGCCCATTCGGAGCCGACACACTACTGCGCTAATCCGTTTTAATTAAATTAGTCGTCACTTCGTCCGTACGAGTGACGACAATGTGTACTGATCCAGTGATTGAAGGACTCAACTAAATGTGTATTTTTATGTGCATTTCAGTTTGTGAGGGTCACTATGTCATTCTGTGGGTGAGTGCTTGGACTCGAAATAAGTAGGATCTAATTTCATTGATGACATATCTTTATGAATCAGTTTGTAGAGTACTTGCTTTTCCAGTCCATTCATGACGTAAATAAGTACGTTTGTACCAGTCGTCGGTGTGGACAACTACCTACATACCGGTGGGAGTGACCGACTGACGACCGGTAATAATCGACCAACGCTGACAGGTGTACGGATTATAATTATTACTGGGCGACAATGATGGCTACAAGTACCCATTAGTGTGTAGTTACTCCAAGCTTGTGTCGGATTATGTTTGATAAAATATCAATTACGGGCGAGTGAATAAATAAACCACGAGGCAACATGAGCAGATGTTTGATTCGACTGGAAGGTTTGTCAGAAACTAGCTAGTAATAAACGCCATTTTGATGTTTTTTTATCTAAGAATGTATCAGAAAAATAGAATTGTAGTGCGCCAAGTGAATAAGAGCAATTTTGCTAGTATTATGTATATGAAAGTAGAAATAACAAACATTTGAATCAAGTTTCAATAACAGTTGGGCTCAAAGCAGCTTCAGAATACTATCAGGTCATTGTGAAACTGCACCCATAATATGCAGGTTCCACCGATATCAGCCTTGGTATGATCTAGTAGTATAACTGAATTGAGGGCAATGGATAATGATTCTGCAATCGAATGGCAGCACAATAAATCAGAACTTTTTATACTAACTTCAGATCGGCTTAATAAGTTCATCACCCTATTAAAAGTTACAAGCTCGAGCATGTTATCATCGTTAATTAAAATAGTGCATAATTCCCCTGCCGACGACGACGTGGAAAACTTTTCTGCATCAGCTGCCACTGCACAGTCAAACATCGCAAAGTGCATCCGACGTGTCGTCGTCAGCCTTATCAGCAGCAGTTGCACTCTTCTTTCGATGACATAGGTACCCACCCCTGACAATCCCATCTTCCACCGGCACTATCCCAGGAATATCGAAACCACTGCACCGCACCGCACACAAAGAGCAGAACGTAACCACGTGAACAACCCGCAGTTTTCATAACTCACACCGCAAAACAGTCAGTCAGGTTTGCGCTGTAATTCTCTGACTTTTGTGCGATTTCCACAAATGCACGATACCTATGCGAGATATTCAAGTTAGTTTGCCGTTTGTGCAAGAGGCGAGAGAGCAACGGCGACACACTGACACCATACATACTGGCAATGCTCCTGCTGTGAGGCCGGGAGATATGGTCAAACGATGTCATGAATTGCCCGCTGTCAACGGGGTGTCAACTTAGTTGAAATGAAAAACATAACTATGCTTATTCATTTGTTGAGCAACTTTCAGGTACGGGGACTATGGTCGATGGAAAATAATTTTGGCGAAGATTGGGTTTGTGACTTGAGATCATCAAGGACCCTTTCTCCATGAACAGTTTCAGAAAAACTCCGAAAAATCAGTCAGTTCGGTGGGAATCCAAGGGAATTCCCGGAGGACTTCCAAGGGATCTCCTGGAAGAATTACAGGGAGGAACTACAGAGGAATCCCAGGACGAACTCTATGGGAACCCTTGAAGGAACTCTAAAGAAAACCCTGGAGGAACTCCATGGGATTTCCTGGAGAAACTCCAGAAAAATTTCTGGAGGAACTCCAGAGGAATCTCTGCAGGAACTCCAGAAGAATCTCTGGAGAAACTCCGGGAGAATCCCTAAAATATGTGTTTAATTTTAAGCTTTCGACGGGAAACCCTGAAAAGGAATCCTAAAAATATTCCTGGAGAAATTCCTGGGAAATTCCTGGAGAAATTCCAGGGAAGTTCCTGGCAAAATTCTAGGAAAATTCCTCGACAAATTCCAGAGAAATTCTTGGAAAAATTCAAGGAAAATTCCTTGAGAAACTTCAGGGAAATTCCTGGATAAATTCTTGGAAAATTTCTGGAAAAATTCCAGGGAAATTCCTGCAAAAATTCCAGGGAAAATCCAGAGAAATTTCAAGGAAATTCCTGAAAAAAATCCAGAGAAGTTTTTGGAAAAATTCCAGAGAAATTCCTAATTAATATCCAGGGAAATTCCATGAGAAATTCCAGAAAAATTCCTAGAGATATTTCAGGAAAATTCCTGGAAATATTGTAAGAATATTCCTGAAGAAATTTTAGGGAAATTCCTAGAGAAATTCCAGGGAAATTCCTGGAGAAATTCCAGGATAAATTCCAGAGAAATTCCTTGAAAAACTCAAGAGAAATTCCAGGGAAATTCCTGGAGAAATTCCTGGTAAAATTCTAGAGAAATTCCAGGAAAAAAATCAGTGAAATTCCTGGATGAATTCCAGAGAAATTCCTGCAGAAATTCCAGGGAAATTCCTAGAGAAATTCCAGGCAAATTCCTGGAAATATTGCAAGGATATTCCTGGAGAAATTCCAGGGAAATTCCTAGAGAAATTTCAGAGAAATTTTTGGAGCATTTCAAGGAAACTTCCTTGAGATATTCCAGGTAAATTCCTAGAGAAATTTCATGGAGATTCCTAGAGAAAATCTAAGGAAATTCCTGGTTGAATTCCAGCGAAATACCTGAAGAAATCCAGAGAAATTTTTGGAGAAATTCCAGGGAAATTCCTGGAGAAATTTCAAGAAAATTCTTGGAGAAATTTAAGGGAAATTCCTGGGGAAAAGTTGCATGGATATTTCTTGATAAATTCTAGGAAATTTCTGGACAAATTCCAGGGAAATTCCTGGATAAATTGCAGGGAAATTCCAGAGAAATCCTTAATTAAATTCCAGGTTAATTCCTTGAGAAACTCCAGGGAAATTCCAGAGAAATTCCTGGTTAAATTCCAGAGAAATTCTTGGAGAAATTCCAAGGAAATTCATGGAGAAATTCCAGGGAAGTTCCTGGAGAATTTACATGGATATTCCTTGACAAATTCTAGAGAAATTCCTGGAGAAATTTCTGGAGAAATTCTAGATAAATTCTTGGTTAAATTTCAGAAAAAAATCCTTGAGAAATCCAGGGAAAACCTTGGAAAACTTTCAGGGGTATTCCTGGAGAAATTGTCTTGATATTAGTTGAGAAATTCTAGGGAAATTCCTGGAGAAACTCCAGAGAAATTCGTGGAGAAATTCCTGGAGAAATTCCTGGAAAACCCCCAGAGCTATTCCTGGTTAAATTCCAGGAAAATTCGTGGATAATATTCAGAAAAATTCTTGGAGAAATTCCAGAGAAATTCGTGGAGAAATTCCTGGAGAAATCCCAGAGCCTTTTCTCCTCTTCTTGGCGTAACGTCAAAATCCCAGAGCAATTCCTGGTTAAATTCCAGGAGAATTCCTGGAGAAATTACAGGGAAATGCCTGGAGAAATGTCAAGGAAATTCCTGGAGAAATTCCAAGGAAATTCCTGGGTAAATTTCAGGGAAATTCCTGGAGAAATTCCAGAAAAAAATCCTGGAGAAATTCCAGAACAGTTCCTAATTAATTTTTAAATATTCAAGATAAAATCCAGTAGAATTTCTAGGGAAATTCCTAGATAAATTCCAGGAGAATTCCTGGAGAAACTCCAGTGAAATTCCTAGAGAAATTCCAGGGGAATTCCTGGACATATTCCAGAAAAATTCCTGGAGATATTCCAGGAAAATTCCTGAAAAAATTGCATGAAATATCCTGGAGAAATTTTAGGGAAATTTCTGGAGAAATTTCAGGAGGAATTCCATGAGGAATTCCAGGAAGAATTCCTGGAGGAATTCCAGGAGGAATTCCTGGATGAATTCCAGGAGAATCCCTGGAACAGTTCCGGGGGAATCCTTGGAGGAGTTCTTGCGGAATCCCTGGAGGAATTCCAGCGGAATCCCTGGAGGAATTCCAACGGAATCCCTGGAGGAATTCCAGCGGAATCCTTGGAGGAATTCCAGCGGAATTCCTGGAGGAATTCCAGCGGAATCCCTGGAGGAATTCCAGCGGAATCCCCGGAGGAATTCCAGCGGAATCCCTGGAGGAATTCCAGCGGAATCCCTGGAGGAATTCCAGCGGAATCCCTGGAGGAATTCCAGCGGAATCCCTGGAGGAATTCCAGCGGAATCCCTGGAGGAATTCCAGCGGAATCCCTGGAGGAATTCCAGCGGAATCCCTGGAGGAATTCCAGTGGAATCCCTGGAGGAATTCCAGCGGAATCCCTGGAGGAATTCCAGCGGAATCCCTGGAGGAATTCCAGCGGAATCCCTGGAGGAATTCCAGCGGAATCCCTGGAGGAATTCCAGCGGAATCCCTGGAGGAATTCCAGCGGAATCCCTGGAGGAATTCCAGCGGAATCCCTGGAGGAATTCCAGCGGAATCCCTGGAGGAATTCCAGCGGAATCCCTGGAGGAATTCCAGCAGAATACTTGGAGGAATTCCAGCATAATCCCTTGCGGAATTCCAGCAGAATCCCAGGAGGAATTCCAGAAGAATCCCTGGAGAAGCTCTAGCGGAATCCCTGGAGGAATTGCAGCGGGAACCCTGGAGGAATTTCAGCCCTGGATGAGTTCCAGCGGAATCCCTGGAAGAATTGCAGCGGAATCCCTGAAGGAACTCCAGCGGAATCCCTGGAGGAATTCCAGCGGAATCCCTGGAGGAACTCCAGCGGAATCCCTGGAGGAATTCCAGGGGAATCCCTGAAGAAATCCTGGGGTAATTTCTGAAGAATGTCCGAGGGAAATTCCAGAGAAGCTGTAGGGTATTTGCTGAAAAATTTCCAGGGGAATCCCTGGAACAACTTCAGGGAAATCCCTGAAGAAACCGCAGGGAAATCTTTGAAGGAGTTCATGGAAAATAACTGATTTATATCCATTGAGAATCCTTGGAGGAATTGCTGAGATAATCTTGGGGGAAATGACAAGGAGAATCCGCGGAAGAAATCCTGATAAAGTGTCTGGAGCAATTCCTGAAGGAACACTTAAAATAATTCTTCGGGGAATCTGTTGAGAAAATTCTAAGAAAATCTATTGAGAGTTCTTGAAGGAAATCCAAGAAGATGGAGGAGATTATGGTTAACAAATGAACAGCACATCAGTTTAGCTGCAATTCAGTAAAATAAAACACGTGTTTTTTGTTGAAGTAGGCACAAGTGCGATGCAAAGCATGCCATGACATTAGTATGTAATGAATTAGAAATAAATTATCAGTTATTGTTAGACCATCCTCAAGATTTTTATCTTGTACTCTGAGTCGAAGCAAGGTTACTGATAGCCGAAAATTCTCGCGAAAGCCAAACAATTAATTTCAGTGTGTATCGTCCCAAATGTTCATCATAGAAACAACAACTCGTTCATTTACTCACAAAGGCGTGAATGAACTCATCCTGCGTGAGTGTGTTGCCCGCCAACTAACTGGAATGAAAATTGCGAGAGCGCTCTCGAACTATTTTCCATTCAGCTGCGAAAGATAATCTGCTCGAAAATATCGTGCTGATTCTCAGCTTTCATTCCGATTCCCACTCACGGCGATAATATCATCGGAATCGGCAGGAGCATGGGGAAGATTTCATCAGAAGCCCGTTTGTGAGCATTAGGGTTCGGAATTAGTCAGAAATAAAGTTATAAATTTGTTTGGTAGATCGAGGACTGACATGCAAGGGTTCGTTCAAAAATTACATAACGGGGAGGAAGGAAACCTAGCGCGTAACGCTCTTCATGCAAAATTTTAAAAATTTGAAAATACAAAAGTTGTTTCGTAGTTGGGGGTTTTGGGGGGCTGAAATTGTCAAATGTTGCTTTCCTTTCGATTGATTAGCAAATGTGTCATCAACTAGCACTCAAGTGCATGAAGATTTTAAATCTCGGAATTGATCAATGGATAAATATCCCGAGCGGGAGCGGTTGCGTCGTGTACTGAGACACGCATCATGAAAAATGCACGCATGTTGTACACCGCGTGAGCGCGGCATCGCTGCAGGTAGTCAAAGCCGCGACTGCTCAAGGGACATTTATTGGACAAATGGTGTATCCGGTAAAGTTATAAAATAATTCAAGGATTTACAGAAGAAGGCACAAAAAAGCAAACAATTTTGTCCAATTACATTATCTCTATCTAAATGGTCAGGATCATGATATGTGATGTATTAAATTTTAGTATGCTTGAACAATTTTTGATTCCCCCCTTCTCCCTCAGAGAAGCATGTTTTTTAACTATGTAATATGTATGCGGTCCGACCCATAATCGTAGAGGGAGTCCACGCTCCCTAAAACTACATCTTTTTTTACTCTTCAAGCAAACATTGCAGAAAACACCATCATCTTGTGCTCTTACCAGTGCATTTTGTATTACACAAGTTTAACTTGTAATACAAGAACGACCAATCCACGCTCGATGAAATGACCTTGCCAAAGGCACACATCTTCCGGTTCATCAGTTAGGTTTAAAATACCGTTAGAGTTGCTTATCAAGCTCATTTTACTGTAGCGCAAAATATGTGTCTCAAATATGTAAATGCTTCAAGGTATAAAAATTTGCATCTTTGGTGAGCATTATTTAAAGACACGGTATCGATACCACGCTGCTTTTCCTTTGAATCGGCACTCGTGGTGATAAATTATTATCAATCGCAGTGAAAATTATCACCCGCGATAATAACTGCTTCAGTTTTCGCTTCCTTCGAATCGTTCACTTTCGAGCAGCGGTGCGAGAGTTGTGATCGATGAATGAACACCACTTCGAGAGCGTGAGTATCTTTGTTTACAAGCGCCACTGGAACCAGCGAGAGTTTTCCTCAGCTAGACAGTGACAGCTGAGTTCATTGCATTAGCGATCAAAATATGCACGGTGAGCTTGGGAATGCTTATCGGCTAAAAAATCATAATGAGTGCTCCACGATACGATTATAGGGTACTGCAAGCACCTGATCTAACCTCACTTTGTCTGACAGTTCAGCGAGCTTGTTTACAAGGTGTTAGAAATTTTAACGAGCGGCGAAAATTGGATTTACGTTTTCCGTCCCGAATCCATTATGATACGGAAATATCGATCATTTTCATCTCTACTAGTACAAAACCAATCGTCTAATTACCGTTTTACTGAAATTGTATCGAAAAACAGTTTTGCCGGATCTCCGCCAGAGACTAAGTCCATGTAAACAAGCTCGCTGAACTGTCAGTGCACGGCCTCGTGACGTCATCTTGCAGTATCCTATTGGTAACCTTGAGTCGAAGTATGACGAAGCGAAAGCGCTTTTTTGAGTCGTTAAAAACACATTTTACAGATACATAGGCTTACAAGAAGCAAGAAGTCTTGTTAAGCTTGTTGTAAAGGAATTACTGCAAGTCGAATAGAAATCTTATTAAACTCTTGAAAGCGTTTTTAACAATCATTGTCAATACCGATACGAAACATTGGCATGAACATTGGCTACTGTTTCAATTAAAAAGACATTTGTACAGTGTACAGCATAATTGTAGTTCAGCTATCATTAATTATATAAAGCAACAATTCAGCATGCATGCTTGTTTTTGGCTTGCGATTGTTAGTTGGGAAGTTCCTTTGGTTACAAAGGCATTTGATTTGATTGAACAACGATTTGCTTCATAAATGCTTATAACAAATTATTTTTATAACTAAAAATAATTATCAAAATTCGCAATTTGATTAGTTGGATTTTTGACCTCAATTTTCTATGCATTCCGACTAATATGCCGTTGCATCCAGAATCGCCGACGTGTGACAAACGACGGAAACGGTAAACTTTTTCCACCTATATACCTAGGTATGCCAGAATGGCTGGCGCGTCATTTATCCCCATTGAGAAGAAAAATCGAAACCGAACGCACGCGTTCGAGATCCAAACCAGTGAGTGCAATGGGAAGCCAAAACTAACAACAACAACTTTTGATTCGAGGCCACGTACGGCACAGAAAATGGGAGCAGAGCGATGCTGCCGGTTTGCAGAATCGAATCTGATTTGCAAATCTAAATTTGGAATGATAATGTCCCGTTCCGCGAAAGACGAGTCCTTCGGAGAATGTCGTCGGGCGAACTATGTCTGTGTGTGAATATCTTCTATCGAGGGTCCACTTATGCGATTAGTTGGACCGGCGCGCCGCCGTTGGTCAGGCCTTGGATTGATTCATTGTTCTTCTGCCGTTGTTGTTGTTGTTGTTGTTGTTGTTGTTGTTGGGTTGCCATTGATATTCGGTATCATTTGATGAATATGCGGGGGTGTCGGTTTGTATTGAGACATTTTACCAAACGAACTTGAAGCGAAACTTGTCTTTTGGATGCGTAGAAACTGGTAGATAGGAATCCTTCATCAAAAATCTAGACACATTCAAGACAGACTGGACCGACATGTTGTGATAGGTTGTAGGGTTGGGGTGATGGAAAGGTTAAATATATCCAAGGCGTATCTTTTTCGGACACAAAGGTTTTGCCTTTCCGATGGTCAATCTTTTAGATGGAACGGTGTGTTATCTTGGGATGAACCTTGGGTTGGACAACGAAATGAGAATTTGTTGGAAGTTTGAACCTGTTGAGTTCGGTTTATGTCATTCACAAATTGTGTTTATTAGCTGGTATCGTAAACCAGGGTTCATTGATCACCGGGTCAAAAATAATCGAACATTTTTCTGTAAGATAGGAGATTGGAGATTAGAGATAGTTTCGGCTTTGCAGTCTTGCTTTGATAGAACTAAGTATTTAACTTTGTCCGACGCTTCGACACCAGGTTTGGCTTCTTCGGAGAAAAAATATGTTTGTTGCCCTACACTCAGCCAAATAGACTTAAGATTTCCATAAGACCAAACTTATGCAACGGACTTTTAATAATTCATAATGATTCGAACGAATTTCATAAGGTCGCTCTATGACGTAGAATCGTCTCACAGCTTGGTTTTTATATACGTATAGCAACGTGATATTTACAAGCGTCGGTAGTCGAGTGGATTAACCGTTATGTGGCCGGCAAACTTTTTGCTTTTTTCTACACCGTGTATTTTAAATGGGTGCTGGGTACCCGGGTACCCTGCCGGCCACATAAGGGTTAAACGCGAGCTCGCGATCCCGACGTTCATGAAACGAATCCAGTCTGCATTATGTTAAGATTGTATTCGGGTGCTCGACGAAGTGCTGCTTCCACCTTTCGATGACCTCACGTTTGTCCGTCAGGAGGCACCCGTCCTTATCCCTGCAGATTTCGGCTTGCGGGCACGTAGCCTTTGCGGGATGCGTTGAGCTTCTGGTAGAACTTACGTGTTTTTTGTGTACGGCACAGCATTTCCATTTCCTCGCACTCCGCTTCTTCCAGGCGGCGCTTTTTCTCCCGGAAGAGATGGGTCTGTTGATTCCGCTTCTGTCTGTATCGCTCCACATTCTGTCGGGTTCCATTACCGCCCGCGCTGCGTCCTTTTTTCAAGAACCGCTATGCACTCCTCGTCGAACCAATCGTTTCGTCGACACCGTTCTACATGCCCGATAGTGTTCTCGGTTGAGTTGTTGATGGCTGCTTTGACTGTACTCCAGTAGTCCTCTAGAGGGGCCACATCGAGCACATCCTCGTCCGGCAACGCTGCCTCGAGATTCTGCGCGTATGCGGTGGCGACATCCGGTTGCTTCAGACGCTCTAGATCGTACCGGGGCGGCGGCCAGTACTGTACCACCAGGAAGTGATCAGAGTCGATATTAGCGCCACGATAGGTCCTGACGTCGAAAATGTCGGAGAAGTGCCGTCCATCAATCAGAACGTGATCGATTTGCGATTCCGTTTGTTATGGTGATCTCCAGGTGAAACGATACGGGAGGCTGTGTTGGAAGAAGGTGCTAGGAATGACCATGTTCTTGGAGGCGGCGAAATCGATGAGGCGTAGGTCATTTTCGTTCGTCAGCTGGTGGGCGCTGAACATTCCAATCGTCGGTCTGAGTACCTCCGCCTGGCCTACCTGAGCGTTTAGGTCTCCTATAATGATCTTGATGTCGTGGTTTGGGCAGCGGTTGTACACGCGTTCGAGCTGCGCGTAAAATGCGTCTTTGTCATCATCAGGGCTTCCGGAGTGAGGACTGTGCACGTTTATTATGCTGATGTTAAAGAATCGGCCCTTGATCCTCAACCTGCAGATTCCTTCGTCGATCGGCCACCAATTGATCACGCGCCTTTGCATGTCGCCTAGCTGTTCCCAGGTCACGTGGTTATCTGGAGAGAAGCATTTCAGAGGCCTCGTATGTTACACTGATGGTTCCCTTACCGAAGATCGAGCAGGTGCTGGAGTCCACTCTCGTGAGCTAAGACTACATTAGTCTTACTCACTTGGTTGACACTGCAACGTTTTTCAGGCTGAAACCTCTGCTCTTATGGGCGGAGTGCAATCAGCACTTCAGCAGCACCTAACGGGCAAAGTGATATACTTCTGTTCAGGCTGCCAGGCTGCTATTAAAGCACTTGCTTCGGCCAACTCCAGGTCAGAGATAGTTATTGATTGTCGAACTCAAATCGAGGAGCTGAATTCGGCAAACGCTATTCACCTTGTATGCCCAGCTATTCCGATATCGAAGTGTTCCCAAATGAAGGAGAACGTGCCTCTGGAGCCGACTAGCTGATACCTGATACCTGATAAGACTGACAATTCTAAGTACTCGGAAGTCTGGAAGGCGATGAGGACCAATGCCAAGCTCGTGGATCTGAGAGCCAACGTACGCTGTACCAGACATACCGGTACAGGTGAAATGATCATCGCGATCAAGTGTGACAATGCGCGCAAGGGCGCTGCCCACAAGTGTCTGGCAGAATAGATCCTTGGCGAGAGTGTCGAGATAAGGGCTCACAGTGGAGGTGACTCTGAAGGTGAAGCATCTAGACTAGATCACCGATGTAGAAGAGCTCGTCGTGTCGGACACTAATAAGTCCGGTAAAAAAGGCAAGTTCAAGGTGGGCTGGTAAGTATACCAACTGAGTATGCCACCAGAAGATTGCTTCAGGTGTCAAGAACCTGCATACAAGTCATGGGACTGCAATAAAGGCCCTGACATGAGTAAGCTGTGTACACGAAGTAGAGACACAAGGCTGCACGAATCCTCCCAAGTGTTTGATTTGTTCCGGGAAATTCGTGAACAGCAAAAACTCCGTCCAGGAGTTGGTGTCTACATCTTACGAGGGCTTCGTAGTCGTTAAGGTAAACGGGGACTTCTTCTGTAGCTGCTATGTGCCTCCGCGTTGGTCGATAGGACAGGGTGAAGGCCGGTGTTATTAGCGGGTCAATGTCTGGGCCATGGAATGGGGAAGCCATTTCACGAACCAGCTGGGTCTGATCAAGCTAGAGGCACTGGCGTTACTTTTATATTCCTGGCCTAACAAGTTGTTCGTACTGGAGGGTAGACAATGGCTACACTCACAGCAATCACCTGGAGGCTAGCTACAGTATCGACTTCAACAACAGCAGGCATCGGTAGAGAAAGCGGCGGGTATGCCAAGGCCAAGCCCCTGCATGATGTATGTAGGAGTATTTAGAGAGGCGCTCCGCCGTGATCAAAGTTTATTCAGTCAAAGCGCGGACGAGCTGGTAGCGGTGCTGTCGCGTACATGCGATGCGACCACCCTAGGAATGAGAGACCACTGGCGTACTGGTGGACTCTAGCGATTGCGGACCAGCGCCATGCCTGCCTACGAGCCAGGCGTACCGATGAGGAGTGAAATTAGCGATGGGTGGTGCTCGCCATTGCGCTGAAAATCGACACAAGGGCAAGACAAAAGGCCTACTTTGATGCTGTCTATCAGAGTGCCAATGCAAACCCGTGGGGTGATGCCTACCTACAGGATCGTGATAGCCGCCAAGACCAGAGGTGTTGCAGAGGATTATCGAGAGGCTCTTTCCATTGGCGTATCTAGGATTTTTTCCCAGGGGGTGCCTAGGGGGTGCCAGTTTCAGTGGCTTCTAGGTTATTTTGCTTTTTTTGTAAAAGGAAGTACCGATCCACTCCCAATTTCTTAGTATAATGATACACTGCGTCGCGGAAAAAAATAGAACGTAAATTTAAACGCGCTATATTTTAAAGAACTGTTTTTTTTTTAGAAAATCCAAGCCGTTGTACTGATGTGAGGTATGGAAACTTGACAACTTGATTGCGTATAATACATGGAATATGTATTTTAGAAATTGTTTTGCAATTTATTTCAATTAAGACTTCTTTTGCAAATCTCTCAGAAATTCCTTTGGATTTGGCAAATTTATTCGGAAATATCTTTGGATCCCCTTCGGCAATTTCTTTAAGAATTTATTTGGTAATATGTTTAGAAGTTGACACTAAACACTTTTCACGCATCTTTTGAAAATTTTATCGGCAATAGCTTTGAAAATTTATTGGGAAATTCTTTTATAAATCGCTCTAATAATTGTAATGAAAATTCTTTAGAAAATTTCTTCTAGATTTCTTCTGTAATTTTTTAAGGTATTCCTGCAGCAGATAGTTTTGGAATACCTTCGGAAATCCCGATATTACTTGCATTGAAAATTTATTGGGGAATTTCATCAGCAATTTCCTTGGAAATTTTGGTAACTTCGATTATTACTGTGGAAACTTCTTCGGTAATTCATTTGGATTTTTTTTTGTGAATGTTTGTGACAATTTTTAAAGAATATATTTCGGCAATTTATTTTGAGATTGCATTTAGCCAATTAAAAAAAAAGCCTTGATGTTTTCTTTAGGAATTCCACCGGTTATGAATTCCTTTGTAACTACTTTGAAAGACTTTTTTTTATCTGTATTAACGAGATTTTTAGCACTTTTTCTAATTTCTGTGGTAGTTTCATTGGAATTTAATTTATTTAATATCTTTTGTTTTTTATAATTTCAATAGCTTTTCTTCTGAAATTATTTTAGCAATTTTTTTCAAGTTGTTTTGCAAATTTCTCAGGCAATTTCATCGTGATTACTTTTGCAATTCTTTATGATTTAATTCTAGTTATATCTATTGCTTCTGAAAATTGCTGAATTGAAAAATCAGAAATTCTAAACTGGGCTTGCTTGAAGAAAATTCTATGAAATTCACGGAAAACTTCCCGACAAATTCCAAAAGAAATTACTGGAAAAATTTCCATCAAAATTACCTTTGAAATTTCGAAGTTGTGGAGTGGACCTGGTGTGATGGTTAGATCACTTGACTATTACGCCGTGGACCTGGGATCGACAAACTCACAAAACAATGTGAGTTCTTCCTTCGGAAGGGAAGTAAAGCATGGGTCCCGAAATGAACTCTTCGTTTTTGGACGTGTACGAACAACGTACGAAAATCAACGCACATTGTCCTGTAGATGGGCTAGATCACGCCCGAAACCGGCTATTTTAATCTTTTCTTGATGATTGTAAGAACGATAAGTGTTATGTCTTGTCTCATGGCGCGTCTCGTGTGTGATGCTGAGGGAACTTGCAAAGAATTGGCCATACTGTGGTCTAGCGAACACGGAGTCGTAGGTTCGAATCCCACCCATCTCTCAATTTGTCAATTAGCTATAATCTGTGCCTTCTAATTAATTATAAGTTCTTCCCGTACATCCCTAAACGATTTCACTAGAGATTTTTCTAGTAATACCTCCTGGAATTTCTCTGGAAATTCCAACTATTCCCGAAATTCGTTTAGGGAATCCTCTAGAGATTTATATTGGAATTTCTTCAGCTGGAATTCCTTGAAGAAGATCAAGCGGAGTTCCAGGAGTTATACCATGATTAATTTCTAGAGCAATCCATGGATAAAAACTCTAGAGGATCTCCTGGATGAGTCTTAAGAAAAATCCCTGGAAGAATCAAAGGCATTTCTGAAAGTATCCAAGGAAAATTGCCTAAAAGAATCCCAGCAAGAATACCAGAAGAAATCCCTAGAGGGATTCCTGCAGGTATCACAATAAGAATTTCTGGAGGAGACCTAGGAGGCATTGCTGACACATTAGAGGCAGCAGAAATCGCTTATGGAATCCCAGGAGGAGTTCCTGGATGAAAGTCAAGAGGGCTTCATGGAGGAATCCAATGACAAATATTAGGAGAAATCCCAGGAAAAAAAATCCTTTTAACATTTCCAGGAAGAAACACTGAAGGCAATGCTCCTATGAAGATTGCCTTGAATAATCCCAGCAAGATTTTGGAGGAATCCCTGGAGAAATTCTTAGAAGAATCCCCAGAAGAATTCCGTGAGATATTTCAGTAAGTATTTCAGGAGGAGTCCTAGGAGGAATTGCTGGAAGAACCACAGCAGGAATATCTTGAGAAATCCTGCTGAAATTCCTGGAAGAAGATCATGAGAAGCTTATGAGAGAATCCTTGGTTAAAAATTCCTGGAGGAATCACCGGAGAGCTTCTGAAGAAATCACAGGAAAAATCTCAAGAGGTATTATTTGCAGGATTCTGGGATGTACCATTGTAGAAATCTCAGCATAAATCCTAGGAGTAATTGCTGAGGGAAACTACACAGGAAATGCCTGGGAGAATCCAAAGAAAAAAATCCTTGGAATACCTAGAGAAGTCCCTGCAAGAACAGGTAAAAGTATTTTAAAAGAACGAAGGCCCTGATTGAATCGCATAAGGAATTTCTGAAGGAATCTCAGGAAGATTTTCCGGAAGAATTTCAGCCACAATGCTAGGATAAATTCGTATAGGAATCACTAGAAGAATTTCTGGACGTATTCTAGTACGAATTTATGGAGGAATTGCAGGAAGAAACGCAGGAAAAATTGTTTGAGGCATGCTTGAAGGAAGGCCAAAAGGAGTTTATGCAGGAATTTCTGGAGGAATCTTTGGATAAAATCTCTGAAGGAATTCCTGGATGAGTGCTTGGAGAAATCCGTGGTACAACAATCGAAGAAATTTCTGCAAGAATTCCAGGAAGTTTGCCTGGAAAGATCCCGGCAAAAAAAAACAGGAGAAAGCTCTAGAAGAATCCGTAGCATAATTTCTAAAGTTCCACAGTTAGAATTTCTGTAGGAAGAATAGCTGGAATAACCGCAGCAATAGCTTGAGGAATCCCAGCTGGAATATCTGGAGGAATTCTTAGAATCAGGAATACCGGGTGTATCCTAAAAGTAGTTCCCCTTAAAATGCCTGGAGGATGCCTGGAAATCTCAGGAGGATTTCCTGAAAGTATTGCAGCAAGTAAGTATGCCAGGAGAATTCCCTAGAAGTATTTCTGAAGGAGTTCTAATGGGGATTGCTTAAAGAACTCCAGCTGGAATTCATGGAGGAAGGTCAATAGAAGTTCTTGGAGAAATCTTCTGTGGAATTTCTGGAAGAAACTCTGGAGGAAGTCCTGGATAAATCCTTGAAGAAATCTCTGGAAGAATCACCGAAGGGATTTTTAGAAAAATCCAAGGGAGATTTTCCGGAAGAATTTCTGGAATTTCCCTTGTAGAATACCTGAAGGTACCATATTGAGAATTTTTGGAGGAGTTCTAAGAGAAATTGCTGCAAGAATCGCAGCACGAGTTGCTCGAGGAATCCTAGCCACAATTCCCGGAGGAAGGCCAATATAGGCTCCTGGAGGAATTCCATGAGAAATTTCTGGAAGAATATCTGAATAAAATCTCTAAAGAAATTCCTGAAAGAATCACCGGAGAAATTTCCGAAAGGATCCCAAGAAGATTGTCTTCCCAATAGAAGTTTTTAGAGGATTCCCTAGAAGAATTCCGAGAATTTCCTAGGAAATCCTAGGAGACAATGCTGGCCCATCTCTGCAGAAATTTCTAGTATGTACAGGGGGTGGCCAAAATGTTTGGGATAGGCAACTTTTTTTTTCTCACAATAAAGCTCAACATGCCATAATTTTTCATAGAGTGCATCGAAAAATCTCAAATTTTGACAGTTTGTCAACCTATTATATGTGCATCATTGGTACCGTAAACCGGGGTCAAATTGATCTCCGGGTCGAAATTGATCAGACGATTTTCCGTTAGATAAAACATACTTCAAATGGTTTTCAAGCAAATATCGTTTGGTATCGGTTCCCAACTGCACGATAGTTGAAAGGAAATTATTTAAAATATGCTAAACCTAACCGAAAAACGTGTGATCAATTTCGACCCGAAGATCAATTTGACCCCGGTTTACGGTACAAATTTGGGCTCAATTGATGAATCTTCCACAAAGTTGGAACCGTTCCGTTAAAACACTATTTTTAAGCCAACTAATTTTTGAGCTGTTATATCTCGGAAACCAGTGAACCGAATTGAATGAAATTTTGAACCCTCTGTACAACCCCATCAGGACTGATTGGAGAATCCTTAGGAAAGTTTATTGAAAGAAAAACCTTTAGGAATCCATAAGAAAACCTAGAGAAATCACTGTATAAATAGATAGAGGTATTTCTGGAGAAATCCATAGAGAGTCTGTTGATTCTGACCAATAGGCGAAAAACGTATCTAAAGGTCCAATTTACAAAAGAGAGGCTCTCTTTGTTTCGGTTCTCTTTAAATTATTACGATGTCACTGTGAACATTTTGACAATTTGTGATGTAAAGATCGGCAAAGGATTGTTTAATCTACCTTCCGATGCAAGAAGTAAATCAAATTTTATAAATTCAAGCACGTTATAATCGAAAGAGAGGTGACTTAAAGAGAGCCTCTCATATGCACTTAGGACCTATAGAAATTGTTGGCCTACCCCATTAGGCCAGCGCGCACATCTATAGACACGGTATCTACACTGTTCGTTACCACACGAGCGCTGCGATGGATGACATGGGAGTGACAGGTATACGACCTGTCACCGGGTGAGTCTACGAAGAGATGACAAAAACGAACTGTGTTATGCAGATGTGTAGTGATAAATATCTCCCTAAAATTAGCTTATTTCTATTATGCCCCTTGAATTAGAACCTAAAATAAGTGAATTTTAAATACTATTTTCCCCATCCATAATTTCAACGCTGAATTGGTAAGATTAGTTCCGTTAAAAGTGCTTTACATCAGTTCTAATATTGACTTGTATTAGGTAACCTAAATCACACAACATCTCCCTCCCATTGAATTTCGCCCAGAGCAACCAAATCACTATCGATCCCGGTAAGATAAACTATAGAACATCTTCCAAAACATGTAACTGAATTATCTTACAATTAATAGATCTGTAACAAAACTCGTCTAGATCACGACACATAAGGGAACTAAACGTAAGTAAAAATGATAATCAATTTAATTCACTGTTACCATATATTGGACTGCCTGTATGTTGCTAGACAGGGGTTCACAAATCAATCTTCACGTAGCATTTGTTCAATATTGTTAGTTATTCCTAAAATCGAATGATTGTAATTCTAAGATGATCCGTATTTCCCTTTAGGAAAATTATATTCTCTACGTTATTACCACAAACCGGATCGCGTGTTCTTATTTCACTTCCGGTGGAGAATCATAATTCCGGAAAATCCCTCACGTTGGACCAAATCCAACAGAAATGTTTGGCCTGAATATCCTAAACGCCAAAACGTACAACAAGTATTTAAGTAATTCTGAGTGTGCTTAAGTTTTGTTGAAATGTGCCATTAATAAATATTAGAATTATTGTGTTTTAAATTTAAGGTGTCTGTCAAGAAAAGATCCTAGGGGGTGCCAAATTTATTCTAGGGGGTGCCAGGCACCCCTGGAACCTCCCCTAGCTACGCCAATGGCTCTTTCCCAAGCTCTTTCCATCCACGTTATGATCGTAATTTTTGGCCTTCTTTCATGAAATCGCTTTGGACTGGGCCTAGCGATAAGAGAAGGGTTACCGATTAGGAGCTAACGGGAATTGCAAAATCCCTTTGCGTAGGCCCTAGGTCCGGACGGAGTTCCGAACTTGGTCTTATAAGTAGCTATGGCAGAGGATCCTGGGATGTTCATAATATTATCTGCTTTGTAGAAATGCCGAGGGTTTTTTTCCAGAGGTTTGGAAGCCCTTGCCAAACATTGAAGGAGACGCATGGTTCATCATACCTGCTTTCAATATATGTAGAACTTTGTAAAACAAAACTGAGCGATATGTCTGTCTAGTTCAAAGTTAAAAATTTCAAAACAAATTTGCAATGTATAACCCAAGGTTTTTATATATTCTAAGGTTGTCTTAGATGTCAAAACTGGCTGAGCGGCCATTATTTTTTCACCGTGAGAAATTCTGAAAACAAATCCCCCGCCTCCACCAATTTCTTTGAAATTTCGCTTCCTCTGCTTTTCTCCACAAACTACTAAACGTCATGCTCAACCTTACAATATATAAAAACATTGGTCTAACCCAAGCATGTGGCATAACTAATATAATGGAAATCGTAAATTTTCCATAATCTAGAGCAGCGGTTTATCCCTAATAGGAAAACGGCACCACCAGGATATGCAAGACATTCCCTATCTCTTCCGCCCGCATAATAAATTATAATCGAATCAATCATCTACTTGACCTACATTCGTTGGAACCAAGTGGAGACAGCGAGCGAGTGAATTAAAAACAAACACAACAAAGCTTTTCGCCAGTTATGTGTTGAGGTAGTAACTTCATACTGCTGCTAGCTAGGGTGACCATTTCGTTTTTTAGCATGGTACTTCTTTTCTAATATTAAAACCTGCGAAGCCAAACCGTAACAGTACATAACCTCAGTCGTATCCAGAAAGAATTAAAACCAAAAAAATGTGCATATTTGTTTTGTTTTTTTTGTAGTTTTTGTTAGGACTGACCACGGTTGATAACAAAAAATGTGAAAACAATCGGTGCCGTAATCGTCTATTTTCAAATAAGATGAATCTGCGAGCAGTGCACTTATGCCCTACGTATTTATAAACGTGAAGAGCGACATGGCATTCGCTTGGCAGTGCTAAAACCGAATGTAATTATCAGTAATTTGCCTAATGTGCTCCTTTCCATCAGAGTGTCAGACATCCTCCTGTATCCCACCACCGCATCGCATCATCCCGACGACGACGACAACGCTTCGGTTGCGTCGCCGTCGTTCATCATCGTCATCAATGCACAGTGTGCGGTCAATAGAGTTGCGGTGAGTTCCAAATGATAGGCATCACTAACGGACACTTTGTGATAATGTATGTATTAGGTGTAGGCTCCTCCAGTGAAGTATTGACATAGAGACACGGGCGACCTGTAGTGTACTAATGGGCCCACCAACAGCCAGCCAGCGCTAGCCAAAGCCGGCCGCCCGAAGCCATTGATAACTAAACAAATTGGATGTATGCATTAAGATAAATAGGTGAACTCGTTGCGCTGGGGCTGTGGAGGTGTGGCAAGGTTGACGCGACTCCAGCCAGAGCCGGAGGAAAATGGAAAACCATAGCATAATACAAAATCAATAAACAATTTGAATGGGCCATGGGGCGTACAGGCGAGCAGTGCTGTAATATTATACAACCGTTCATAAGTATAGAGAGTGAAGTCACTATCGAAGAACTTGGGAGCCGTAGTTTTGCAGTTGTTGGGACTGGGTAAAAGAAAAACGTGATAGCGAAAAAGGAATGTCCATGTTTGCTAAATAACAGACACGTGATTACTCGGTTCTATAATAGTGTTTGCTGCGCAAATGTATATGTCAACTGGTCAACTGGTTCCATTAGTCTGGCTCTATGAGCCAGCTGGATTTTTTTTTATCGTACAAATTGGGCCGAAGGGTCCACAGGCAGGGCTCATGAACAAAAAAAATGAGAAAAATTCAGGGTCGCCTATTTTTCCGGAAAACTCAGGTGGAAATTCTTTGTTTTTCCCTGACACTACTTACATTAAAAAATCATAACTCAAGAACGAAGCATCATAGAAACAAAGTTTTTTTAGGTAATGAAAGCAAATATACTCAGAAATCCAAAAAAAATAAACAAAGTTTTTTTTAAATGAAAATGAAACAAAATTTTCTCAGGAAACAAAAAAAATATGAAGTGGAAAAAGTTTTCCGCAAAATTTTTCACTGTTGAGAAAATTTATTAAAAAGCCGGAAAAACTATTCCCGAACTCGCGGAAAAATTTCAAAAAAATATTTTTGAGAAGGAAATTTCATAAGCTTTGATCGCTGAACTTTTTGGAATAGACTTTTTTTCGTTCTTGAGTTATGGTCAATTTTGTGAAAAATACGTGTACGCATATATTATGGTCATTTAATTTCTGCCATTAAAGCTTATGAAACTACCTTGCAAAAATATTTTTTTGAAAATTTCTCGCGAGTTCGGGCATAGTTTTTTCGGCTTTTCTTCATGAATTTCCTCAATGATGGAAAATTTTTTGGAAAACTTTTTCCAGTTTATATTTTTTTCGAATTTCATTTTCTTGCTTTCATTTTCTCAAAAAACAACTTTGTTTCTATGATGCCTCGTTCTTGAGCTATGATTGTTCAAAGAAAGTAGTGTCAGGGAAAAACAAAGAATTTCCACCTGAGTTTTCCGGGAAAATAGGCGACCCTGAATTTTTCTCAATTTTTTTTTGTTCATATATCCATGAGCCCTGCCTGTGGAAAAAGTTTCATGAAAATCTGAGACCCTTCGGCCCAATTCCGTACGGTAATAAAAAAATGCTCAGCTGTAAAAACATTTACATAAAACAGAAAGTCAGCAACAGTGTGATACTAATTGAGATCAATAGTCACGATTGCAATTGCGACTGGAAGTATAGTTGCAGATAACTTCAATACAAATGTTATTGCTGAGGATACCAGCTCTCTACTCAGCCGTTTTTTTAGGATGCATCAATACGGTACGTATTTTATGAATGAACAACAAAAACAGTTTAATTCATATGTTTTGAAAACGATCAGTTTAACCGTTAAACCTTGAATATTTATATTTCAAGGCAAATTAACTATCTTGCATCTTGCTATCAGCAAATAAACAAAATAAATTATCTTGTATACGATTGGACGTTAATTGAACTCCTCTACTCAGTTTTGTATGCATTACAATAAGTTGAACATCTAGATTTTTTTTTCGTCTGTATCCTCGAGTATACAACACACTATGTATACTATTTAGAAACTTCACGGTTCGGTTCGTATACATGGTGGCTGTGTCTATAAGTAGAAAAAGTTACGAAAATCATCTGAAAAACGATGAAAATTGTGAAAATATTGATTTTCTATGAGCCAGGAAGATATTCAGCAGGATCAAAATGAAACCAATCTAGAGTGCGGTGATACGATGACCCCAACAGTAGTTAAATTACCACATCTTGGCAAGACAAAGTTTGCCGAGACCGCTAATCTGTCTATCTCTGTCTGTCTGTCTGTCTGTCTGTCTGTCTGGCCCTTATGTATTCGGAAACTACTGAACCGATCGGTGCGAAATTTTGTATGTGGGTATTTTTGTGACCGGGGAAGGTTCTTAGCTTAGTGTGAAATCTCTCCGGTCCCTGGAACGGGGGGCTCCCATACAGATGACTTTGCGGATGACGTCCCTATGGAGCTGTATGTCAAAAAACACAGTAGGCAGGCAGTACGGCTTTGGGACAGAAGGTCGAAGGACAAAAGGTCGAATAAACAAAAGGTCATAGGGACAAAATGTTGAATGGGACAAAAAGTCGAATGTGACAAAAGTGCGAATGGGACAAAAGGCCGAAAGGGAGAAAAAGTCGGATGGGACAAAAGGCCGAATGAACAAAAAAATTAGTATACCAATTCATCAGCTGGTGTGTATCGCTCATAAGACAAAATTTTTTGAGAAGTTTTTGTTGCCGCTCATTGAGGAAAACGTTGTAGTGCTGTTATAGAAATCATATGCATTTCAGCCACTAACATTTCTACAGGAAATTTTTCCTTCTTTTGTTTATAGGCTGTTCTTTCAAGTTGGGTTAATGTAGTATTTATTTAACCCTCCTTTGGCATTAGGGTCATTTTTGACCCAAACCGTACACTACGCCAGCGAGCTGCTCCTAAGTTGATGCAAAAGGAAGGTTAATGACAGTTTTGTTTGATTTGTTGTTCGGGAATTTTTAATTCTTTAATTGTTCTTTTAACTTTTGTTGCTGGAATAACTATTGACTCCTTAGGGACTTATTTTTCAATCAGTTACTTTGCCTTCTTCTTTTCAATAGCTGTTCTTTCTAACTGCACTGCAGAAATATTCATTGATTACTTGTGCTTAGTGATCATCCCCTCTTAGATTGATAGGTAGATCCTAATATTTATACTGTATAAGTAAATAATTTCATTTGGATTGCTTATACAGGCGTTACGCCAAAAATTGAGAATTTTCGATCCCCTTTTGCAAACCCACCACCCCCCACCCCAAATCCCTATCATTGTGTCGTACCTCATGGATCACCCCTATAATACCCAGAGATTTGTCCTTTTCTAATTTATAGACTGTTTGGCTTTATTGAATCATTGTAATGATTGGAGTTTCAAATGACAGTATTCCGCTCTTTTTTCAAGGAATATGGGTTTCCATATTTAACCTTAATGAATAAAATTACTTCCCATCATTTATGGGCATCTATTTCGAATTGCATAATGGTTTCTGCTTTTAGTGGTGTTGCATGTACGCGCACGTTACATTACCCGAACACTACCTGTGTTACTGGTAGTTTGTAACCACAGCAGACCTCTGCGTCTGCACAAATTCATGCGGATGTCGGACTGTTGGTTGGATACGGTCGGCAGAGGGTTCACACATTGGTGCGTGGATGCCAGGCGTAAGATGATAGATTTGTGTTATTATTACTATGAAGAAACGGCTTTTTATTAGGTTCTGATTCTAACGATGGCTATGAACGATGATTATACATGAGTTGCATGTGTTGACAGGAGAGAAAGTATATAGATAGATACGATAGTAGAAGGAACTCGACGGGCCTGGGATTGAACCCAGGACCTTCTGCATACGAATCAGAAGCGGTAGCCACTAGCGTGGTTCAAAAAATCGTTTTTTTTTTTTGAAAACTCCACACCACTTATTCGATTTATAACCAGATTCTAAGCCTTCTCCCAAAAAATGAGCTGATTTGGTTGAAAATTGAGAGTGCACAAGCCCTTCAAAGTTTGTATGGGAATTACTATGAGAAAAGGACGTTTTTCATTCAATTGACCGTAGCATTTCCCCAAGTGCCCAAGAATGTTAGTTGACCCTTGGTACTCCTAGGCTTCTTTATCAGCTACAGCCGAAGACCACATTCAAATCGGACGCCTCATTATTTTTTTTATTTTTATCCAGAATGAAAATCTTCGATCATGATGATTACACTATTCGATGGGCATCATTGCAATTTGCCTTGAAGCATAGCAGCCATGATTTATGTGTGCTATCTTTGGCGCCATGTGCAGCAATGTTGCCTGTTGGAAAGCTGAACGATCACTGTTAAAGTTTCTGCAGTTGGATAAAAAACTATAACTAATTAATGAGGCGTTCGATTTGAATGTGGCCTTCGGCAAAGTTGTAGCAGATAAAGAAGCCTAGGAGTACTAAGGGTCAACTAACACTCTAGGTCACTTGAGGAAATGCTACGGTCAATTGAATGAAAAACGTCCTTTTCCCATAGTAATTCCCATACAAACTTTGAAGGGCTTGTGCACTCTCAATTTTCAACCAAATCAGCTCATTTTTTGGGAGAAGGCTTAGAATCTGGTTATGAATCGAATAAGCGATGTCGAGCAAAAACGACCTCCAAGCCCGTCACATCTATTTTATAAAGTTTAAGACTCAAAAGCCACACACAATGTGGGTATACTGGGTAGAGAGAAAATGGCCGGAGTCCAAAAATGGCAACCAGAATATCTAAGATGACGACCCAAAATGGCGGCTCAACATTCAAGATGGCGGAGTTTAGAGGCTAAAACATACAATTTGGGAATATTTGGTAAGAGGAAGATGTACGGAGTTCAAAAATGGTGACCAGAAGAAGGTGGCCAACAATTCGAGATGGAAGTTGGCTTAAGGAATTTAAAACCATGCAATATGAGTATTAGGGTGGCCCACATTTATATGCAAAACAAACATTTCGAAAAATACCAAGTCTTACCTCCTAATTTCTCGGGGATTTCGGTTTTCAGTCAAAGTTGATTTTCTTATCTCATCGCCAACGTTTCGATCCAGATGTTGGGATCTTCTTCAGGGCTCGAAACGTTGGCGATGAGATAAGAAAATCAACGCTTTTCTTTGGCTGAAAGCCGAAATCCCCGAGAAATAAGTCAACTTCCCAGTCGAACCTCTACAAGTACTTACCTCCTAAATCAGTTGTTTTGGACTCCCAGAAGCTACGTTCGAAATTCGAGCAAAATCGTTGAAGCCTAAGGGGGTGCTCAACAAGCTTGAAGTTTGTATGGGAAAATTTGGCCAAATGGATGCAGAAATCTTATGTTTTCGAATTTTTCCGCTAGGTGGCGGTATAAGCGTTCACTAATTAAACCATTTGGTATTATTGTAGGTGACTATATGCCAAACAACTTTGTCGAAGACCGCAAAGTGATCCGACGTTTGTGTAAAAGTTATACTCTAGGTAAAGTGAGGCAAAACATTATTGCTGTTTTTTTCCAATAGATGTAAAGGAATAATATCAATAATGAAATCTCAATATTTAGCCTCACTTTGCTCAGGGTATAGCCTTTTTCATAGACGTCAGATCACTTTGCGGTCTTCGACAAAGTTATTTTGTATATAGTCACCTACAATAACATCAAAGGGTTTAATTGCTGGACGCTTACAGCGCCATCTAGCGGCAAAACGTAGCTTCTGGGAGTCCAAAACTACTGATTTAGGAGGTAAGACTTGGTATTTTTCGACATATATTTTTTTTTTTTCATATAAGTGTGGGCCACCTTAATGGGTATATTTGGCATGGGGACCATAATATCCAAGATGGCGGCCAAAATTTCATGATGGGAACTGTTTCAAGGAGTTTTGGGCTCTAAAATTGTGCGGTATTGGGATAATTTGGTATGGGGAAAACGTATGAGTCCAAAACTGGCGACCAATCTAAGATTGCGACCAAAATATCCTAAATGGTGGCTGTTTCAAGGAATTTTAATCTCTAATACCATGTAACCGGACCAGATCTTCACCGTACGGCAAATCCTCCAGAAATGCCGTGAATACCAGGTCCCAACGCATCACCTGTTCATCGACTTCAAAGCGGCATACGACAGTATCGACCGCACAGAGCTATGGAAAATTATGGACGAGAACAGCTTTCCCGGGAAGCTGACTAGACTGATAAGAGCAACGATGGACGGTGTGCAGAACAGCGTAAGGATTTCGGGTGAACTATCCAGTTCATTTGAATCTCGACGGGGACTACGACAAGGTGATGGACTTTCCTGCCTACTATTCAACATCGCCCTGGAAGGTGTTATGCGACGAGCCGGGCTCAACAGCCGGGGTACGATCTTCACGAAATCCAGCCAATTTGTCTGTTTTGCGGATGACATGGATATTATTGCCAGAACATTTGGAACGGTGGCAGAACAGTACACCCGCCTGAAACGTGAAGCAGCAAAGGTCGGACTGGTGGTGAATGCGGCTAAGACAAAGTACATGCTGGTAGGTGGGACTGAGCGAGACAGGACAAGCCTTGGCAGCAATGTTACGATAGACGGGGATACTTTCGAGGTGGTAGAAGAATTCGTCTACCTCGGTTCCTTGCTAACGGCTGACAATAACGTGAGCCGTGAAATACGAAGGCGCATCATCAGTGGAAGTCGTGCCTACTATGGGCTCCAGAAGAAACTGCGGTCAAAAAAGATTCACCCCCGCACCAAATGTACCATGTACAAGACGTTAATAAGACCGGTGGTTCTCTACGGACACGAGACATGGACGATGCTCGAGGAGGACCTGCAAGCACTCGGAGTTTTCGAGCGACGGGTGCTAAGGACGATCTTCGGCGGTGTGCAGGAGAACGGTGTGTGGCGGAGAAGGATGAACCACGAGCTCGCTGCACTTTACGGCGAACACAGTATCCAGAAAGTGGCCAAAGCTGAAAGGATACGGTGGGCAGGGCATGTTGCAAGAATGCCGGACAACAACCCTGCAAAGTTGGTGTTTGCTAACCATCCGGTTGGTACAAGGAGGCGTGGAGCGCAGAGAGCACGATGGGCGGACCAGGTGGAGCGTGATCTGGCGAGTGTTGGGCGTGACCGAGGATGGAGAGCTGCAGCTGCAAATCGAGTAATATGGCGGCAAATTGTTGATTCAGTATTATCATGAATTTGATGTGAACTAAATAAATGAAAAATTACCATGTAATGTACACATAAATGTTCCGATTTAATCATTGCCTTTGCGCGACAGATCTTAATTTTCAAATAATTTTCTTACATTTGAAGATATCTGCCCCTATTCTTCTTTAAGATAAATATTCAAATCGCGATTTGCAGCACTAAACTGCCGTTCTAAGCATATCTGTCCCATGTTGATTTTCAGCATTTTTCACTTTTTTCCTCCTATCAGTATAATTTTATGTGTATTTTTATGTAAACTTGTAAAAGTCCTTAGTTTGTTCTGAAATTTCATAAATAAATACCAAGCCATATTGTCCCATTGTTGCATTTCCAAGCATATCTGTCCCACTACAAGAATTACAGTCAAAAACTGCGCAAAGTAAGCGCAGAAATTTCAAAATTGCGTTGTGTTTCACAGCATAACTGTCCCACTGGGAAGTATTTATTCAAAAGTAAAATATGTTTATTTGCGTTAAAAAAGGCAACTCCACTGATTCCACTTCAGATATACAGGTCGGACTCGATTATCCGGAGTATTGATTTTTATTTCACTCCGGATAATCGAATTCTCCGGATAATCGAATCACGAAAAAAAAAATTAGATCGGAATTTAAAAATGTATTAAAACGGATTTTCTCCCTATGCTTATGTGTATGAAGCAGTGGCGTAGACTGAAACTTGAATTAGGAAACGTCCATAAATTACGTAATGCAAAAAAATCCCTTCCCCCATAGTCATACTTTTCGCATAAGACTTCTGAAGTTTTTGTATTGGTCACCTATGTTGAATTCTCCCTCTCCTCTCAAAACGTAACGCAATTTATGGACGTTTTCTCAGAATATTGTATACAGTGGGCCCCTGATAGTATTTTGGGCTGACAAAATCGGCACAGTTTTTTTTGTGAATTTTGAGCTAAATAAAAAAAAGGTTCTGATTCTATAAAACAAACAAAATATACAGTTGATGAGGGATGGTGAAGGGGAAGGAGTGTGGTTTATGTAAATTTGTGTCAGTGTGTATGGACGAAAAAATGTAATGAATGAGGCAGTAGTAAAAACAATGTACTTTTGCTGTTTCTACTTTTTGTTGGCAAGATATCTCTTCTACAACACAGCCTTCTCTTATCAGTTTTGCGTCCCGAAAAACAGATAGTGGATAAGTGAAGTGTAACGGGTCTGATCAACAAGTTTGGCTCTTACTACCTGAGCAGGATCCGTTTCCGTTTCCTTTCCGCATTATTTTGAAAAGACACTATGACTACACCGTCTTCAACCAGAGGTTGCACAGGCTGAACGTATTCTAATCCAGGAACAGCCTCTGCGCTGTGTCTATAATAAACACGTGGTACTGGGAGTGGTAGAGGGATCCTTGTAGAAATCTCTAAAAGAATTCCTAGATTTGCCCCTGGGGAAATTTTTGAAGAAATCCCTAAAAGAGCCACTGAAAGAGTTTTGAAAAAGGTTCCTGAATCACTACAGAAATCACTGTAATTCATAAAAGATTTCTTTAAAAAAATTTTGAGAAATCCCTAGAGGAATCAATGGAAAATATCCTAAAGGACTATTTATTTATTTATTTATTTATTCGTCAACAGGTTAAAATACAAACCCCAATGACATGTACGCCCATCTTACTTTAACACAATACATTCTTAAATCTATTCTTATTTACTACACGAGAAACACTAAAGTCGAAAACATCGTAACATTGATTAAAAACGCGGCACATACTCTGTAAAGGCTCATTTTGTCCATAATTAGTTCTAGCGGGACGAATGTACAGAAAATTATGAAAACGAAGACTACGACTAGGGACATGAATTCCAACTTGTTCAAGAAGAGAAGCACAACTAACATCACCTTGTAATAGGTCGGCTATGAAGCAAGCTTTCGCAACACTTCTTCTAGATTGAAGTAGCTCAAGACGAATCAACTTGCAACGACTTTCGTAGCTAGGGAGATTGTAAGGATCCTGCCAACCTAGGTGCCGTAGCGCAAAGCGGATAAATTTGCGCTGAATAGCCTCAATACGCAGAATTTCGTTCTGGTAAAAAGGGGCCCATACAACAGAACAATATTCAAGGATCGGTCGAACCAGCGAACAATAAAGTGACTTCAGACAATATACGTCTTTGAACTTTTTTGCAAACCTAAATACAAAGCCCAACTGTGAGGATGCCTTAGAAACGATATAAGCGACATGATCCTTGAAATCAAGTTTAGCATCCATCATAACACCCAGATCCTTTACAGTAGTTTGCCGCTTTAAATAGGTGTCATCCAGGCAGTAGTCATGATGTAAAAGTGATCGTTTTCGTCCAAACGAGATGACTGAGCATTTCGTTACATTCAACACCATCCGGTTTAGGCGGCACCAGTCAGCGAATGCTTCAAGTTGTTGCTGAAGATAACTGGTGTCCCGATGTCCGTGGATAACGTAGTAAAGCTTCAGGTCATCAGCATATGATAGATTGAAGCATTCCAAGATAGAGTTGACGTCGTTCATGTACAGAAGGAACAAGAACGGACCTAGATGGCTGCCCTGAGGAACACCAGAGGTAACGGTAAAGGGAGATGATTCGTGATCACCTATCTTGACGGACATTGTGCGACCAACTAGATACGAACGTAACCAGGCAAGTACGTTGTTCTTAATGCCTAGCTTGTCGAATTTGGCAAGAGCAATTTCGTGATTCATTTTATCGAACGCAGCAGAGAGATCTGTATATATCGCATCAACTTGGTGCCCCTTTTCAATTTCTTGTGTGATAAACGAAGTGAATGTTACCAAGTTAGTGCTTGTAGACCGTTTGGCCATGAACCCGTGTTGATTGGGCGATATATGCTGGCTGAGGGATTGGGTCAAATGCTCCAGGACAACGATTTCAAATAGCTTGGACGTAGCACTCAAAGCAGCGATTCCCCTATAGTTAGATACTGTTTGTTTGCAACCTTTTTTATGGACGGGGAATACAAAAGAGTCCTTCCAGCAGTCAGGAAAAACGCCTGTTGATAGTGAGATATCGAAAACCGTAGCTAGTGGTGCTGCGATCGCGCTGGCACATCGCTTCAATACCAAGGATGGAATATTATCCGGGCCACATCCCGTCGAAGATTTCAAACTCACCAACGCTGAAAGCACTGTGTCAGGAGTAACTGTAAGTTGTGAAGCAGTAGAGGAGACATGTGGAACATTTTGAACAGCCGCGGCAATGTCGGAGTTATCAACTACCTCGTTGGAGAAAACGCTACTAAACTGAGACCGAAACAACTCAGCAATTTCTGGTGTTGAATTGACTTCCAATACGCCGTTGGTCATGGTGGTGGGTAGTCCTGATTGTTTTCGTTGGTCATTCACGTAGCGCCAGAAGCTTCTAGGGTCGGATCGAAGACGATTTTGAGTTTCCACCAAATGCGCTAGGTACAGCTGGTTGTTCAGCCTGGAATACTGCTCGTTGATCCTTGAATAGGCGGCTCTTGTCGAATCTGTACGATATTTGCTGTGCTTCTTCAGAGCGGCTCTTTTTGCACTCTTCAAATGACGAAGTTCCGAGTTTGACCAGACTGGGCTTGCAGGTGCCCTGTGGTATTTTTTGGTACATATTGATCAATCGAATACAGCAAAATGTTTGACATCGTCGAAGCAGCATGATTGCAATCACTGCCATGAAAAATTCCTGCCCAGTCGAGGTTTTGTAGAAATTCGTTCATACTGTCAAAATCGCCCCTACCAAAGTCGTACGAGACGCGGTCCATAGGTTCGACAAAACGTGGCCGAGGTCCGTTGTTTAATGCAACAAGCAAAGGTGGATGATGTTGTATGTCCTTCACTAATGGCGATGGTGCACGAGTTGCAGAACAATCTGTACGCAAATCTTCACTTATGAAGCACAGATCGAGTATCCGGTTGTTATCATTATGAACCGAATTTATCTGCCTGAGACCGGCAGTGCTATATGCGTCCAACAGAGCAAGCGATGCTGATGATATCGAGGAGCGAGATGCATCCGGGAAATACGTCCCACTGGAGTCTCTTAGCCATGTAACAGCACGAAGATTGAAATCGCCAAGTATGATGATGTTGTCATTCGCATTCATTTGAGCAACTATCCAATCAAGTGAGAGGAGATGTTTGTCAATTAAGGATCTATCATTCACCAGGTCAGGTGGAAAGTAAGCAACACAGAAAAAGGTGGTTTTGTCACTTCCACTTACAGCTACCCATAATTGTTCAACGGACGAGTGTTCTGGAGGATACAGCATACGAGATTTATAAGAGGAACGAACTGCTAGAAGAACGCCACCGCCAGAGCTTTTGCTGCTGTTAGAGGCTGAACGGTCATGACGATGGACTGTGAACGAATTGTCGAACAACTGACTTGATACAGTATTATCGCTAAGCCAAGTTTCGGCTATATGTAGGAGTTCCTGCAGAACTCCTTAAAAATATCCTGAGGAATGTCTAGAAGAATTTCTGAAGAAATCCAAGAGTTTCTGCAGAAATTTAAGGAAAAGAAATTCACGGAAGAATCCTTGGAGAAATACCAGCAGTAGTTTTGGGACTTCCTCTCTAAAGGACTTCTGGTGGAATATCAATAGAAAATTCTGGAGGAAATTTTAAAGAAATCCATGGTGAAATCTTAATTAAGGTAAAATTCAACGATAAATCCTAGGAGGAATCCATAGAGATTCTTCGGAGGAAAAATCCGTGCATGAATACCAGTAGAAATGCTAGCGAGGATTTTCGGCTTCCAGTCTCTATGTGATCATAAACGGATATCCGATTACATAGAGACTGGAAGCAGAAAATCCCCGCTAGCATAATACCAATCACAGTCGATCCCCTTATACCAGTAGAAATTCCTGATGCAATCCCAACAAGAATTTCTGGAGAATTTTTTGTTAAAACTCCTCGGGAAAAATCTGAAGAAGAAATTTCTGAAGATATCCCAGAAGAACTGAAGGAGTCCCAGACGAAATTCTAGGAGAAATACCCAGCAATTCATCGGTTCTGGTTCATTTGGCCGAACGCCATGGAGCCGAAAGTGTCGATTGGCCGAATGCCGCTTGGCCGAAAAATGAATGATGAACTTAAGTGGCCATGCCAATGTCCGCCGTCTCAGTATAACTCTAAAGAACAGCCATTGATTTTAGGAAGGGAAAATATTGGCAGTTTTAACGCCATCTAATTCCTGAATTTAAAAACTATAAAGAATAGCTTATGATTAAAAGTAGGAGATACTTCTGATGATCATATTGGCAGTTAGAGTGTCAAAAACATCCTCTGAATTCTTTTGATCATGATTTGGCCAAATGGCATTCGGCCAAATGGCCGGACACCGAATTTATCAAACTTGGAAGCTTTCGACTACTCGGAGTTTGTAGTACTGGTAATCCATCATTGAACAAAATCTCTGGAGTATTTGCCCTTGAAAATTCTGGAGGATTCTCAGAAGTAATATCCGAAGAAATCCATCCAATGCGTCCTTTGAAAAATGCCTTGATTTGCGTCTGTTTTCAAAGGATGCCGTATATCATTCATTGCATCAAATTTTTCATTTATTTTTCGCTGAAACAAAATTTAAAATAGATTGGCCCTTTTTAAATATAACGCGAGATTTGTTTGTTACGTAATTTGTATATGATGCCAAAATATATCAACTGCTGTTAAGATTGATTGTGAAATGGTCATGTCTAGTGTAAAACACTTTGGTGTTAAACATAATCGGCCTAGAAATCGGGGCAGCATAGTAGGGCTGATACCATTTGGGCAGGGGGACCTATTTTGAGCACTTGCTGCTATAACTCAGTTAATTTTGAATCGATTGACTTCATTTTTGGAACACGATCAGGTACGTACAGTATCGAATTATGTTCAAAAATTGAAGTCAATCGATTCAAAATTAACTGAGTTATAGCAGCAAGTGCCCAAAATAGGTCCCCCTGCCTTAGTTCCGGACCTTATTATAATACAAATACTAAATAATTTCAAATTTATGCATAACAATATAAAAATAAATCTCTATAAAAATTCTCCGGATAATCGAGTCTAAAATTCCGGATAATCGAACCCCGGATAATCGAGTCTCCGGATAATCGAGTCTCCGGATAATCGAGTCCGACCTGTAATCCATTTTAATAGCAATACGGCTGCGTGTGCCGTTGTGGTACTGTAGTTGTTGGTCAATTAGAAAAATGCATTATTAACTTCAGTCGCAGTTTTCTCAGTTGCACATTTTTGAACATGGTACAGATATGCTTAGAACGGCAGTAAAAGTGTTGTACAATGTTTGAAAACATTTTTGAAAAGCTCGAAACTTATGATAAAAAATCCAAGATGTTAGCTTAAAATTCAAGGAAGCGTTTTGTATTTTATATTTTGAATCAAATGTACCCATATTGCGTGGTTTTGAAAAACAGCTGCATTGTTGCTTTTTTGTTTTGTTAAAGTCTAGTGGACAAAGGTGGACTGTACTGCCCATATTCACATAGTTGACGTAACCGCCACTGTAGTTTTCAGCTCACTTTTTTTAAATTTTAACAATGAAATAGTTAGAGGTTAAAGATTTTTTCCACGTTAACTGAAACCCAATGGTTAGATGTTGTACTCTATTGAATAAAATCTGTCACAAATATGCCCATGCGTTAAATATTAGCCAATATATGCTGACTTTGTCATTGGTGGTTAAGTCGACTATATGAACATGAGCAGTGTATAAAATACCTTAACGTTAATGCGCAGGTCAAATAAACAGAAAAACAGATCAAAGCCACCATGAGGGTAATCTTAACAAGCAACGTTCAGCTTACAGTTCACTGAGAAAGTAATTGAATTGGATCTTGCAAATATGGAGAAGCAGCATAAGCCTAATATATTACTGTGACAATCGATGAAATCGAAGAATGTTTTATCATTCCGCGCCTCATTCCATATGCACAATTTTTAAGTGCCTGTGATAATGTTAAAGATTATCACCGAAGACAGAAACCAGTTAATCGATTGCTTGTACCATGAACAGGGTTTTTCGAATGGATAAAAGTGCGATATTCCTTTGAGCTTGGTTGATATGGTTTCAAGAAGGTACGAGAAAGGCACCATCACCACTAGATGGATGATTCAGGGTTTTCTTTACATTTACAGTGTAACCACCAAATCTTATTCCCGCGAGAACACCCGAGAAATCCATAGAAGAAGCCTTACGAGAACATTTTAAGAGTAATCCTGGAAAAATCCTCTGAGAAACTCATGCATTAGTTGTTTGGGTAACTCTGGGGAAATAACCAAAGGCATTCTTATTTTTTGTTTTCAAATCGCTTGAGGGATCTCCGAAGAAATACTTAAAGGAAATTCTGATAGAAACCCTTAAAGTAATGCTAGAAGCAGAGTTTAAAATTTTCATTTTCAATGAGTGAAATTCAACATGAATCTTGAAAATACTCAACTGAGGGATCAAAATAAAATTCATTTTGATGAATGATTTTTCTCACTTATTCATTCATTTGTCTGTCACTGACTATTTTCACTGAGAAATATAAGTAGACCGTAACTCCCGATTATTCTCCCAATCATCTCAAAACTTGTGTATAGTAGTTAATTGGAACACTAATGCCGTTTTTCTTTTTTAACCTGGGTTGGAACTGGATTGGCGGAAAATGTGTAAACAAACAACGTCTAACAAACTTTAGTACAAGCGAAACCGAAGTCGGGTTGGGGTTGAAACTGTGATCTGATCCAGTTCCAACCCAGGTTGGAACTGGATAATAAAGAAAAACGGCATAAATAACTGCTCTATTTGTCCATTAAGTCGGATTGTGCGTCTGTTAACAGAAATTGGACATTTTACAACGTGCGAAAAAATATTCGTGACAGAGAATTGAATAAAAAAAGAGAGGCATTCAGCGCTGACAATGAATGAGGCCAAACACGAATGAAAAAATGAGAATGTCAATCTTCACTTTCAACCTTCGAATTTATTACACACTGGCTAGAAGTATTCATTGCAAAAAACGATGCAGAAATATATGGACACAGCCATAGCGTAATTTTAGTATAAATACCTGGGAAAACGTCTAGTACGTAGACCGGCAAGAAATTCTAGAGGAATTTGAGTTTATACAGCATGAGTTTCTTAGAAAATGTGAATACATACTTTTCGATTAGCTCAGGAGGAATGACTGGTAAAAATCTTTGCGATATATCTGAAGGGTTTTTACGAAAACTCCCGAAATTCTGGAAGAATTCCAAAAATGATTTATCGTGTTTTTAAAAATCTTGCACTAATAATTTAAGTTTCCTCGTGATTTATCCTTAAACATATAAACCAACTCCCATTTCATACCTATATGCAGAATACACTAATGATTATGAAATAGACGATAGCATGTTGACAGTCAACGTACCTGTTAGCTGGTTACAGCTGAGACGTTGTGGTCGTCGTTGCCGTTGTTGTTGCTGGCACGCGATCGTTTAGCCTTCTCTCCTCGCGCACTACCGTTGCCTGATGGCTGTTGGCCAACACAAACGCAAAAAATAAATGCTCGCAAAACCACGTCACCAAGGACGACTGGGGAAAGCTGTTGCACGGGTATGTACTCTCCAGTCAGAGAAGAGTTTGCTCAGCTGTCTGTCAATATACGTGGTTGCGCCGCTTTTCCGAATATGTAGTGGCTGCCGATGACGACGTGGGTTCTGGGGAGCGCCCGATGTGCGTTTCAAGCGCGCGTATATTGGGTTTTTACGACTTGGCTTTCCTCCGAGACACGCAGTGTTATGTATAATGCAGAAGGTGTACTTTCATTGAATTACAATTTTTTACCAACACTGCGATGGAGACTCAGTAGCAATACTCAGGAGAGCACTAAACAGAGCAATGACAAAGGATAAACGCTGAATATTGGATTCTACTCACTAACACAGATGCACACGCGGAGATATGAGTATTCATCTACAGACACGTAGTCACTACTTTACATGAGGATCCTTTTTCCGACTTTTCCGACAAACACCAACACAAGGGCACGTCCCGTTGACGACGAGTGCCCCCACCTTATTCCGGGTGGTGCACCATACAAAGGCATCGAGGGAAAAGGAAAAACCGAGTGTATTACATCAAATTTTTGCTTTTCTTTTGTCCTAAATTGTTTTCACTTTTTCCGATTAAACTTTTCCCATCGACTGTGGGAACTTTCCACTTGGTTCTGAATTGTTTTTTACTCCATTTCTCTACCACCTCCAAAATTACGCCGCTTTGTAACTTTGTAACCGATCAATCTTCGGATATGTCCACTTCTCCACACAATGTAAACCGCGTCGTCGCTGCTGTGTCGCAGTTCACAAACCGAATGCGTTTATTTTTAACTAGTCAAACTTTTCCACTGTTAGTAATTTGAAGATATGAACCATCTCACTGCGATGAACAACTATAGCTACGGATACGCAAAACAGAAACTATAACAAACAAACATTGGGATATGTTTTCTTCCACGGCGACGACGCACCGACTGAGATTGTTCGCCTCTCCTTGCCCAACCCAAATGCTTTTTACCAAGTCGAAAGTATGTATCCAGTAGTAGTACCACCCGTAGATACGGCTTATGTACGTTAGGGTGCGGCTTGTAATGTTGCTAAAGGTTCATGGAAGCATGTAATCTGATTAGTTCTTTTTTTTCTTGGAGTTTCGAATTGCAGCGAACCAATGATTGTGAGGCCACTACTGGCCAGAGCCTCGAAGAATTGTCGATATGTGACAGGTAAAATGCATATAAACTCTGAAATCGGCGGTAATGGTGGCTAGGTGGCCTTAGCGGTACGTCCGCTTATTATACTTTTTATGGGGAATTTTACCATCAACCATGCGGCTCCACCATATTAAACACTATACTCTGGCCATACTCGGGCACTACACGGTTAGTAGGGCGCAGGGTGGAGTAGGAATCTATGCTGCAGGAATCCTAAAGCTTAAGAGTTATAGTACTAGAACATACCTAGGGTAGAATAATACAACTAAGCAGCCAACAAGGGATCAAATTGGGGATCAGTCTTGTTAGAGATCACAGTCTTTGACACATTTTCGTCGATATTCGGTTGCTTTTGTCTCCGATATTCGCACCACCAACAATAAAACTACTGTACGAAACAAAAATGTCCAACGAATGCGCTCGATCACGATAGCGTCTTTGGGAGACGGTTCGGCTTTTGTTATTCCTGTCTTCTTCCGTAATAAGAGCTGTTTCGGCCATATGTGTGTCGTATTCTAGGAAGAATAAACTATAGTTATTATATTATAATTATATTATTATAATTATAATTAATATTATAATATTAACATTCCTAATCAGAATTGTCTAAAATCTATGTGAAAAGCTAGGATTAGATTGTCATCGTGTCAGACTACATTAGGGGTATTAACTAAACAGAACGAATGACTGCGTAAGCCATGATTATCTGACTATTGAAATGTTTCATGAAATTGCGAGTATTGTGTTGTTCCCTTGGTTGTTCCTTGCTGTGCATGCATCACTCCTAATGGGGTGAGTAAATATTGCAGCATAATCGATCGCATTCGCCATTGTCTCGCGCGGAAACGAAAACAATAGATGCGCGGGTGTTTATTATTGTGTTGTTCTTTGCTGTGAATGCATATGATTTGGACCATTGGTTTGTCCTTTGTAGCGTTCAGTTCATTCCTGTGTGGATGGGCTTAAAGCTTCTGCTCCCTAATGGGGTGGAGACGTGCGACACGATTCCTTTTATTAGACATGTTCTCGTATAGAAAAGTGGTCGGTTGTGCGCGAAAGTTAGTGTTTATTGATCCATTGTCAGATAACATCACCAACCACAGGTGACTCCTAGACCTGACCATGTACCCTACTCTACTAACAAAAAATCCTTCCCAAGACAAACACTGGGATTCCCGGTCTCTATAACAACGGTTGTTTTACTAACATTCCCTTCCCTCCTCGATGACCGTAAGGACGTGGCCAGCGCCGTTATTGACATTACTTATGAGTTCTCGAACTGTGCACATTGAGAATAGTAAGCTAGTCCCAAGCCCTATTCATTGATTCCTTGTGCAATTTCGATTGCTCTGTGGTCAATCACGGAGTAGCAACTACGAATTGTGCGGTCATCTATGCTCATGATTATGCTCATGCTATTGAAATCCCAAGTAACACAGAAAACATCTTTTCAAATCAACTGTTCCAAAGATGCATTATAAAAGGCATATATGAGTTCCAGAATACATCTTGTGTAATTATGAAGCTATAATTATGTTTTTTAATTACAAACATCAAGAATATTTGTTTTTTCGCTCATAGGCTTCACCATGTATAAAATATGGTTTTTATACTAATCAATAACAATATTCGAGCTTTGAAACAAGAGGTAATCGTGTTACCGACCAACTTTTACATTAGTTCAATGAACACACTCAACACTTTGCTCAATCGAAATGCCAAATCAGTGGCAGTAAGAACCGCAAGAAACCAATCGGCAATCCACCCGCGTCATCCGAAGTTCCACTCAATGCCACAAACTAGCTTCGTTTATCATTAATTTTGTATTTGTGCCTCTCACCATGGAACCAACTAGTTTTAGTGACACCGCCTCACATCCCGATAATCCGTGGATTTGTCAGCTTCCAGATCATGTGGACATTTTCTCACCTCAGCATTTGGTTTCCACTGCTAACAATTCTGATTGCCGATAGTTCTACACAATTCATCCGCCGGCAGATGTGAACTTTTCCTGTCACAGACATCCGATGCTCTATCGTCATACTAAGCGCCCTTAAGCTATTAGACAGTTTCCTGACCATTTATCATCGATTGCTATGTAAAAAGCATTCGAAATCCAGTGAAAACTTAAAAACCGACGAGGGTTTAGATCATCAAATAAGTAAACATCGTGAATTTTGACAATACGACTTTGACATTTGACAGATCTAGTCTCACTCAAGAAGAAGTTGTAATAAAGTTATTTCAATGTTGTACAGATTGTCCAAAGACAAAAGTAATATTTTCCATGTGTGCATGTTTGAGAAATGTTATCGAGACATATAATGAACTTTAATGAAACACAATCACAATCCATTGTTGGATTGTTGTCAGAATGATTAATTTTTAACGTTATTACAACAAGTTCAAATCAAAGATTGTAAAAATGGCTAGATTCTTCAAAGAAATGTTTAACATAACAGTACCGTTCATAAACATGCATACGTATAATTTATATAAACAAAAATGTTAAATAGGTTGACATTGTTTTTGCAAATCGAATTTCATTTGAGTTATTATCAGTAATAATAATTGTTAGGACTCAGATTAAATAAAATTGTGATCGTAATAGTTCATAACATTTTGAACAGCACTGTCACTCTTTTGGGAAGCAGCCATATTGAATCATCACGTGGATTTGCAAATAATTTCCACAAAGCAGTATTATTTGGTTGATTCATGCAACGCTTTCAATTCAATTCAATGGCGCCTAATTTACGGGCGAGTAAAATCAGTGGTTTCACGATAAATCTCTACTACTACTGAGTAAAGCCCATTTCAGAATTTGTTATCTGAATAAATCTTTAAAACCCATTGAATCCATCAGTTGGAAGATATTTTTCGGGTTGAAGAGATTATGTATAGTTATAAAACCAATTTGTTTTGATTTGTTTTTTTTTTCTGACAGCTTCAACAATTCACAGTGGTTCTTTTCATGGCACGTTGAAATAAAGTAATATAACTTAGAATTAGCTTGATTTCAACATCTGCATATGGTATGATATATAAGTGTATTCTTTAGGTTAAATAACTTAAAAGCTGCTTAATTTCAACTCACAAATATGATTGTATTATGAGCATGTTTTCCAAGTTTTTATTACAGACGAATAACATAAATACACTGAATTCTTTTTTTACACGACTTTTTTTACGCGATTTTATTTTGCACGATTTTTTTTACGCGATTTTCTCAAAGTTACGCGACTTTTTTTTACGCGATTTTGGTCATTTGCGGAGGGCAAATCGCGTAAAAAAAATTTCCTTTGGATTTTTTTTGCGCGATTTGTCGAAGTTACACGAACTTTTTTTACACGATCTTTTTTTGCGCGAACGCATCCATCGCGTAAAAACAGAATTTAGTGTATAACCAATACTTACTAAAACGTTGAATTGTGCGTACCGTGGATGTCAATTTTAGCACAATAAGTGTATTTGAATACATGTTATATAACTTGTAAGATGTTTTATAAGCCGCCATTTTTTGCGCTGTTTTAAATATATAGGTGTTTGATTTTAAGTAAATATAACCAGAAAAATACTTCTGATTAAGTATTAAAAGTGAATTATTAACAATTATGGAACAAGTTGTGTTACTTGGGATGTTTCATGAAATTGCGAATTAAAAAATCAAAAGTTGCCTTGGTCATTGCGACGCTTAATTAGATTAATCAATTTACGCTGTTTAGTGAATTTCCTTATTGATTTGATCATTTCTTATGTTTTTTTTATTTTATTTTTGTCTTCATTTTTATTTTATTTATTAACGACATTTTACACCAAGGGTGCATTTATGTCTCTTTCTTATGTTTATTGACCTTCGTTCTACCGCTCGTGTTGCATGTAATCGGTAACGATGGTCCGCTGCATGAATTTATGCTAGCCTGCTTACTCTCACTGAAAATCTGACGTTTGAGCGGTGCCGGCACCTCCCAAACGTCAAATTTTCTGTAAGAGTAAGCAGGTCACACAGTTAAAATTTTCGTGTAATTTTTCATTTAATTCGATGCACATATTTGGAGCATATAAATAAATGCAAAATTAGGTTTGATTTTAAAATTACACGACTTGAAACTCGAGTCGTGTAAAATTAAATTCGTTTAAAATTAAACGATGCATTTGTTTCTAGCGCCGCTGTATTTTTACACGAATGTTTGTTTTTCTCCGGCCAAATAATTCCGCAATTGCCTGTTTTCATTTAAATTTATAAAAAATCATCGCTCTGCTATGGCACTGTCATTGTAGTATCTGTAGAAGCTGTCCAAACTGTTTGCCGTTTGTTTTGCAGTTAACCCAAAGCCGTACTTAACGCAGCCGTACGAAAAAGGAGCATCGAAAGACACACGGGCGATTGGAGCTGGAGATGCCGCTGAAGAAGATGTTTCTGTGTGATTCGACAAATTTGTATCAGAAATTATATTCACTCTGATACCACATATTCCATTTATGTCCTTTAATGCACTCGCGTATTGAAGATAGTTCATTATTAATAAGAAACACCATGTAATAAACCGAACAAACTATGTGTCTTCCAATGCTTTTCGTACGAACAACTTTTCCGGTCGCTAGCAAAACAAAACTGAAACAGTGACGCCATTTGTAAATCGAAAAATGCTGTAAATTTACACGACGGTTTCAATTTGTAGTTTCGTTAACGGAAAATCGGGTGTCATTCAATTTCTTTTTACAATATAAGCTGTAAATACATTGTGATGGAATATTGAGCAGATAAAAATGTAATATTGTGTGTTTTTCAATGCTCCAATTTTGTGCATCAATTTAAACTCAATTTTAAATCATTTGCTTGTTTAAATTCGTTTAATTTCACAGCTCACATGATTTACATCTCGCTTAAATTTAAAGCGCAGTTTCGAGTTCTAAAGGAATCGCACAAGAAACTTCTTGAGTGATTCCTGGCAGAAGCTTTCTTCGGTGACTGCCATTTGAATTGTCATTTCTTCGCTACTGCGTACTGCGATCGAAGAAAAACTGGTTTCTTGAGCAATTCAGGCAAGGAATTTCCCATGCATCAAGATAGGCTGGGAAATTCCTTCTGAACTGCAAACAGCCCTTAATTATTTTTTTCTGTGCAGAATAAATTCGTGCAGTAATCCATAGCACACCAATGTAACAAAGCAAGCTGACATCCGACCGCGGCAACGAAATGAAGGTATTGAAAAGTGTCAACTGTTTACAAGACTGTTTGGAGACCAATAATAGCAATGCGGAAAAAATCAGGCCACTAAGCTATCAAATTACAAAGAATGAGAAGTTTAAGATGTCGCAATCTAGGAACAGACCTACTACACAATGCCAATGATTGGAGAAAACCAAGAAGAGCAGAAAAGGGAGCTTTTGCAGTTGAAGTACGCTTTGAGGTATCTTTGCTTCGAGAATAGGTAAATATAAATAAGACGACAACTGAAGTCCTTAAAAGACAACGTGGTGCTGCGTTGGTCTAGAGAAGGCACGCAACAAAATCCTTAACGAGCAACATGTTAGAAACGTATTGGCTCGGTACGACGTGTCAAAGACCTTTGCTGACAACGTGCTGCCAACACGTTGGTCCTGAGAAGGCATAATTAAAGTTCTTAACGGCAAAGTGTTGGCTCGGAGAAGGCAAGAGAAAACAAAGTCCTTAGCAGGCAACACAGAACAAAATCCTTATCGAACAACTCATGCATGGTTTTCAGCTATTCGAGAGGCAATGAATTAGATGATCCTAAAACAGGAGGTGGACCTTAAACAGAACTATTTGGAAGATATTGAGATGGTCCGTAAAAGAGATTAGATAATCGATATTGAATAAAACGAGGAAAAATCATTGTCCGCTAATTGTAATGAACAAGTTTCGGACTAAAGTCGGCAATGCAATCCACGTTAGAAAGAGTTTGATGATAAACGGAAACCAGTGATAAAATTAATCTTTTTGAGTAAAAACTACACCTTTTTAACTTGAAACCTTGAAACTGAATCCGATTCGCCTGGCTTCACTCTTTAGTCGGATGTGCGTTTCCGCCATCGTCTCAAATTTACAAGCAATAATATCAATGTCATCAGCGAAACCAAATAGCTGAACGGACTTCGTGTTTATCCCCGCTCTCCTTATTACACCCTCTAAAGCAATGTTGAACAGCAAGCCGAAAGACCATCACCTTGCCGTAACCCTTTGCGAGATTCGAAGGGGCTCGAATCGGGAGTGTCCCTGATACTCGAACTACGCACATCACTCGATCCATCGTCGCTTTGATCAATCGTATCAGTTTATCCGGGAATCCGTTTTCGTGCATAATCTGCCATAGCTGTTCTTAGTTTTAGAATGCTATTTTTAATTATATTGTATCAACGATGTTATTTTGACTGTAACATTTGTGTACGAAAAGGCAACTACGTTAAACTGCCCAGATAAATCAAAAAGGTCAACATGGGCACTCTCGGTTCTTCATCATCCCCCGCCATTCAACTTTATCACGGAAGAGCCTGCTGATCGGTGGAGCAATTATGTGGAATGGATTGCCACTAGCAGCAAAACAACAACCTACTCTAAATTCTTTCAAAAAACAGCTGACTGAAGTTTTAATTTAAACGAACGCTAGACTACCTTACCATACTTACGATTTCAAGACGAGTAATTTTTGCGTTTCTTTTTATAAGTAATGTTATAAGTAGTATCATTTAGTTATCCACTATTTTTTTTTCTGTATGTTTGTTTCTTGACCTAACAAAAAGTGTTAAACCAAAGGCTTATCTTGTACCGACTTTTCGAACCCTCTAAGCAGAATACTCTCTTCGAATGAGTGTAATCAGTTTCGTATCAGTTTTCGTTTTTTAATTCCGCCCTATGTTGCTTATCCTTTGACAGATACGCGTATTTCGACTACCACTTGTAATCTTCCTCAGTGTCAGTTATCCAGTGGATAACTGTCACTGTGGAAGTCGAGAGGGGAAAGCTCCTTGGTAATTAGGGCCTTCGGCCCGAGCTGTACGTCCTCCTATGAGGACTGAGGTTCCTTGACGGTTAGGCGCGGGAACCGTTCCCGGTTAGTTTATCAAAATGTAAAATTTTCTCCACTGCACAAAACTGATCTACAGCACACGGACGCCTGATTAAAATAGCTGCCGCATTAAGGCAATGGCCGCTAAAATTCTAATCTTCCCACATTCCGTCATTCTACCTTTTCCAATGCCGCTCATTGCTTCAGCCATGTCGAAAGATTGGTAGCAAGCAACGAATTTACAGCGGTACGGGACCCTTTCTAAGTGATATTTGTCCGCCGCCTAAGTACCCAAAGTGATTATTAAATAACAGGAGGCCTGCCAATCAAGTGAAGTTCAAAGGTGGCTACTTTCTTCCGAGTCATTTAGGCCTAAAGTGAATTCCACAGCCGCCAAGCTTTTTAGAGCATATTAATGTTCCTATGTGATTACCTGTTAAGCAATAAACAATGAAATATCAAGTCCGGACAATTGCAAAGCATAAAGTGCTGAATGCTATCATAGTTGGATTTCCTTGTAGTTTTGGCTCTCGCGTGCAAGAGATGTTTCATGAATAATGTTACAGTGAGTGAGGAGAGGCAGCGATCTGATAAACGTATACATTATTAACGTACTGAATATGTAAAAAATAACGATTACACAGCGCAACATTTTTTTGTCTCAAGAGCAAACTTATGTGTCTCCGAAGGATTTTGGGCCGCTGAATCCGAATCCGGGCTCAGATTTGCTCTAACATAATTATATAACATATTAGAGCCCAAGGGTTATACCTATGTGCAACTGATGTTTTACATATCATCTATAATCGAAAGAAGATAATGATAAAGATGTAGTGTAACCAGGGATGGGAACACTCACTTGCAAAGAGTTACACTCACTTGCTATTTTCTCAGCTCAGAAGCGTACAATCAAGAAACGCTGTATGGATGACTTTTTCCATGTGGTTTTGTCTAAAACTTTGCCGAATAGAGTAGGGGTCGCACACGAATCCCAAAGTCGTTACAGAGCTGCGAAAGCAACTCTCCAGTGGATGGCATTTCACCGTAGCGATTCACTGCGGCGTCAGTTTATCGACCACACTGGGGATAGGAACATTTTTCACCACACCAAGAAGCCAGTTTCTCTTGTTTTGGGTGGTAGGTAGACCAAGCGCTAGTGAGTGCTCTTGCTCGTCCGCCTTGGACCGAGTGTGGCTCACTCTTTCGCGCGCATCGCTCTCCGGCGCTCTCCCGTGTTTTCACCCAGCAGTCACCGAATTATCACCATGGTGTCGCCGGGGCGAGAACTCTCCGGTGTTTCACCGCAGCGCGCACTCTGGCGCAAAAATCTCACTGGAGCGCGCGCCCGGGTGATTTTTTACACTTTCACCGAAGAGAATTTTAAATCGCTCTCGCCGCACTGTTGTGTGGCCTAGTGCTCAGGTGGCTAAGAGATTTATTTCTACCCACCAAGCTTGCGCGCATCCGAATCGCAGTGGTGGATCCACATATAAGAGAAGGGCTCCTGTTCAGATGCACAGCGTGAGTGGTGTATTTTCTATTTCTCTTTCCCACACTGAGGATATGGACATCTCTGCTCTCCACGAGGTGAGTGTAATTTACACTCACCTCGTGGAGAGTTGCCTCCGCAGCTTTCTCACGACTTCGATATGCGTGTGCGACCCCTACTCTATTCGGCAAACTTTTAGACAAAATCACCATGCAAAAGTCGTCCATACATCGTTTTTTGATTGCACGCTTCTGAGCTGCGAAAACTGCAAGTGAGTGTAACTCTTTGCAATTGAGTGTTCCCATCCTTGAGTGTAACCAACGTTGAATTTACGTTACTGTAACTTGTGGTGAGGTTGAAAAGATTTTTCAATACCTTGTTATTGCTAAGCATTTCAACATAAGATGGGTACAGATATGATTATAGTACTGTAGTACAAAATCTTTTTCAAATGTCATTTTCAAAAATGTTGTCTGTGTTTCTTGGGTTATTTATCCTTATCTTCCTATACTTTCCATACATTAAAAATGTAAACATGCTAATACAGGGATCGGCTCTGTTATGCTCTATGGTATCTGAGCCCTGAAAATAAGCAATTAAAACAAACAAAAATTTCGTAAATGTAATATTTTATTCTCATTCCCACTCGTCTATATATGAGTTGCATGCATGACTCTGTAAAGCTTTATGACAGGCTTGCCCAACCTTTTATGGCCGCGGGCCACTGCTGATACTCCATACCAGTTGACGGACTAGACATTGGAATTCGAAAATCTTACTTGTTTTTTTTTTATCAAAATCTTTGAACATTGCAGTTCGAAGCTGGAATTATTTTTTTGTTTCTGATTTTTTTTAGTAACGAAGCAGTGTTTTCTGGGACGGTTTCCGTGAACAGAAGAAAGGAAGGTGTTTTTCGGTTGATCATACCATTTTTTCCAAAATTTCTTTTGAACTGGCTTTTGTAAAGCTGGTAAACGTTTTTCACCAGGAAAAAATGCATTAGATGCCGTGATCCTTCTTCTAGCTGTGTGTGGATGCTGATTTGGAGAGTATTGCTTCGCTATTTGGTGAAGAAATTTGAGACCAGAAATGAGGAAGTGCATCCAGTTTCACCCCAAGATGCAAAACGTTTTGCTGTACAATAATTGCACAAACCACTCTTAAGCTAACTTTAACTTAAGAAACTGTTTTTCAGCTAGTTCTTTTCCTTGGGATAACACCTTATTTCAATACAACCACTGCTGGTATCACGCCATATTGCCACATAGTACTGCTGTGTAAGCAGTTTTAAGTTATAAAAGGGGCTCACGCCATGCGGCTCGGCCTCTTTCTCTCCACGGTATACAGTATGACCCATAAAAAAATGCGACATTCCATTTTTTTTGCGGTTTATGATGATTTTTAATGAAATAATCCTAATGAATTAAACTTTTTTGGATTAGAATACAATAAGGAGGTCATTGTCATAAAGGATCTCTAATTTTTCTTGTCAAAATATTCATTGGTTACGTATATGGGATACCTTATAATTGTTAAAAATTTCTAAATAAAATCAAGTTTTCCTCTAATCCTCTAATAAGATAAAAACTTTTAAACACATGGAAACCATGAAGAAATATGTACTCTGTAATACGCCCATGTTTGAAGAATATTTTAAAATAATTTCAAATGTTTAGGAAACAAAAACTAAAAAAGGTGCTACATATTAAAAACCGTATTTAACCTTCCGTAATTCGCGCGGTCGACTACCTGCGTCAGCACCACGCTAATGCTGAGTACAAAAAGCGAGATTTTTTCAACGTGTTGTACAAAATACAACAGCGCGATCGCTCGTGGGTTAAGATTAATTAATAAAAAACTTAGCACTGTTTGAACATTTTTTAAAACAATTTTTTGTCGATGAAGGCATATAAACCTACCTTTATGATAGGTACAAATACTAAGTACTTAAAAACAATTTCATGCCTAAAACATAATATTTTCTAAAAATTAACATTTGTCAAATAATTCAATTTTCAGAAAATGTCTCTTAATTCATAAGTTAATATTTTTTTCGTTCTTGTCCGATGAACCAACAAACCCCTGAAGACCTTATCCAGCCATAAAAGTACTATTTTGAAAATAAAATTTGATTGAATGTGACTGAAAGCAATTGAAAGAAAATTATATCGTTAAAAAACGACATCCATATGTTAACGTTATATTTCCAAAGGTATGTGAATGAAATCAGTCTATGTTCCTTTGCCATTATCAGATAAGTGGCTCTACTATACTATCCAATAGATACATACAAGGTTAATCAGTTCGAAGTAGGGGAACGGTGACTTTGAAAACTGTTGCATATTTTTATGGGTCATACTGTAGATAGTGTACAGGTTAATTTACATAGTGCTTTGATAGTTCGATTATAGATTAGTTTAATATAGTGCATGTAAGACTATTGTAAAACTTTTTTTAAAACTCATTATTGATGACAAAATCCTTTTCCCAGATTATATTAATATTTTTGAACAACAATTCAATGGCATTCGCTAGAACAATTGTGGTTAACTTTTTTTTGTTGACTCGAAGTTGTTTTTCAATTTTTTTAACGTAATTTTACAATATCGGCAAGACTTTTCAAAATTTCGCCAAAGCTTTATAATTCATGCTGAGAATCTAATGCATTTACATAATCTGTAGGAAATAAGTGTGACAATAATTATTAAAGCTGGTGTAAACCTTTCAAAATACACTTTAGTAATGTCCAAACTGTATTTTTGTTAATTGCATATACATCATGTGCAAAATGGAATAAGTATATTAGGAATTTTAACTCCTCGAGTAAAATTCTTTTTTTTTTCATTCGTTCCGCGGGCCGCTCAAAAAGACCTCGTGAGCCGGCCCTGCTTTATGACGACTGAGCCTTGAACATAAAACAAAAATTGATCGATAAAAAAGATAAACATAAACAATAGAACCAATATAATCCAAATAATTTGAAGATAAAAGTGTACCTCCTTTCAGGAATGGATTGGGAACACTCACTTGCTATTTTCTCAGCTCAGAAGCGTGCAATCAAGAAACGATGTATGGACGACTTTTGCTTTGTGGTTTTGTCTAAAAGTTTGCCGAATAGAGTGAAGGTCGCACACGCATACCAAAGTCGTGACAGAGCGGTGAAAGCGACTCTCCACGAGGTGAGTGTAATTTACACTCACCTCGTGGAGAGTTGTTTTCGCAGCTCCCTCACGATTTTGGCATGTGTGTGCGACCTCTACTCTATTCGGCAAACTTGTAGACAAACCACAAGGCAAAAGTCGTCCATACATCGTTTCTCGATTGCACGCTTCTGAGGTCAGAAATTAGCAAGTGAGTGTAACCCTTTGCAAGTGAATGTTCCCATCCTTGCATCTTTTTATTCATAAAATTAGAAAAAAATGCACTAATTATACGCAGAAGGTAAAATGGCATACAGCATAAGGACTTTCTATGTACTTATTTTTTTGCCAAACAAGAAAACAATGTTGCGCAAGTTTCCGCAAAATAACCCCTAGGTTTCCTGAAAGCTGACAAAAAAATCTTTAAAACGAATATAGTGCTAAATGTATGCGAAGGTGTGCTAATATTTGTAAACTTAATGGACGTATATTTTAGTTTGCCCATGCATTCAGCTTAAATTTCAAGCATGATGAACACACACTTTGAGCCTCAATTTTCGTTCAATCAGCACAAAATTTTGAAAATAGACTATTCAAACGTTGAGAAAGAAATAAGAAAATACGTTTGAATCAAAATACACAATTTGTTTTTCGACTTTTTTCCGTCCTCGCATCACTGTGCGACGGTATAACCACAGAGAAACAGACATCACACTATCATCACTTCCCATCGATCACCTTTTTAACGGTTGATTCAAATATTCAGTAGTAGGTCGATTGGCCACTCGCGGCGCAGGTATCGTTTTAACTCCTGCTTGATGTTTGCTCACTACAGCCATCTAGTGGAGGCCCGACATAGTACAATACATTTAGCATTGGGCGATTACGTTTTTGTGACGATATTTATTAATGAAATTTGTTCTAAGTTTTAAGTCTGTTTTTCTGTAGTATAACTATACACTTATTAAGTGTTTAGCGGTTTAAGCGTGCTAATGCCAAAATGCATTCTCTGCCTTTATCTCACTGCCTTTCAAAGGCACTTGAGTTTTTTTTAAATAATTTATTGCATTTTGATTGCATTACTTGAAGCGGGATAATAAACACATTCTCAAGTGCACAAAAGCCACCAGGTGGATACTGTACATTTATTTTAGGAGCTGGGGATGCATGTAGTGTATGAAATCAATAATCAATTATATGAGATATGATGCATGAAATATCGGAAACAGTTCATCAAACCACTGAAGAATAACCGATAAAATCAATAAAGATTCTATGGAACCTTTTCTACATTTATTGGATCATTTCCAAAATTTTACGAATCAGCTGACAGTTTATAAAGCTTTTTTTTAATTTGATATCGATATTTAAAAAAGGTGATATTTTTAATATAAATACTAATTACAGCTTTTTGGATTTCTGGTATGATTCTATATAATATTTTTTTATGTGTATTTTAACATAACGCTAATTCTACACTATTCTATGTAATATTAAAAAAGTTATCAATGATTAGTTTGGCATTTTTTGCATGGATCGTTTTATAACTTTGATGCGCAATCAAAGGGTTGCCTTTTCTTGATGCTTGTTATAATCAATCATTCGTTTTCAAGGAGATGGCGAAACAAATGGAGACGCTTGGTTGTTGATGCCAATGTTACCAAAGCAATGCTAAATGTTCATCCGGATACATCTGGAAGCACGATCTTCAACTATCAGTTAAATTTGAAGTTACCCACTAGTATCTTCTTTAGAAGAAACTTTATTTTGTAGCTACACACATTTCCCTTCATATCAACAATAACACGTAATTTGATGCTTCACACGCAAATTAAGCCGCACCCTAACGTACATGTATAATTATGTGTCAAACACTGCCACTTTTCGCCACCCGTTAGTTACCCGGAGCTGTAGCCGTTGTCGTCGTCGTCGTCGATGTTGACGAGACCGTCTCCTAGTCTAAAACATGGTCAACACCACCCCCTTCTCCGTATTTGGGCATAGCTTCTCGATTATCCTTTTCATCCACCAAGGAGGAGGTAGGTACACTGTTTACCAAATATTCACCCTTTTCACGTCGTCACTCACTGTTAATAACGAATGTAGTTTCCAATCAAGAAAAATCAATCCACCACTAATAATCACACGCGCGACGTGTCATTTCCCACTGAAAATCCTTGAGACCACACAATGTCCTTAAAGGGCCCAATCCTGTCACACTTCACGGGGTTTCGTCACTCACTGGCGATTCAACAGTACTATAGTTAACGCGACATTCACTTTCAAATGGAAACTTCTCAGCCAGAGCTAGTCGTGTGTCCCAGATGCATACAGTTCGTTACGATGCTCATGGTACGGAATTCTAACGCGAACTGAGTACGTCTTTCCGGAGATTTTTCCCTATAATAATCGAGCACGGTGGTGGCGCGGCGACAACGACGATGGTCGGTGGGTGTCGTCGTACTTTCCATGTAACAACGATGTCTGGCGCTCTGGATGCTCCCCAATTGTTTTGTATGGTGGTGTATGAAAGGGGCGAGCGAGATGAAATGCATCATTCTTGATGAATATTTCCGGGAATTTAAATAAAGAATTTGGTTTGGTAATTCTTGGAAGTTAATAAAAACGCTTCAATTCGCTTTTCGATAAACTCATTGGATCTATGAAATGCTTTGTCAATAGTGTGAACAAAACATTCAAGTATATACGCCAATTTACACCAAATTGCGCATTTCACACCGACTGCCCCTCATTTCGTCTCCACCGCAGCCAACGTTCTCAAACATCATCACATGAACGTGGAACAAGAGCGATAATGATATAAGGAGAGAGCCCGCGCGAGAAGAGCATCTCCGTGATAAAGGGAAAAATCGATGGTGGAAAAGTGTGTGCACGCGGTTCTCGGGGAAAATGGTAGCAGCAGAGCAGAGAAGAAGTTTACGACCTATCCCATGGTGCGAGCGACAGCAAGCGGCTCAGTATGGGGCCGCATGCATATTGGGTTACGATCACCAATAATAATCAAGTAAGAGCTAAAACGACTGAGCTGATAACAGATATAAGGGAACGGAACAGTCAACAACAGCGCAGCAGCCAGCGTTGCCAGCGGGTTTCCCATTGATGAGTAACGAACGAAACGAATAGCACTCCGCTTTGGGATGGAGACGCAATACGGAGTCTTAATGCGCTGTGGAAAACGATATTTTTGGTGTTCGATTGTTGAATGCTTAAAAGGAAAATCAAATGCGTCTTACATGCGTTGTTTGATTAACTTTTGACTATTGCCATACGGTGAATTAGCATGATGTATTTATTTTTCCATTGAAGTATTATTGATTTTAATCAGAAATCACATGTAGAATGATCAACACATAGTCATAATGAGTGTGTTAAGTACTATGAAATGTTAAACGATCAAAAGTGATCTTCAGAACAACAACAATTGACTTACTTAGACTATCCCCACCAATGCGTAGTAAGTCGGTGAGTAGTAGAGGTGCGCAAATCGGTTCTATTTCTGATACCCACCCGTTTTCGCACCGTGCGTTCACATCATCGTTGGTAAAATACTACCTCATCTCCCCACCGCTGGTAGGTAGTAGTACTTCATATCGTAAACAAAGTACAGATAAGCAAATAAATGACAACATCATTTTTTTGTTCCTTATATTATCATATTGCTGTGTGCGTTCAAGATGCAAACGGTGGCCAAATGCGCTCCAAACGCGGTAACACAATGTTACCAAAGTATGTTGCAACCATAGTCAAAACCACCGCCAACCTAGGATTCAAAAGCTCCCACTGACATCGGGTTACTTGTTAGAAAATCTTACCGCATTAGGTGTTCCCGCATTTGATATTTGCATTTCGAATGCACACAGCAATATTCGATTGTACGAAAGTTCTAGAATGTGGATAATTAATTCCTCAAGTATTTCGTTCAATTTTTTAAACCCTTGGAGAAATTTCAAGAGTAATCCCTGAAGAAATTCTTTGAGGAATCTCTGATGGTATTCCAGGAGGGATCTTTGAAGGAATTCCTGAAAAAACGCCTAGAAGAATTCATGATATAACTCTTTTTTAAAGGAACTAGATAAATCCTTGAATGAACTCATTGATGAATCCCTGAAAGAAAATCTGGAGAAATCCCTGAATGCATTTCAGAAGATATCTCTGAAGAAACTGCCGGGGAAGTCCCAGAAAGTATTCCCATGGCAATCCCGGAAAAAATTTCCGGGAAATCCCAGAAGGAATTTCCGGGGAAATCCCAGAAGGAATTTCCGGGGAAATCCCAAAAGAAATGCCCGGGTAAATCCCAGAAACTCGGAAGGAATTCCCGGGGAATCTCGGAAGGAATTCCCGGGGGAATCTCGGAAGGAATTCCCGGGGGAATCTCGGAAGGAATTCCCGGGGGAATCTCGGAAGGAATTCCCGGGGGAATCTCGGAAGGAATTCCCGGGGGAATCTCGGAAGGAATTCCCGGGGGAATCTCGGAAGGAATTCCCGGGGGAATCTCGGAAGGAATTCCCGGGGGAATCTCGGAAGGAATTCCCGGGGGAATCTCGGAAGGAATTCCCGGGGGAATCTCGGAAGGAATTCCCGGGGGAATCTCGGAAGGAATTCCCGGGGGAATCTCGGAAGGAATTCCCGGGGGAATCTCGGAAGGAATTCCCGGGGGAATCTCGGAAGGAATTACCGGGGAATCTCGGAAGGAATTACCGGGGAATTCCCGGGGAATCTAGGAAGGATTCCCGGGGAATCTCGGAAGGAATTCAGGGGGAATCTTGGAAGGAATTCCCGGGGAATCTTGGAAGGAATTTCCAGGGAATCTCGGAAGGAATTTCCAGGGAATCTCGGAAGGAATTCCCAGGAAATCTCGGAAGGAATTCCCAGGAAATCTCGGAAGGGATTCCCAGGGAATTTCGGAAGGAATTCCCAGGGAATCTCGGAAGGAATTCCCAGGGAATCTCAGAAGGAATTCCCAGGGAATCTCGGAAGGAATTTCCAGGGAATCTCGGAAGGAATTCCCAGGGAATCTCGGAAGGAATTCCCAGGGAATCTCGGAAGGAATTCCCAGGGAATCTCGGAAGGAATTCCCAGGGAATCTCGGAAGGAATTCCCAGGGAATCTCGGAAGGAATTCCCGTGGAATCTCGGAAGGAATTTCCGGAGAATCTCGGAAGGAATTACCGGGGAATTCCCGGGGAATCTCGGAAGGAATTCCCGTGGAATCTCGGAAGGAATTACCGGTGAATCTCGGAAGGAATTACCGCGGAATCTCGGAAGGAATTACCGGGGAATCTCGGAAGGAATTCCCGAGGAATCTCGGAAGGATTCCCGGGAAATCTCGGAAGGAATTCTCGGTGAATCTCGGAAGGAATTCCCGGAGCAATCCCGGAAAGAATTACCGAAGGAATCTCGGCAGAAATTCCCGGAGAAATCCCGGTAGGAAATCTAAGGGGAATCCCGGAAGAATCTGCTGGATGAATCCCCGAGGACATTCTCGGAGGAATCCCTGAGGGAATTCCAGAAGTTTTGCTAGATTCCTAGAAGACTCCCCGGGGAAATTCCTGGAGGATTCTTCCAACGAATTTCTTGAGGATTTTCCGAAAAATAAATACTAGAAGATGCTCCGAAGGTATTCCTGACGAAATTTCTAGAAAAGTCCTTGAAAAATCTTCAGGAGGAACCCCAGATAGAACTTCTAACGGATGGATATAAACGGACGGATAAAGCTTTCCTGGTGAAATGACTAGGAAACTTCAGAGGGAACTCCTGACGAATTCTCGGAAGGAACTCCCATTGTAATCCAAGAATGGAATGGAAGAATCTCAAGGAACCTTAAGGAACACCTGGAGAAATTCACCAAGGAATTCTTGTTTGCGAACGAGTGTTGATTGGAGCCATGCAGTCAGTAAATTAGCTGACGCTTTTATTAATTGAAAGTCACCTATTTTTTATTCCACTCGGGGCTTGCGGATTGCCGAAGCCATTTGCACGTTCCCATTGGAAATTTTAAGGAAGTTTTCGTATATAATAGTTATAAAAAATCACCGTTCTTCGGTTCGTTTGGAAAATCGAGTCTTTCGGCACATCAAACCTCGCCTAGCATTAAGCTTTATCTTCAATATGTGTCCATTTGTGACAAACCAAGTGACAAACGCAATCATAAATGCATGAAAGAACAACTGTTTCAAAAATTAACAAAGATAATCACTTTATTATATTTTACTTGTAGAAAACTGTCTCGCTTTGTAAGTTAGTCAGATTGAAATCATGAAGAAAGTGATATCAACCGCGATAGCAACGGTTGGGTCTGGTTGCTAAATATATGAATCCACTGTTCACCGGTAAGGTAGGTTGTCATTTTAAAACCGATTTGGCAACGCTTGGTAGGGTACGTGCGTTATGAAGGCGGTTGCCAATTTGGGTTTACTCACGCATTGGTGGGCATCGTCTTAGAACGCCATTGATCAGTTGGTAAAATAGGTATCAACAACCAAGCGTCTCCATCTTTATAAGGATTTATCATGTAGAGAGCCGGAGCCAATTCAGGGTGTCGACTCAATTTAGAAAAATAAATTCCCTGACTTTCCAGACATTTTCCAGAAAAATTCTAGACCAAATAAATATATATATTTTTTTTCAAACTGCCTCATTAAGATTGTTGTGCACATAGTACCGGATTTAGGCTTCGGGGGGCCCGGGGCAAACCCTGTAAAGTGGGGCCCCTAAACCAAAATTTAAATGAAACAAACCATGCATTATCTTTTTTTAACTTTTTTGTTATTCGTATTTTTTCATTTGAAAAAAAAAGTGGCGAGTTAGGAAAACAGTTCATAAACTTTGATAGTGCCTAATATATTGAATCGCTGTTTCGAGATGTTATTGGACTTTAGGTTTTCAAAACAGCCCCAAATCCCCAAACACCTCTATATCTTACCTCCTTTTTCTTATAATAACATCTGTCTTTAGGAAACTGATGGAGATGAATATTAACACGGGCATTCGGTATTATATAAGCAGTTGTTTTCACGATATAATCGTGAGATCAATAGATAAACTTTATTAAATTGTGAAACTACAAGAAAAATTGAAAATTCTAGAGATGTAAAAGTAGTGTTTAAGTTACTCTCAAAACATTATTTTTACCGCACTCTATTTAGAGACGCTTTTGTGTAACAATTTTAAGTCCAGCGGAAGCGTAATAGTTATTGAAAACTGAACCAAAATTATCAAATTTTGGATTTTGATTTAATTTTAAGTGGAAATCAAGATTAACATCCAAAAATAGTCCAGATACCCTTAAAGAACTCAATTAAAGATATGCAAAATATATAAACGTCTGTTAAAGTGCCTTTTATACGGTTTCGTTGCAAAAGTATATAATGTTTCGGAATTCTTGGAGGACCCCCCTAACCGGGGGGCCCGGGGCATTTGCCCTCAATGCCCCCCCTCAAATCCGGGCCTGTGTGCACACACCAAAAACCAATCGATAATAATTTTGCTGGACCCTTCAGCTCTGCAAAATTCAGCAAAATATTGCTGAAAGCGTTTGGTGTGCACAGTAAACCTGCACCCATGACGACTATTTCAATTTTCAATAATTAATTTTCAACGACTCTTTCGTGGCTTTTTGGACTTTGTTCAATTGATTTTGTTAACAAATTACGATCAGCTTTATTATGATGATAATTACAACAACGAAAATATCCCAAAAGTTATTCATCATGTCACTAAGTGTTTTCCACAAACTAGTAACTCAATTTAAAAAATATACATACATCAATTTATATTTGTTTCTGAATGAGAACAGCGTCATATTATCGAAACATATGTTTTATTCTTTATTTCACATTTTCATGACGCATTACAAAATTTATTTGTAGGTACTGGAAATCAGAAACTCTTCAAGCATGTCTTCTCCTGCAAACTCACGGCTTCCTTTTGTGCATCTTCCAGTATTTGTCTTCGCTTTTTCTCGAGAGACTTCACCTCTGCTTCTCGTTGTCGTTTCATCATCTTAGCTTTGTCGGAATCCAAATCCTCCTTTCTACGACGGTCTTTATCTTCGAGATAAAGCGCATGTGAATTTCAAACCCGCTGAATGAGTTTGTTCGAGATTTGTACGCTTTCTAATCCACCTTCGTAATACATAGACACTAGGGCGGGTCAACGTTGTATGGGAAAATTTAAAACTGATCAGATTTCATCAGATCAAAGTTTTTTTGATACCCTTTGAGGTCCCAATCAACTGAGAAAATTTTGGGCATGATTGGTTTAGCCTTCATTTTGCGCATCACGATGAAGTTTGTATGGGATTTTACATCGAAAACATACTTTTTCATATTTTTGTTAAAAGTTGCTCAAAACTGTCCTATACCATACAACCGTTAATGTAAAACTATAGCCCAGGATGTGTCGAAAACTTTGGCGAAGACCGCAAAGCGATCCGATGCATGTGAAAAGGTTTTTCTCTTCGCAATTCTGGCCAAAACTTGAGATTTCATTATTGATGCTATTCCTTTACATGTTAAATGTTAAGCACACTTAGACGATCAGTAGGTGATAACTTTTGTCACAAGACTCGTATCGCTTCGACAAAGTATTTCAGGACATCTGAGGCATACTTTTACATAACCGGTTGCATACAGGGGATAGACAAAATGATCGGGACAGGCAAAATTTTCCCTTCTCAAAAAAAAAAATCAAATAGTTGTAACTTTTTCAAAAGTGCATCAAATATTGTTTGGGCCACTCACCCCTGCACACACCAGTGGATATACCATTGCTGCCCAGCCAAAACAGGTCTAGCCAGAAAGCATTACGCAACTTATATACTGGACGGTGGTGCTGACGATGGACAAACAATAGGGTGCCTTCCACCGCACCCATGCTGCCTACCTACTATCGTCGAGTCTACGAGCACGGCTATCAACAAACAACCACTGGACGATGGTCGGCTCGAGTACTGTTAGAGCACAGCTCCGTATCCGACCGTTGATCCCCATAATGACGTCACTGATATTGCTCACCAGAGAACGGAGGAGGGTTGGCTTGAGCTGGTGAGCAATATCAGAGTCAGTATAATACAACCATACCACGAGATAAGTCGATCATCACACCAAGTTTTTCGTAATTTAAGTTATAGTTAATATAAGTCAAGTGAAGTTGACTTCGGGTTTTTAATTACTCTCCGGAAGAATACCCAGTTCGCCGCGGTAGACTAGACCAGTTGGAAGGTCGAGTTACCCTTACTATTTGCGATAAAATCGTGTGTGACCGGTGGTGCATTGCTTGGTGCGGAGAATTGACGTCCCGTCGAGACCAGTTATATTTTGGCTGTCGCTGTCTGGAGCCCAGGCGAGTTCTGCTACGAGGTCGCCAGTCGAAGGTGGGTTCAGGATACGACATATGGTCCTTCGAGCCGGATACCCAAAGAACTGGACTGGTCACGGATAAGGTCGATTAGGATTCCGCCATTGTACTATCGCGGATCGTCGCTTTGTGTCGCTTTGTTACATCACGCTGTAATAGTGAGTCGCCATCGTGCCGTGGATGAAAGAGAGTTCGTGGACAAAGGAAGGCTGTTGGCACACAATCAAGCCAAGCCGCGAGGTCAACCGCGCCCTGTTGGTATCCTGTACTGAAGATTTGGGGCGATTCCTGCTAGCATCGGACCAGAGGACAGCACTAAGTTAGCGCCGCCTGTGGGTTTCCAGGTAATTATTAGATAGATACTTAGTGTGTGTCTTGCCGAAGCTAGGCATTTCCCTCTGCTAACACCACCTTTCATTCACTTTGCACTGCACATCGCCATTACGGAGCCATCGGCGCTCTCAACGAGGATCCGTCGTCCGTTCTATCAGATACGGAGCTCTGGTTAGGACTTCAATTACCCGAAGCGATCGGCGAAGATTTTCAACCGTTCCGGATCGGCATTGGGATCAACATCGAAACATCCAAGCATTTTGATCGCTGCTATGGGAAGATTCAAATATTACGTCCATGGTTTTTCGGGATTTCTAGACCCCCCTCCCCCCTCTGTCACGCAATTTTCCTATACCCAATACACGTACTGTCACACTTTTCTAACCCCCCCCCCTCCCCCAAACGTTGGACGTAATTTGTGAACGTTCCCTATCTTCGAGTGGACTCGTCAAGCAAGGAGGCCGCAACGTGGATCGTTGTCCAGGTTAGTGAACATTTAGTGTATGTCCGCCGAAGCGTGGACTTTGGATACTCCACCATTTTAATAAAATCATCCTCCTTGGCTTGCACTCCTACTCACATATCCCTCCCTGTATAATAACGGATTATTGAGGCTACATAATCACATTTGGAGTTGGATTTGGATACGGTCAGCTTATTTTGCACGGACATTTGCCACACCGTTGGTTTCTCCGGGTGAGTTACACGGTATATGTCCCGTCGAAGCTAATTATTTGGAAACTACATAATTTATCCCTCCTCTTCACGTCGATTGATGAATTTATCGAGCTTTTGATCGGTTTCTGGTTATACTTTGCGACGAAATCGGAGAATTTAACCCTATTGCTGCACCCGTATCGCTGTTCACTCGGTCAGGTGAGTCGAACGGTATATGTGCAGCCGAAGCAAAACCTTTTTGATACTACCGCAACGATTTTCTCCTCTTTCAACGTCAAACAACCCTGGTGAACCCGAGCAATCAACATTGGTTGAATAACATTGAGTGGACGTTTACTGCCGACTGCGTTGGAATCGCTTAACACTTCCTAAGGTCAGTTAGAACATTGCTATATGTCCTTCCGAAGCTAGGCAAATACGCAGAATATTACACCACTATTTTCATCCGTTCAACAAGTGATTGATTGCTGCGAGATCCATCATGTCGAGGGCAACATACAAGGTGCTGGTCGCGAAGCTGTCCGAAGTGCAACAAACTTTCAACGAAATTTGGGACTACGTTGAAGATTTACCGGAAGATGCCACCGTTAGTCAAATGACGGTACGACTGCATAGGCTCGACGATTTGTGGGAGAAATTTTCCGAGTATCTTATCGAGATCAAAACCCACGAGCTCCATGACAGTGAAACAAACCCGTACACGAGGGAGAGGAAGGAATTTAGCGATCGCTTTTACGAAGCGAAGGCGACCCTGCTGGATCGGATTAAAATCAAGCAGGAGCCAGTGAATTTGAATACATCGGTTAGGGACCCGAACGCTTCCGGTGTTGGAAGTCTTGATCATGTGCGTCTACCACAGATCAAACTCCAAACATTTGGTGGGAACATCGAGGAGTGGCTCAGTTTCCGAGATCTCTACTCCTCTATCATTCATTGCAAGGCTGATCTTCCGGAGGTAGAAAAATTCTACTACCTGAAGGGGTGCCTTCAGGGAGAACCGAAGACTTTGATCGATTCTCTGCAAATTACTAGTGCCAATTACAAGGTCGCTTGGGACCTCTTGCAAAAGCGATATGATAACAGCAAACACTTGAAAAAGCTCCAAGTTCAAGCGCTATTTAAGCTTCCTAATTTGGTGAAGGAGTCTTCATCGGATCTGCACACACTCGTGGAGGGTTTCGAGAAAATAGTGCAGACCCTGGACAACATCGTCCAGCCGTGTGACTACAAGGATCTCTTGTTGGTCAATATTCTCTCTGCGCGATTGGATCCTGTGACGCGCAGAGGGTGGGAGGAAATATCTTCTACAAAGCAACAGGATACGGTGAAGGAGTTGACAGAGTACCTCCAGCGTCGCATTCGTATGCTGGAATCGCTTCCAGGGAAAATCGCAGACTCCAGGAACGCAGCTCAACCGCTATCGACGAAGTACAAGGCATCGTCAGTCAAGTCCAGCTTCAACACTGCTCAAACACTCGGAGGAAGCTGTGCCGTTTGCAGTGCAAGCCATCTACTGTTTCAGTGCGGTGTGTTCCAAAGGATGCCGCTATCGGAAAGGGAAGCAGTCCTGAGAAGTCACTCTCTCTGCAGGAATTGTTTCAAGTCAGGACATCACGCGAAGGATTGTCAGTCCAAATTCTCTTGTCGGCATTGCAAGAGTCGTCATCATTCGCTGGTGTGCTTCAGACCTGGCAAGGATAAATCTTCGAAGTCAGCGGTTGCGGCAAATTCGTCGAATCCTTCGAGCCCCACGGAAGCATCAATTCCTAACACTCAGGTTCAGCCCACTTCATCAACTCCCCAAGTGTCCAATATGGCGTCCACTGACACTGTGGTGGCACATGGTTCAGCCCAGCATTCCCAGGTGTTACTGGCGACGGCTATCGTGATCGTTGAGGACAATAGTGGGCAGCGCTATCCCGCGCGCGCTTTGCTGGACTCGGGATCGGAGAGCAACTTTGTAACTGAAAGACTCAGTCAGCGGTTAAGGGTAACCCGCCACAAGGTAGAAGTCAAGATTCACGGTATCGGTCAAGCGGTAACCAATGTTAAGCAGCAAATCGAAGCCACCATTCGATCACGAGTTTCTGAGTTCTCTCAACGGATGAATTTCCTCGTCCTACCTAAGGTGACTGTCCATCTACCGACGTCTTCCATCAATATCGCAAAGTGGAACATCCCAGAGGGCATAGAATTGGCTGACCCATCGTTCAATGTGTCCATGAACGTGGACATGGTTTTGGGAATTCAGTCGTTCTTCCAATTCTTCAGAAACGGACGGCAGGTTTCATTAGGAGAACGACTACCGGCGCTCAACGAATCCGTTTTCGGTTGGGTAGTATGTGGTGGATCATCGGTTTCCAGTCAGTCGCTGAACATCAGCTGCAACGTGTCGACTTCAGAAGGTTTAGAGGAATTGGTAGCCCGATTTTGGTCCTGCGAGGAGATTGGGTCTGCCGAAAACTATTCGCCACAAGAAGCGCGTTGCGAGGAGCATTTTGTTCGCACCGTTCGTCGAGGAGAAGACGGACGTTACACTGTCTCTTTACCAAAGGATACAGAGGTTTTGAAGCGAATTGGCGAGTCAAGGGATATCGCCGTTCGTCGGCTTCAAAGTACGGAGCGCAGATTAGCGAAGAACGAGGATCTTCGTGGTCAATACTGCGCATTCATGGAAGAATATCTCCAGCTCGGCCATATGCGGAAGGTCGAGAGCATCACCGTTCCATCGAATCACTGCTATCTACCCCACCATCCAGTTGTGAAGGAAGCCAGTACCACAACAAAGGTTCGCGTTGTCTTCAATGCTTCCAGTGAAACGACTACCAGGGTGACGTTGAACGATGCGCTGTTGGTTGGGCCGATCATCCAAGATGATCTTCGTTCTATAATCATGAGGAGTCGGACTAAACAAGTAATGTTGGTAGCGAACGTTGAGAAAATGTTCCGCCAAATCTGGATCAATGAGGAGGACCGACCACTGCAGTCCATCTTATGGCGATCGTCACCGGAGGAGGAAATCAACACCTTCGAGCTAAACACCGTCACGTATGGCACGAAACCGGCACCATTCCTAGCAACGAGAGTTCTGAAGCAGTTGGCGGATGACGAAGAAGGAAAGTTTCCACTTGGTGCCAAGGCAGTAAGAGAATACACCTACATGGACGATGTTATAACGGGCACGGACGACGTGGACGAAGCTTTGAAATTGAGAGTCCAGTTGCAGCGGCTTACGACAGCTGTAGGATTTAAACTACGCAAATGGGCTTCCAAGCATCCCGGCGCGTTGATGGGAGTCCTCGAAGAGGATTTAGCGATCCCGTCAACTCAGGAAATCAGTTTGGATCCAGATCCGTCAGTAAAAACGCTCGGATTAACCTGGATGCCAGGAACCGACACTCTACGCTTCCAGTTCACCATTCCAAACTTGCAAGACACGAAGTTGTTGACCAAGCGCATGATTCTTTCGATAATCGCTACTCTATTCGATCCGCTAGGCCTCATAGGAGCGGCAATCACAACGTTCAAGGTGTTCATGCAGGTATTGTGGACACTGAAGAACGAGGATGAACAACGGATCGGTTGGGACGAACCACTGCCCAAAACGGTGGGTGAGACGTGGCAAGGATATCATCAGCAACTTCCAACTCTCAACCAGCTGAGGATCAAAAGGTGCGTTTTAATTCCTGAGGCGCAGCGGATAGATCTTCACTGCTTTTCGGATGCTTCGGAGAAGGCTTACGGAGGATGCATTTATGTACGAAGTGAGGATTCCGACAGAAATGTACAAGTTCGACTGTTTGCTTCGAAGTCTAGGGTGGCTCCGTTGAATCGCCAATCCATTCCGAGGTTAGAGTTGTGTGGCGCACTTTTGACTGCGGAGCTGTACGGAAAGGTTATACAATCCATCAGATTACCGGTAAATGTACACTTTTGGACGGATTCTACGTGCGTGCTGCGCTGGATAGCAGCTACTCCCAACACGTGGAGCACGTATATTGGGAATCGATGCGCAAAAATTCAGCGGCTAACTGAGGGCTATCAGTGGCGACATGTTCCTGGATCACAGAATCCCGCTGATCTCATTTCTAGAGGAATAACCCCGACGAATATTGCGATTAATCACTTTTGGTGGCATGGGCCGGACTGGTTGCTATCAGATCCGGAAGAATGGCCACAATTGGCAGAGCTGCGGAACAGCGAAGAAGTAGAGAAGGAAAGACGTCGCACTGCAACCGCGGCTACAATGGCAACCACAGACGTGTTCGTTGAGGAATACGTCGCCAAATTTTCGACATACTCGGACTTGATTCGGACAACAGCAATTTGGCAACGTCTTATCAAGCTTCTCAAGATACCGAAAGCAGAAAGGAGAAGTGGGTTTCTTACGTCGGAAGAGCTCAAAGAAGCAGAGCATACAATCATTCGGATGGTGCAAAGGGTATCGCTCACCGATGAATGGAAGGATCTATCAGAAGGGAAACCTGTGTCCCGGAAATCTCCGCTACGTTGGTTCCACCCCTACATATCGTCTGAGGGATTGATGCGGCTCGGTGGACGATTAGGTCACTCTGCGGAACCTGAGGACTTCAAACATCCAATCGTCCTACCTAAGGGTCATCGTTTCACCCACTTGATTGTGACACACTACTACATTAGACTACTTCACGCCGGACCACAGTTGCTGTTAAGCACTATTCGGCAGAAATTCTGGCCATTAGGAGGGAGAAACATCGCTCGACAGGTTGTCCAGCGTTGCTACCGGTGCTTCCGAGCGAAGCCGTCTGCGGTGAAGCAATTTATGGGAGATTACCTAAGGAAAGAGTAACGGTATCCCGCCCATTCTCCCGAACGGGCATAGACTTCTTCGGGCCACTTTACGTTAGGCCAGGTCCCAGACGAACGGCGGTAAAAGCTTATGAAGCCATTTTTATATGCCTGTCAACCAAAGCAATTCATATCGAGCTAGTCTCAGACTTGTCGACAGATCGATTCATCCAGGCGTTAAGGCGGTTTGAGGCGAGGCGGGGAAGATGCGCTGATATATTTTCGGATAATGGCACCAATTTCGTCGGTGCCCGAAATCGACTGCAAGATTTGCTTCGTCTGCTGAAGGATAAGGACCATAAGGAGAAGGTGAACAACTACTGTCTTGACGAAGGCATACGCTGGCACTTTAGTCCTCCAAGTGGCCCTCATTTCGGTGGACTTTGGGAGGCTGCAGTGCGTTCCACCAAATTCCACCTCCAAAGAGTCATTGGAGATAACCCGGTTTCAATCGAAGATATGACTACGCTGTTTGTTCAGATTGAGGGATGCCTAAACTCCAGACCCATCACCACGCTCTCAGAGAGCCCTGAAGACCTCGAACCTCTCACACCTGCGCATTTTCTTGTGGGAGGGTCACTACAAGCACTCCCGGAGATCGATGTTACCACAACTCCTACCAATCGACTCACTCAGTTCGAACTAGTCCAACGGAAGGTCCAAGATTTTTGGAAACGGTGGAGACAGGAGTATTTGAGCCAGCTCCAAGGGCGGAACAGACGTTGGCGGCCCCCGGTTGAAATTGAAGCGGGCAGAATGGTGGTGATATGCGACGATAATCTACCCCCAATGCGCTGGAAGCTCGGCCGAATCGAGCAAATCCATCCCGGAGCAGATGGTGTAGTTCGCGTAGTAACTCTGCGGACAGCTACTGGGGAGCTCAAACGACCAGTGGAAAAGGTTTGCCTTCTACCGGAACCGATCAGGGAGCACGAATTCTACTCCCATTTTCAAAATTAAGTTTACCCTGTCCAATCCCTATCCACATCCTATCCCAGCCGAAGAGGAGTTCTCTTTTCTCTTGCAGAAATTCGGATAATTTCAGGGTGGGTGAGAATGTTTGGGCCACTCACCCCTGCACACACCAGTGGATTGGATATACCATTGCTGCCCAGCCAAAACAGGTCTAGCCAGAAAGCATTACGCAACTTATATACTGGACGGTGGTGCTGACGATGGACAAACAATAGGGTGCCTTCCACCGCACCCATGCTGCCTACCTACTATCGTCGAGTCTACGAGCACGGCTATCAACAAACAACCACTGGACGATGGTCGGCTCGAGTACTGTTAGAGCACAGCTCCGTATCCGACCGTTGATCCCCATAATGACGTCACTGATATTGCTCACCAGAGAACGGAGGAGGGTTGGCTTGAGCTGGTGAGCAATATCAGAGTCAGTATAATACAACCATACCACGAGATAAGTCGATCATCACACCAAGTTTTTCGTAATTTAAGTTATAGTTAATATAAGTCAAGTGAAGTTGACTTCGGGTTTTTAATTACTCTCCGGAAGAATACCCAGTTCGCCGCGGTAGACTAGACCAGTTGGAAGGTCGAGTTACCCTTACTATTTGCGAGAAAATTGTGTGTGACCGGTGGTGCATTGCTTGGTGCGGAGAATTGACGTCCCGTCGAGACCAGTTATATTTTGGCTGTCGCTGTCTGGAGCCCAGGCGAGTTCTGCTACGAGGTCGCCAGTCGAAGGTGGGTTCAGGATACGACAAATATTCTCAAATTTTTACTGTAAGTTCATCAACTATTTGTGTATCAGTGGACAAAATTTGGAAAAGATCGAACTATTCTGCACAAAGTTATAAAGATTCTAAAAAATAGAATAGGTAGAATTATCCAATAGCCAACTTTGAGCTGTTATATCTCCGGATTCAATGAACCGAATGCAATGAAATTTTGACCATTCATGACTTATATAATGTGCTTTGATAAACTTTTGACATAATTTAAAATTTTTAACACGGAAGAAAATTATAACGATTAGATTATTTTTGTAATAAAACATCAAATTTTCTTAAATTTCAAAATCGTTTCAAATTTCAAGATGCTAATTATAGTTCATTTAAATTCCCTCCGATTGTCTTGAATACAGATATGTTTTGAAAGAAAATAACAACATAGGCGGCAATTCATTGAAAAAGTAATGAGATGCATATTAAAAATAAACCAATTTACTTAAAAATCATAAAATTAATGAAATCGTTATAACTTTTCCTCTTGTTAATAATTACAAGTTTAGTCATACGTTTTTCAGAGCACATTATATAAGTCATAAATGGACAAAATTTCATTGCATTCGGTTCATTGTATCCGGAGATATAACAGCTCAAAGTTGGCTATCGGATAATTCTACCTTTTTCTGAAATGCTTGTAACTTCGTGCAGAATAGCCCGATCTTTTCCAAATTTTGTCCACTGATACACAATAAGCTGATCAACTCACAGTGAAAATTTGAGAATATTTGATGCACTTTTCGAAAAGTTACAGCTAATTGGACATTTTTTGAAAAGTGAAAATTTTGCCTGTCCCGATCATTTTGTCTATCCCCTGTACTTTCAGAATAATTTTATTCTTCATTTCTGAACAAAATGCAAAAAAGTGAGTTTTCCCATGTAAAATCCCATACAAATTTGATTCGTGATGCGCAAAGTGTAGGCATAACTGATCGTGCTCAAATTTTGTACAGTCACTCAGGACCCGAAATGGAATAAAAAAAAACCTTGATCGAAAAAAACGACCTGTATGACCCACGCTAATAGACACCATCATAGACCAGTCGTCGAGCTACGACGGACTCCTCGCGCATGATCATTTTGACGATGAATAGAAGCTCTGAATAAGCATCTCCAATCAACACACTGCACCAAAATACGTTAAGTCGTTCTCTTTTACGGTCATATTAATCAAACTTTTCAGAGTGCTTCGTTGATTTGATGACAGAACGGTATTGCTTCACTGCCATATCTGCCGTAGATCCGCCGATTCGTCCACTGTCACTCAGTTTAGTTAACATGCTTTCGAATCGTCTTTTTGTCAATTTTCGATCTCCACTGATCACTGCAGGATTCAGACAAGAAGCCGCTTCTGTAAGACCACTACTTGTAAATATGTTTCTCTTGTCAGCCCGGTGTATTTTTGAGAGTTTTTTTTTGTGTCAAATCCTAACATGACTTCCTTTACACAGATTCTGATGTTCCAGCTCAGTATTTTTTTCACTGAGTTTAGTTTTTTTTTTCATCTTTTTACTGAGTTCTCAACAGCAGATTTATCTCGGTACGCTCGGTAATCGTATTTACCGTTCACCAGTAATGATATTTACCGTGTATCAGTAACTTTTGACAGTCAATTAGCTGAGCTCGGTAACTCATTTACAGAATATCAGCAAAAGAAATAACCGAGCGTTTCGAGATAAATCTGCTGTTGAGAACTCAGTAAAAAGTTGGGAAAAATACCGAACTGATCATAGTGTGCAGCAAAAATGTTTGTTGGGTTAGTGTAGCGCAGAAGATTGCGTCCGAAGACAGTCATTTCATCTCGAACTGATACACGGTCAGGCGATCCACTAAACACTCCCGAGACGGTGGACGCTTCCAGTACTTCATGTTTCTTCTTATGCTCGAAGAAATCTTCCTTGCATTTTTCTTCTCTGAATGACACCAGAATTGGGACATCTGTTTTGTTCGCAGTTTTTCCAGACATCCGTCTTTCAGAGGTGATATCTGAAGCAAATAACCAACAGCGCAGCATATTTCATGGACAAGCTTGATGATATTCTCGCATTCGATTAGAGGTAGGTCCTAGGATAGGTAGGCCCAGTACAACAGCATTCTTCGCTAATAGTTGGCGGTTTGCCTTATCCAGTTCGAACTCCAGGGAGTCTACCTCAGCTGTCAGATCTTGGTATGTTTTGTTTGGCAACTTGCAAGTTCACTCCGAAATTTGCAATTCTTCGCCTTCAATGCTGCCATATCATCCTTGAATTGTCGAAAATTGGTCTGAATCTTATCGAATTGGTTCGAAAAAAAAAACTGCTGAGATTACTCTACAGGGGATAAGTACTCAAAACAACTGGGACAGGTAAAATTTTCACTTTTCAAAAAATGTTCAAATCGCTGTAACTTTTCGAAAAGGGCATCAAATATTCTCAAATGTTTACTGTAAGTTCATCAACTAGTTGTGTACCAGTGGTCACAATTTGGAAAAGATCGGGCCATTCTACATTAAGTTATAAAGGTTCTAGAAAAAGGTATAATTATCCGATAGTCAATTTTGAGCTGTTATATCTCCGGATTCAATGATCCGAATGCAATGAAATGTTGATCATTTATGTCTTATATAATGAGCTATCAAAAACATTTGACTAAACTTAAAATTCTACACATGAAAGAAAATTATTTCGTTTAGATTATTTTTCTAATATAAAACCAATTTATCCAAAACTTCATCATCGTTTCAAATTCGAGATAGTAATTATAGTTCATTTAAATTTCCTCTTATTGAATTGAATAAATTTATGTTTCAAAGGAAAGCAACCAAATAGCCTTCATTAAATTGAAAAAGTAATGGGATGCATATGAAAAATAGATAAATTTACTGAAAAAATATGGAATAAATGAAATCGCCATCTTCAACTGTTTTTCAAAGTTCATTATATTAGTCATAAATGATCAAAATTTCATTGCATTCGGATCATTGAATCCAGAGATATAACAGCTCAAAGTTGGCTATCGAATAATTATACCCTTTTCTAGAATCTTTATAACTTCGTGTAGAATGGCCCGATCTTTTCCAAACTTGAACCATTGATACACAACTAGTTGATGAGCTCACAGTAAAAAATTGAGAATATTTGATGCCCGTTTCGAAAAGTTACAGCGACTTGACCATTTATAAAAAGTGTAATTTTTACCTGTCCCAGTTATTTTGAGTATCCCCTGTATTTTGCCACTAGTTTCCACCAACGATGATAGCTAAAGTCGCGATTGCTCCACAACGTACCCGAACTGTGATGCCTCCTTCCTCGAATCGTTCATACCTTCACTTCATTCAGAGTGTGCAGTTCAGCAACCACAGTGTTGAGATGCAACATCATTCTTATGTAGCACAAAATTACAATAATCTTTATTTCATACTTCAGTCTGTCAATTTCCAGTCATATCCTACTCTCAATTCAATGCGCTATACTACAGTGCACGACAAACAATTTCGTTGTCGAACGATCTCCTGAATGATTTGGGGTGGAGGCCATTAGCGATGGAGCCATTTAGTTTCAACAACTTCAAAAAAATAGTCAAAATTGTGGAGTGGAGACGCATGGTAGCTCTCATATTCACAGGGTTCTTATTAGCTCACTTCACTTCCTGACTGACCCAGGTGCATAGAGCATAGCATTGCGTCAAAGAACTCAAATATACAGAGTTGAATGAAATTGAATGTTTATATTTCACCCCTGCAACATTTGTATACATAATTATCACATCTACTTAGGTATTACAACTCAATTACAAAGAAACCAAAATGTATCAGCAGAGCAGAAAATAACCGGAAAATTCCGTGAATCGTTTGCCACTTTATCACCGAACAACGCGCTGAAACAAACAAACAACCGCGCCTCTGGTATGATTTATTGCTGGTGGAGCGGAGCAGGTCTGTATCATCTGTGTCTCAGTTCATACCGCGCCGACAGTCTGTTACGTAGAACTACACATCCTTCAACAGGTTAGAATGTCATCTGTCTATCAGCCGCTCGTTCCGTTCGTTGTTCGTGCGTTGGCCCGTATAGGAAATATAGATCTTCGATAGGGCCGCCATGGACGGAGCGTGGGAGAGACCGATCCTTCTGCCATGCGCCAGTTTCCGTTACTCAGCTAAACACAGAATCAAAGTTGATTTAATGAGGGTATTGATAGATGCACCAAGCGAAAAGAAGAAGAAGTTTTGACATCCAAGCGGTGTGCCGTCGATTAGATCCTCGTCGCTGATTGGTCGATGGATGTAAACGGCACACCGCTTGGATGTCAAAATTTTTCTTCTTACCGCTTGGTGCATCAATCAATGGGTTGAGAACGAGAGATTCAAGAGACTCTGAGACTCATCTCACTGATACCGATGAGCCACGCTGCCACTCTGCTTTCGATTAGGTTATCATCACACACCAGAGGATGAGCAGCGCGGAAAGGGTCGGGTTATTTCTCGTGTGCGAGAACGTCGGGAATGTCTTGTTGTTATCAAACAGATTAGAGAAAACAAAATGCTCAGTGGAGGGATTCTTTCCGTTTGTGTTTTGTTAGTGAATCAAGTTGTTCAAGTATACATACAGGGGATACTCAAAATAACTGGGATAGGTAAAATTTTCACTTTTTAAAAACTGTTCAACTCGCTATAACTTTTCGAAAAAAAGCATCAAATATTCTCAAATTTTTACTGTAAGTTCATCAACTAGTTGTGTATCAGTGGTCAAAATTTGGAAAAGATTGAGCCATTCTACACGAAGTTATGAAGGTTCTAGAAAAAGCTATAATTATCCGACAGCCAACTTTGAGCTGTTATATCTCCGGATTCAATGAACCGAATGCAATGAAATTTTGATCATTTATGACTTATATAATGAGCTATCAAAAACTTTTGACTAAACTTAAAATTCTTTACACGAAAGAAAATTATTACGATTGGATTATTTTTCTAATATACCACCAATTTATCCAAAACTTTATCATCGTTTCAAAATTCGAGATAGTAATTATAGTTCATTTAAATTCCCTCTAATTGACTTCAATATGAATATGTTTTGAAAGGAAGTAACAAAATAACCGGCATCAAATTGAAAAAGTAATGGGATGCATATGAAAAATAGATAAAATTACTAAAAAAACATGGAATAAATTAAACCGCCATAACTTTTTTTCTCATTAATAATTTCAAATTAAGTAAACTGTTTTTCAAAGTTCATTATATAAGTCATAAATGATCAAAATTTCATTGCACTCGGTTCATTGAATCCGGAGATATAACAGCTCAAAGTTGGCTATCGGATAATTATGCCTTTTTCCTAGAATCTTTATAACTTCGTGTAGAATGGCCCGATGTTTTCCAACTTTGAACCACTGATACACAACTAGTTGGTGAACTTACAGCAAAAATTTGAGCATATTTGATGCCTTTTTCAAAAAGTTACAGCGAGTTGAATATTTTTTGAAAAGTGAAAATTTTACTTGTCTCAGTTATTTTGAGTATCCCCTGTAGATAGGCGCAGCCACTTGCAAGACAGATTCTACGCGTTTCAGCTCAGCGGTTATGGAGAAACAAGGTTAAAGCAAAGTGATTGCTAATGTTGTTGTTTTCGCGCGTAATGCGATTTAATGTATTCATTTGGAGAAACGACGACATGCAGCTGGCGAAAGTGAGATAGACCATCTTTGCCCATATGTATCAACAGCTGTTAATATGAACTTGATCATCAACAATGTTTTTTTTTAATTTACTTTTATATTTGTATAAATGAGAAACATTTTTTACAAACGTCTTACTACCTACTTATGTGACAGAATTGACCTTTTTTCAGAAATCAATTTTTGAAATTCACACTTTGTTTTATGTAATACCTATATGATAAATAAACTATTATGAATTTGAATCTTTGCACGATAAGACTGGGTATGTTGCGCAACCCGGATAAAAACTAACCATAGGGTGTTTGGTGAAAACCATACAGTGTACCAGCTACAATAAAGTGTATTGTAATGGAATGGTTCGCCAGAAGCTTTGCTTATTGTAGCTGCTATACATTTACATCCGATCTTTATGTAGCTATATATTATACTGTTTTTCTTAAGTTTAAACCATTTACTTTTCCGAAATATTATTATTCCGTGCATTTTTAATTATTCATTCAGTTTTAGATTTTTTCCGTGTTTTGTTTTGTTGATGTTCGTGACTTTTTTGATGCAAAGGAAAGGAAAGAGTTAAAAGTGAATAAGTTGAAACATCAATTGAAAGTCAATAAAATTTTTAAATAAGTGGTGAACCAGGTGTCCTAATGACTGCAGATTCAAGAGATATGGCGGGCAAGGTATGTAGAGTGCTATGAGAGGAATATGTATGTAGGTCAACCCGGAAAGACGCAGGTCAGATTACCGTAAATCAGTGGATGACTTCAACACTATTTTTTCTGTATCTGCATTCAGGGGAGTTTTCTCCCCTTCTCTTATATTGTGAACTCGAGTGTGAACTTACCTTCGACCACAACCGAATGAAATGCAATTGACGAAATTTATCTTTGACGTAGAGCCATCTGTAACATATGGGTTCGGGTTCGCTTTTTAACCTAAATTATATTTGAATCGAACTTGACAGTTTTCTCATGAGTTGTTATGTATTTCAAACTTTAGTCAAACAGGAGCCTCAATATTGCAATAACGGTTAAGCACGCTGTAATGATACTTATGTACCTCGTCACCCACTTCATGCAACTACATTAGTGGTCTAATAACACTTAGCGCGCTCGGCATAGTTCCATCATGCCGCTCAAAGTGTTGCCACAAATAATGCTTAGATTGCAAAACCCGGTTATCTGCCTGGTGGTACATGGGAGCCCAAGCTTCAACTGTTAAGGCATTCAGAGACTACTCAGACTTAGCATGGGTGATCCCGAGGGCGATCCTATATATGAAGGGTTGTTCAAGACGCTCTGGAGAATTCCCAAAGCGTTTTCTAATTATGTTGAACTTGATAGGTGCAGAGGCTTTGTGCCACAAGCCGACATGTGCCGAGATAATCACGGGAATATTCTCACGAGCGAGCGTGAGGTGATCGAGAGGTGGCGGCAGCATTACGATGAGCACCTCAGTGGCGACGTTGCAAGCACCGAAGGGGGCGCGGTGACAGATCTTGGAGTACGTGCGCAGGACGAAAGATTTCTAGCCCCAACCAAGAGATTGAAGACGATGTTAGCCGGTTGAAAAACAACAAAGCCGCTGGAGTAGATCAACTACCAAGGGAGTTACTATATACGGTGGAGAAGCACTGGTAAGAGCACTACACTGGGTCATTACCAAGATTTGGGAGGAGGAAGTATTACCGGAGGAGTGGATGGAAGGTATCGTGTGTCCCATCTACAAAAAGGGCGATAAGTTGGATTGCGGGAACTATTGAGCGATCACGCTACTGAGCACTGCCTACAAGGTACTCTTTCAAATTTTATGCCACCGTCTATTACCGATTGCAAGAGAGTTCGTGGGGCAATATCAGGCTGGATTTATGGGTGAATGCGCTACAACGGACCAGATGTTCGCCATCCGCCAGGTGTTGCAGAAATGCCGCGAATACAACGTGCCCACACATCACTTGTTCATCGATTTGAAATCGGCGTATGATACAATCGATCGAGAACAGATATGGCCAGTGGCGTAGCCAGGAATTGTCTCTGGGAGGGGTTTTCAACGGTCAATGATACCTTTTTTGATTTGACACTTACATTTTATAAACAGTAATGAGCAATAGAATTCGTAGTTTGAAAATAGCGGCGCAGCCGAAAAATTTTTTCGTCGCAAAACGCTTTATACTGAAAATTTGTTCCACAAATTTTGGCTCTGGGGGGGGGGGGGGGGGGGTTTAACCCCAAAACCAACCCCGTGGCTACGCCAGTGGCTATGGCAGATTATGCACGAATACGGATTCCCGGATAAACTGATACGAAGACGACGATGGATCGAGTGATGCGCGTAGTTCGAGTATCAGGGACACTCTCGAGTCCCTTTGAATCTCGCAGAGGGTTACGGCAAGGTGATGGTCTTTCGTGCTTGCTGTTTAATATTGCGTTAGAAGGTGTAATAAGCAGAGCGGGGATAAACACGAGTGGAATGATTTTCACGAAGTCCATTCAGCTGCTTGGTTTCGCTGATGATATTGATGTTATAGCTCGTAAATTTGAGACGATAGCGGAAACGTACATCCAACTAAAAAGTGAAGCCAGGCGAATCGGATTAGTCATTAATGCATTGGAGCGTTTGGTACGGTATGTCCGCGCATCCTTCCTCCCCTGTAGATTCTAGAATTGCTTCGACGGAAAACTATCGTTTAAACTAGTAGAATAACAAAAGGTCCTCTACAAGATGGACACTTGAAAATAGTAAATTATTGAAATTAAAGTTATTAAATTAATTAAATACGAAATGTGACTACAGCGCCATTGAAGTTCTAGTGTATTTCTATTTTTAAACTCGAGGCAATTCCAAGAATCATCTTTGCGGCAAATACAACGCAGTAGGCCTGGCCGCTTTGGCACTTGCATCATATCCCTGATATGGGGTGATGCACAAATTATGTCACGCAAAAATTGACCTTTTTCCTTTCCTTTTTCAACACCCCCCCCCCCTTCCCCCATAAGTCACACTTTTTGTATGGAACCTCAATATTTTTTGTATGAGTCGTCACGTTCAGCAAATCCCCCCCTAAAAGCGTGACGTAATTTATGCACGACCCCTATGTTACAAGCCTCAATAAATATTGGCAAGAAAAGTACCCAAGTAACATAAGTGGTTGAACAACAGTTTCTTAAGCTGCGTAAGCTGAAATTTGCTTGAGAGCCGTTTGTTCAATTCTTGTTCAGCAAAAAATGTTTGTTGGGTAGTTTGGCTTAATCTAACCTGATTACTTTCCAGGACGCTTTCTCGTACTGGCTGCGTTTGTATTAGATTAGATTAGAAGATGATAAGTCCGTGTTAGCAATTGTTGTTCGACCTTTGTAAACAAATGCATACACTCAGAAAACGAGAAAGTCATGGAATGACTATTTTTTATTCACTTGATAACTAAATTGAGTTTATGCATACATATAGCTGAAAATTACGCGCTATTAAAATAGCACGCTAACGCCGCTCAGCACAAAAGTGCATAATTTCCAGACTACACCAAAAATGTGTAACCCTTGCACATTCACAAAATCAGCTCCTGTGTCCGCAAAATCGTTAAATTCGCAAAAATTTTTGTTCAGCAATCTAGCTAGGTTTACTAGTGACCTTGGAAAACAAAAAAAAATATCAACTTTTCGCATCTAGACGAGTGTACGAGCTTTTTTTGAGAATGTGTAACTGTAACACATTTTTGTGTGGTCTGGAAATTATGCACATATGAGTAGGGCTTACACATTTTAGTGCTGAGCGGTTTTACTGTGAGAACTTAGTATTTCAATGCGTAAATAGAGTTTAGTTATCAAATTTCTTTAATTCGGATTAGCAATTGTGCATGATTGAACAAGTGATTTAGTGAAAATTATTAAAAGAACTTGTACATTCCATAAGAATGGATTTTTTTTAGACATTCCAGAGGTAAATATTCAATATATTATTCATCTTAAAGAATAATCTTCTTAATATATAATTAAAATCGACAGGTTAGGAGTTCTGGTGTGGTTCATTCCATGTTGCGTCATCGAGACAGGACTTCGGGTCTAAGTTCCGGTCTTCGGGCTTCGTCAAGGATTTCGCAGAAGCACGAATTAACACCATTAACAATATTATAACTTGTGAAGTAGACACAAATGAAATAATAAATGCAAATAAATGGTTTACACCGTGTCCAATAAGTTCTCATACAAAATCAAATTCATTTCATTTCACATCTGTAATTAGAATTTTCAAAGTAAATATATTTATTGAAAGGCCAACTAACATACACCAAATACAGCATATGTTTCGGAACTAACTGTACTTTATCCTTCTCTGCTGATCGCTTATGTGTCGTTAGTCAATTTCAGCTGGCACGCACGCCATTCCATTGGTATTTCATCGTATTTTAACGAGTAATGGATTTAAAGTGAAACAAATTAGATTCTTGTCGTCCCCATTGCTAGTAGCAACTATGACCAGAAGAGAAAAAATATGAGATCCTGTATCGGTAATGTACTGAGCCGTTTAATTTTGTACAAAATAAAACGTAAATTAAATAAAAACGTCCATTTATCTGTTTCAATGAGATTTGTCTGGTTAAAGAAGCATGGGTGTATCTTATCTGGTTGCATCACGTAATTCTCACTTATAAAACATGCTTGTATTCCTATTGTGGTAAATTTTGTCCAAAATTTACGTTTTTTTATGTTTATCTTTGAAATCACGGTTATTTTCATGAAAATCAGCCCAAGTTGAGCTTACTTGCAAATTTTTTACCATATCATCACTAAAACTGTATTGTTTTAGCCTTAGTTTATCCATTTGGTACATCACTTGGGATACAAACTCAAAATTTATCCATATGGACTCTATTTTGCTACCGTAGAATGAAAAACTTTTCGGATATTTTTCTTGCGTGCCGGAGAAAACGGATTTCAGAAAACGGAAGTGTACTGCTAGGCTTACAAAAACAAATAGAAAATAAAGTTATTCTAAACCGTATGCTTTATTATGATTCCAGTTCAAAATCGAATTAGCGACATTTTTTCTTTTACTTCCGCTGCTTTTGCCTTGCGTTAAACACTATGTCGGAAGTGGGGCGCTGTATAGAGTACCAGGTGTACAATACAGCGCCCCACTTCCGACATTGTGTTTAACGTAAGGCAAAAGCAGCGGAAGTAAAAGAAAAAATGTCGCTAATTCGGTTTTGAACTGGAAACATAATATTTATTCAGGATTATGTGGCCTTTCAATACATGTATTCATTTTGAAAATATGAACCACATGTGAGAAATAAAATGATATTTTCTAAATTTGCATTTTGTATGAGAACTTATTGGACACGGTGTAAATCCTTTAAAGAAGCCTGAGATTTACTTAAATTAGTCAAATTAATGCATAAAAACATGCATTTGTAGTAGCTGTCAATTTCACAAAAATAGTAAAAATACTAAAAAGTATGCATTGGCATACTAAATGAAATTTAGTTTTTAGTAACTGTAGAGAATAGAAGAGGTACTGAAAAATGCGAGAAAGGTAGAAGTTGAAAGAGAGAATAACGGGGTTGCCATGGGGACGCAGGGTAGAAGGCAGGTAAACAGAACTAATAAATCAGTCTTGTGAATTATTTTGACGGAAACAAACGTGTTTTATTTCGCGGTGGAAATTGGCCGAAAGAACCAACCCCAGACAGTTTTGAGGCCTGAAAATAGATCCCGCTCGTTTCGGACACGACATTGGCGCATTAGCTCCCGAAAAGTAAGTTCCGCGGGTGTACATTTGCATTTCAATGCTGATTGAAAGTTGGAATGCCGTGCATCGTGCACAGATGGGACTGAATAAAGAAATATGCCCATCGTGGGGTGAGATTGGAGACTAAAAAGACACGAGAATTTATCCTTCAAGTAAAGTAAGTACACACACATATTCTGCTCATGCATGAAGTGCCAGTGAGATTTTGTATTCATGCTTTAAAAGTTCAGATTTTCATTTGGCCTAGTTCGTCAAACACAATTATTGTTCAAGAATGTTCCATTTTTTTTCTCCAACATTCATTTAGTTGCGAGAGTTATCCGTGTGAGAGTGGGAGAGAGAAAAACATTTCACTGCGGTTTTCATTCGCAAGTGGGAAATAACTGTAACTTAGCAACCGTTATTTGCCACTTGTCAATCAACACACACACATAGAGGCAAAAGTGGTAAAAGAATGCATACTGATGTGCAGCATAACAAGTTGAAATCACTTTTTGTTTTCATCAAGCTATTTGTCTTGATAGTCGATGGAGGACATGCATACACTGGCTTGGTTATTTCCCCACCGGTTTTGATAATGTTGCTGGTATTTTCATCGTTGCAGAATTTCCTATTGCATTATTGATATTTGCTTCATGTGCTGCAAAACCATGCCTGGGAGATATCACATCACATGTTCGAGTCGTTCTGTCAAATGGAATTTTCAAAAACAAAACTCTTATTGGAATAAAACAGAGATGATATACTAGTTTTCCAATTGGATATCGGAGTACATTTTCCGATAGGATATCGGTCGGACGTAGTAAGTGTGTTTTATTTTCATTCATGTTGTCTACTGCACGCAGCATCAGATGTCGGGAGGGAATAAGATGTGTTTTATTTTTGTTTGAGTGCGCTGCAAATCAAGTATCGCAAGTGTGCACGGAGCTCACACCCAATCATTCATTAAAAAATACAAAGCGCGTTCAAGCAAATACTAAAAAATGGGAAGCACAACTAATTAAAAAAAAAAATTAAGAACTTTTAAAAATTGTCTTTAATAACGCTCGCAACGCCCAAGGCACGTTTTGGAAAGCATAGCACATAGTACGGCGACTTTCTCTTTCTCGTTCCGAGTACGTATAGTTCCTTATGCGCTGGAATTTTCGAAGAATTTATCATACAGTTTCCACTACAGTAAGGTGCCATTCGTCAATTTATTTGTTTTATTGTTAAATTGAATAGTTCAATAATGTCTGTGTTACAACAAAGTATCTTTATTTTATCTGTAAAAAAAAATATAAGAATGCTTTTGCGGTCGTAACCTAAGAAACTATAGAGTTTTGCACATTATTACCTACTTCCTCAATACTGATTATGGTTCTAGTAACCAAGTGAAAATGAACTCTGAATTGTTCATCAAGATAGATGAGTTCTGAGTTATCCACTACATGAACTCTATGTTGTTCATGGTTTGCTATCACTCTCGTGGATTCTGTGTTGCCATCTAGTAACCAAGTTTAAATGAACTCTGAGTTGTTCATCAAGATAGCTGAGTTCTGAGTTACTGACTACTTGAACTCTGTGTTGTTCATGATTTACTATCACACTCGTGGGCTCTACGTTGTCCTCATACTCATTAGTAGCCAAGTGGAAATGAACTCTGAGTTGTTCATGGTTTACTATCACTCTTGTGGATTCTGTGTTGCCATCTAGTAACCAAATGGAAATGAATTCTGAGTTGTTCAACAAGATAGTTGAGTTCTGTGTTACTCACTACATGAACTTTGTGTTGTTCATGATTTACTATCATACTCGTGGGCAATGCGTTGTCCTCATATGCTCATTATGCTTCTAATAGCCAAGTGGAAATGAACTCTGAGTGGTTCATCAAGATAGTTGACTTTCGAGTTACTCACTACATGAGCTCTGTGATGTTCATGATTTACTATTACTCTCATGGATTCTCTGTTGCCATCTAGTAACCAAGTGGAAATGAACTCTGAATTGTTTATCAAGATAGTTGAGTTCTGAGTTATCCACTACATGAACTCTATGTTGTTCATGGTTTGCTATTACTCTCGTGGATTCTGTGTTGCCATCTAGTAACCAAGTTTAAATGAACTCTGAGTTGTTCATCAAGATAGCTGAGTTCTGAGTTACTGACTACTGGAACTCTGTGTTGTTCATGATTTACTATCACACTCGTGGGCTCTGCGTTGTCCTCATACTCATTATGCTTTTAGTAGCCAAGTGGAAATAAACTCTGAGTTGTTCATGGTTTACTATCACTCTTGTGGATTCTGTGTTGCCATCTAGTAACCAAGTGGAAATGAATTCTGAGTTGCTCAACAAGATAGTTGAGTTCTGTGTTACTCACTACATGAACTCTGTGTTGTTCATGATTTACTATCACACTCGTGGGCTCTGCGTTGTCGTCATACTCATTATGCTTTTAGTAGCCAAGTGGAAATGAACTCTGAGTGGTTCATCAAGATAGTTGAGTTCTGAGTTACTCACTACATGAGCTCTGTATTGTTCATGATTTACTATTACTCTCATGGATTCTGTGTTGCCCTCTAGTAACCAAGTGGAAATGAACTCTAAGTTGTTCATCAAGATAGTTGAGTTCTGAGTTACTCACTACATGAACTCTGTGCTGTTCATGATTTACTATCACACTTGTGGGCTCTGCGTTGTCCTCATACTCATTATGCTTCTAGTAGTCAAGTGGAAATGAACTCTGAGTTGTTCATCAAGATAGCTGAGTTCTGAGTTACTCACTACATGAACTCTGTGTTGTTCATGATTTACTATTACACTCGTGGATTCTGTGTTGCCCTTTAGTAAATAAGTGGAAATGAACTCTGAGTTGTTCAACAAGATTGTTGAATTCTGAGTTACTGACTACATGAACTCTGTGTTGTTCATGATTTACTATCACACTCGTGGATTCTGTGTTGCCCTCTAGTAACCAAGTGGAAATGAACTCTGAGTGGTTCATCAAGATAGTTGAGTTCTGAGTTACTCACTACATGAACTCTGTGTTGTTCATGATTTACTATCACACTTGTGAATTCTGTGTTGCCCTCTAGTAACCAAGTGGTAATGAACTCTGAGTTGTTCATCAAGATAGTTGAGTTCTGAGTTACTCACTTCATGAACTCTGTGCTGTTCATGATTAACTATCACACTTGTGGGCTCTGCGTTGTCCTCATACTCATTATGCTTCTAGTAGTCAAGTGGAAATGAACTCTGAGTTGTTCATCAAGATAGCTGAGTTCTGAGTTACTCACTACATGAACTCTGTGTTGTTCATGATTTACTATTACACTCGTGGATTCTGTGTTGCCCTTTAGTAAATAAGTGGGAATGAACTCTGAGTTGTTCATCAAGATAGATGAGTTCTGAGTTACTCACTGCATGAACTCTGAGTTGTTCATGATTTACTATCACACTTGTGGATTCTGTGTTGCCCTCTAGTAAATAAGTGGAAATGAACTCTAAGTTGCTCATCAAGATAGTTGAGTTCTAAGTTACTGACTACATGAACTCTGTGTTGTTCATGATTTACTATCACACTCGAGAGCTCTGCGTTGTCCTCATACTCAGTATCCCAAGCAGCACTTGCAACATCATTCAAAATGTGGTTTTCTATGGTTTGGTCTAAAAGAGTTGCAATAAAAGCGCACGCAACTTCCATCTTGTCAGTTGAGTTGCATTTAAACTCCGAGTATCGTTAAATTGCAGCTTTGTTTCATAGGAATTACAAATAACATCGTATTTATGGAGGCGGAGCTCACATATTCCTCACAAGTGGCAATACGGTCAGCTTGCATTAAATGTGCTATGTAACACACATGAAACATCTTACTCTGGTTTGTTTGTTCAGATTAGGTTCAAAATGTGTTGCGGAAAACTTGCGCGTCTTTTCATTTTGACAGCTTTCTAACTTGTGGCAAAGACGGTACAATGAAGTAACGCGTAACTTCAGTAGCTTTTAGTGTCCATGGTTCGAGTCTGAATATATATATTTTTTTCATTTTTTTATCATTCCCCCTAGCTCAAGTTGCATAACGATTTAAATTTACTCACTACATGAACTCTGTGTTGTTCATGATTTACTATTACACTCGTGGATTCTGTGTTGCCCTTTAGTAAATAAGTGGAAATGAACTCTGAGTTGTTCAACAAGATAGTTGAGTTCAGAGTTACTGACTACATGAACTCTGTGTTGTTCATGATTTACTATCACACTCGTGGATTCTGTGTTGCCCTCTAGTAACCAAGTGGAAATAAACTCTGAGTTGTTCATCAAGATAGTTGAGTTCTGAGTTACTCACTGCATGAACTCTGCGATGTTCATGATTTACTATCACACTCGTAGATTCTGTGTTGCCCTCTAGTAACCAAGTGGAAATGAACTCTGAGTTGTTCATGATTTACTATCACTCTTGTAGATTCTGTGTTGCCATCTAGTAACCAAGTTGAAATGAACTCTGAGTTGTTCATCAAGATAGCTGAGCTCTGAGTGACTGGCTACATGAACTCTGAGTTGTTCATGATTTACTATCACACTCGTGGGCTCTGCGTTGTCCTCATACTCATTATGCTTCTAGTAGCCAAGTGGAAATGAACTCTGAGTTGTTCATCAAGATAGTTGAGTTCTGAGTTGCTCACTACATGAGCTCTGTGTTGTTCATGATTTACTATCACACTTGTGAATTCTGTGTTGCCCTCTAGTAACCAAGTGGAAATGAACTCTGAGTTGTTCATCAAGATAGTTGAGTTCTGAGTTACTCACTTCATGAACTCTGTGCTGTTCATGATTTACTATCACACTTGTGGGCTCTGCGTTGTCCTCATACTCATTATGCTTCTAGTAGTCAAGTGGAAATGAACTCTGAGTTGTTCATCAAGATAGCTGAGTTCTGAGTTACTCACTACATGAACTCTGTGTTGTTCATGATTTACTATTACACTCGTGGATTCTGTGTTGCCCTTTAGTAAATAAGTGGAAATGAACTCTGAGTTGTTCAACAAGATAGTTGAGTTCAGAGTTACTGACTACATGAACTCTGTGTTGTTCATGATTTACTATCACACTCGTGGATTCTGTGTTGCCCTCTAGTAACCAAGTGGAAATAAACTCTGAGTTGTTCATCAAGATAGTTGAGTTCTGAGTTACTCACTGCATGAACTCTGCGATGTTCATGATTTACTATCACACTCGTGGATTCTGTGTTGCCCTCTAGTAACCAAGTGGAAATGAACTCTGAGTTGTTCATGATTTACTATCACTCTTGTAGATTCTGTGTTGCCATCTAGTAACCAAGTTGAAATGAACTCTGAGTTGTTCATCAAGATAGCTGAGCTCTGAGTGACTGGCTACATGAACTCTGAGTTGTTCATGATTTACTATCACACTCGTGGGCTCTGCGTTGTCCTCATACTCATTATGCTTCTAGTAGCCAAGTGGAAATGAACTCTGAGTTGTTCATCAAGATAGTTGAGTTCTGAGTTGCTCACTACATGAGCTCTGTGTTGTTCATGATTTACTATCACACTTGTGAATTCTGTGTTGCCCTCTAGTAACGAAGTGGAAATGAACTCTGAGGTGTTCATCAAGATAGTTGAGTTCTGAGTTACTCACTTCATGAACTCTGTGCTGTTCATGATTTACTATCACACTTGTGGGCTCTGCGTTGTCCTCATACTCATTATGCTTCTAGTAGTCAAGTGGAAATGAACTCTGAGTTGTTCATCAAGATAGCTGAGTTCTGAGTTACTCACTACATGAACTCTGTGTTGTTCATGATTTACTATTACACTCGTAGATTCTGTGTTGCCCTTTAGTAAATAAGTGGAAATGAACTCTGAGTTGTTCATCAAGATAGTTGAGTTCTGAGTTACTCACTGCATGAACTCTGAGTTGTTCATGATTTACTATCATTCTTGTGGATTCTGTGTTACCCTCTAGTAAATAAGTGGAAATGAACCCTAAGTTGCTCATCAAGATAGTTGAGATCTAAGTTACTGACTACATGAACTCTGTGTTGTTCATGATTTACTATCACACTCGTGGATTCTGTGTTGCCCTCTAGTAACCAAGTGGAAATGAACTCTGAGTTGTTCATCAAGATAGTTGAGTTCTGAGTTACTCACTGCATGAACTCTGAGTTGTTCATGATTTACTATCACACTTGTAGATTCTGTGTTGCCCTCACACTTTGTATGTATGAGTTGTTTATCAAAACAGTTGAGTTCTGAGTTACTCACTACATGAACCCTGTGTTGTTCATATCACTCTCGTGGATTCTGTGTTGCCCTCTAGTAACCAAGTGGAAATGAACTCGGAGTTGTTCATCAAGATAGTTGAGTCCTAAGTGACTCACTTCACGAACTTTGGTGTTGTTCATGATTTTCTATCACACTCGTGGAATCTGTGTTTTCTCATACTCTTTATATTTCTAGTAGCCAAGTGGAAATGAACTCTGTTCGTGATTTCCTATCACACTCGTAAACTCTATGTTGTTAATTAATTACTATCAAAGTTGAGTTCTGAGTTACTCATCACAAGAACTCTGTGTTGTTCATGAATTACTGTCACACTCGCTGATTCTGTGTTGTCCTCATACTCATTATACTTTTATTAACCAAGATAGTTGAGTGCTGAGTTGCTCACTACATGAAATCTGTATTGTTCATACATACTTTGTTTTATAATAAATCCCTATCACCTTCATGAGCAACCCAAGAAACAGAACTAGCTGAACAGCAGTTTCTTAAGCTAAAGTTTGCTTGAGAATGGTTTGTTCCACTCTTATGCAGCAAAAATGATTGTTGGGTATGCGTCCTCATACTCATTATGCCTCTATGTTAAAGAACTCTGTGTTGTTCATTAATTGGCACTACACTTGTGACTTCGCGTTACACTCATACTCTTCATGGTTTTATTTTAATTCTGTGTTGTCCATGAATTGCTAACACGCTCGTGAGCTCTGTGTTATCCTCATACTCAATATGCTTTTAGTTACTCATCATGCATCCGACGTAGGCAGTAAATTACACAGTGGTGGAGTGACTAAAGTCAGTAAACTGGATGCCGTATCCGATGAAAAAAAACGAAGATTGAAAGCTAGGATAGGATGCATCACGTAGTCAGCCGATTTGAGACCATTTTGCTGTCAAACGGGGACCAGTCGCTGATTGGTCAAAATTGATATCCGTTTGCTGCGATCAGATCGCTTTGCTATTGGATTGACCGTGTGGTAATTTGTAGGTTAAGCATGTGATAAAATATTCAAAATCATAGTATTTTCCTATTCATGTTTTATCGACTTCAAAATATCAGCATTCAGAAATATAAATATGTCCTGTAAAAATGTTGATTTCATCCGTTGATTTCAAGCGTTCTGGGTTTTATTTTTTTTTTAAATTTTTTTCTTGTTAAACCAATTCGCTGAGCTATATAATCAAACTTGAATTGTTCTTATTATTTTTTTACATGCTGAATTTAAAATAGTAATTTCTTCTAATTGAGCGACGTGCCGCTACCAATGTTTCCATTGTGGGTTATAATGCAGGGTTACCGGTAGCATTCCTTATTGATTCAGGAGCGAAAGATTGTCTATACAAAAAAAAAACGTTCAATTTACTAACAAACAATGATTAACTCAATTCCATTATATATAGCGTAACTACTGGATCAGTCAAACATCTTTATGTGTTCACATCTGAAGAAGAGATGACATGTACTCTTGCTGGTACAATTACCAATGGCTCACATTGGTGATTCTGAGAAAAGTTTTTGGGAGCCTATAATGAGAAATGATGTCGTAGCCTTTGCTTAAAAATAAGAACTCTGGCCTGATATTTTTTGGGCGTAATCCGTCAATACCATTAGCTTGCCGACAATTACCAAACTCAAGAAATCTTACTAATAGATTTCACCTCAGAATGGCACAAATTTCCCAAATAGAGGAGAACGTGCCTCTTGAGCCGACCTACTGATACCTCAGAATCCAACCATAAATCGGGCAAATTCTTACTCATAGTGGACACTTACTCCAGATATATAAAAGTTGTAGAAAAGAGGTGCGAGGATGCCAAAACCACAAACACAGATCGCAACAAAATCTTCCATCAGTGGGAACTAACTTTAGCCCTGCAAAGAGCGATAATGACCCGTCATTCAAAAGTAATGAACTCTTAGCGTGTTGGCAGAACAAGATGGTATTATGAAAATAGACCTCAATTAAACCTTTCAGTAGAAAGCTTAAAAAAAAGGTGTGATAAAGGCAGCTTCTGGTTCTAAGCAGAATAGAATAAACTTGATATTGGTATGTCCACAATACTTCAAATCCACATTCAAAACACGGAGTCACACCATTTGAGTACCGAGGAAGTTTCTCTAGCCTGTAAGAGTCGGAAGCTGTTGATTGTGATCAAATCGAAACAAGGACGCTGAATCAAAATTATTAAGCAAAAATACGTTGATAATCACAGAGGAGCAACCCTCAGCCATTAGAGCCGGAAATAAAGTTGTTGTGGTTATACCAAAACAAAAAAAAAACTGGTCCAACGTATTCAAACGAACGATTCAACGTTCTTACGACGCAAAGAGCAAAAGTTATTATTTGGAGCGAATACACACGCTATCTATACCCAGGACGTGATACAAGCATCAGAATTTAGAATGAGAAACGAATGTAGAATCAACAATAAACTTCGAATGGATAGTTTAAACAATGCAACTGCAGGTTTGGGTAATCTCAATAACGATGATGATACTATAACAGTCTTTTCTAATAACATTTGAACTTCCAGTGATTGAAAATGGTATTAATTTTTTTTTTCAATTTCAGAAAATGGGATTATGATTAATCATCGCGCGAACGAGGAATCCAGGAGATTGAGAATCTCGATTCATTGAACCGAAGAAGAAATTATTGGATAGCATAAACGCTGCAGGTCTTCCTATTCATATACCTATACGGGATATTTTTGCTCAAAATATGAACCTGATTTAAAACTTTTATACAAATTTCTAAATTAGATTTGTTATTTTGTTTGATACTGTTCGTTTTGTTTGGAATTCTTTATTTTCAGCCTTGAAGATTCATTTTCATGACCCCCTGATCCAACCACACCCTTGGATTTCTAGAGATGATGGACGTTTCACGATATGGTACGCTGTCTTTACACAAGATCACGGCTCTGCTATGGGTCACTAACGTGTGAGCATTTAGTCTTAAGATATTATTGTTATGTTTTAAGAAAAGATAAAGAGGTTCTGTGCCTTTTTAAGAAAGATTTCGAATTTGAGGAAATCACTCAAAGGGGCTTTTCCCTCTTTCAAAATTTTAAGTTAAAAAAAAAAATATTACCACTGAGACCAACGAGGGGAACTCGCAAACTGCAGAAATTTATAGACATGTTTTGAACAATATTTTTTCAGTAAAGAGTAGGAAAAAGAGATAATGTAGAGAATAGAAGAGGTACTGAAAAATGCGAGAAAGGTAGAAGTTGAAAGAGAGAATAACGGGGTTGCCATGGGGACGCAGGGTAGAAGGCAGGTAAACAGAACTAATAAATCAGTCTTGTGAATTATTTTGACGGAAACAAACGTGTTTTATTTCGCGGTGGAAATTGGCCGAAAGAACCAACCCCAGACAGTTTTGAGGCCTGAAAATAGATCCCGCTCGTTTCGGACACGACAGTAACTTTTCGCTATTTAGTAACATAATGCATGAACCCAGCCGAACCTACATTTTGCATGAAAAATATGCATTAATGACTTCTTTTATTTCTGAGTGTACATGGTCCTGCATGAAATGGCCTATAAAAATAATCTCTGCGTGATGAAAACCCCTGCTTCGTGGCGTGAATTTTTGGTCCAGTGTAGGCCTTTCAGACAACATGATGCATTCTCAAACGCTCCGTAATTTCTGACAGCTCAATCTGAAGTGAGGTTATTTTGTTTTGCAGAATGAAAACATTGTATAATCGAGAATGCATGATTTTTTGTGACCTACACTTTGAAATTAAATTTTCGTAAATTTGGCCGGGTTTTAAAATAATTAAAAAATGCTGCCGCATCGTCCCATAAAGGGTAAGTATAGGGGAATAAGATTGCGTTGATAATCCAACTGAATTGGCATTGATTTTCGATGTTTCAGCCATCTCGAGCCTGGTGCGAGCTTTCTCCAACATTTCAATTCGAGAATCGACTAAGGTATCCGTTGTCGTTTCGCCGAAAGCCCTATCAAGCCAACCGAAAGCGGCCACTCCCCTTCGGATCAACTTCCTACCGCGGGAAATTTCCTTGGACATCGGTCATCCTCATGGCATCAATCCGTTCCTTCCACGGAAGGAAATCATCGACATTCCGCTGATCAGCCGGATCATTGAGAATCCCAATCAGTCTCGCATTTCGGAAATCGGTGATCGCTCGCCGACGGGGGTTCCGGCAGTGGACCTTCCCCCCACCAGCAGTGGGAAAGTGGACGACAATGGCATCCAGGCTGCCCGACTGATTGTGATCCGAAGACGGAAGATGCGGAAGCACAAGCTGAAGAAGCTGCGGAAGAAGATGAAGTATGAATGGGCTAAGGTAAGTGGTGGAACCGGTACTTAGCAGGTAATCAGAGATTTAAAGCAAATATGTTGTACGACATTTGCGTTTCGGTACCATACTTGATATTCTTCTTGACGTGATGTTCCCAAAGAGACAAAACCTACATTTTAATGTTTTTTGAGCATTTCATGTTTTACTCTTGAAATGTTAAATAATGTCGGCTTTTTATTATTAAAGACAACTAAATATTGCAGGTCACCCCGTTTTACGGTACGGTTCTAGATCTTCCTTAGGACATGGTTTCTCAAACTGTGGGTCGCGACCGAGATGCATTATAAAATGTATCAGTTATAAAAAAATCTTTCTTAGCCCTTTTCCTGTTAAGACTTAGAACGACTATTTGCTATGTTTTTAGCACGTTACTGCAGAAAAAAGTGCTTAAACGAGAGTTATTGAAAATTTGGGCAATTTTTTCGATATCAACGAAACAAGATTAATAGTTTTTTGATTGTTTATCAACAATTTCACTATTGAAACAAGTAGTTGGCAGTTGAGTTTACCTATTCTTTTATTTTTATTATTTTACTATTCCATCATAATATGATCTCTCTCTCTCTCTCTCTCTCTCTCTCTTCTTGGCATAACGTCCTCATTGGGACAAAGCCTGCTGCTCAGCTTAGTGTTCTATGAGCACTTCCACAGTTATTAACTGAGAGCTTCCTCTGCCAATGACCATTTTGCATGCGTATATCGTGTGGCAGGCACGAAGATACTCTATGCCCAAGGAAGTCAAGGAAATTTCCTTTACGAAAAGATCCTGGACCGACCGGGAATCGAACCCGTCACCCTCAGCATGGTCATGCTGAATACCCGTGCGTTTACCTTATCATAATATGATTATCATAATATGATATTATCATCTAATTCCGTTTGTCTCGTGTTTGTCGAAAATCATTGATTCTATAGTGAAACCATGGAAAGTAGAGGACTAAAAGAATATCTGATAAATTTAATTTGATTCATTTTGTCAACACTTTCTCCATTTACCTTGATACAGGTCCGCCAACGGAGGGAGCTGCGTAAAGAGAAAGCCTTCCAAGCCGGTCTAATCAGTCAAATCAAGGAAGCGGAGCGGTTCTCGGCGGAAATGTATGTAGCGGAGAAGCTGCGACAAGCCAACGATACACCAATTCCTCGTTTCTGGAAGGGCAAACGGTTGCCGCAGTTTATCATCAAGCAGAAGTTGGGAATTGAGTAATTGCAGGTTCTTGCTGGATTAATAGAGAATTGTGAATAAATGGAAAAGTCGTTAAGGGTAAAACTATTTTCAGTTATTGAATGAACGCCCATTCACCTTTGTAACATCATAGTTTTCCTGCTAATTTTCTACACTTCTCCTGGACGAAGCTTTTCTGTGTTGCATTTTACTAGGTAATATTTGAAAAAAATAAACGATTTGTTTTTCTATGGTGGATTTAGTACTTTTTGTTGACTTGTAATGAACGTTAGGTTTCGAGCTCGTCATTCTTCCCGTGATTCTACCACATTCATTCCCGTAGAATAATTCTTAGTTTTTTAGTAGAGTATCAAAAATACAGAGTTCTTTGAAAAATTTCTCCAAGTATTTCTTCAAAACACCTTCCAAAGCGAACCTTTTATAGATTCATTAATAAATGGCTCCATTGATTCATTAGAAAGTCCATCAATTACGTCACGCAAATATTGTCCATTTTGAACCCCACTCGTCTCAATCGTACACTTTTTGTATAGGACCTCTGAAATGTTTACATGGGTATTCACACCGTGCTGAACCTCCTCCCTAGTCAAATCGTAACGTCATTAATGAACGTCCCCCCTTCAGAAAAAATCTAAGAATTTCTTCATAAAGTAATCCAAGGATCCTTTCAGGAATTTCTCCTTCTGTTGTTCTTGTAGTGTCTACCGAATTTGTGTACATATAATATCTACCTACATGAAATACTTTTCATGACAGTACCTAAATGCCTAGGTATGATTCATTTTGTCTACCTAAGGTAGTATAAATACTGGCGGTCATTGGACCACAGAGCAGAGACTGCACAAGCCTTGGACTTGTCAACATCTTTATTATTCTTCTTTTGAAGGATATAAAAGTGGCGACGAGGATCAAGGAACGTGTGATTGAGTTATTCGGAGATTTTTCCTTTTGGTTTTCAGGTTGTTGTAATAACGAATTGTTATTTTGTGGAGAACGGAATTGTTCTTTTATGGTAGAATTGCCATTATGTTGTGAACAGAATGTTCTTTTTTGGCCGATGTTGCATTGACGGAATTGTCTTTTTGTTTTGGTGATAACGAATTGTTATTTTTTTGTGGTGAACGAAATTGTTCTTTTGTGGCGGAATTGTCATATATTATGTTATGGTGTATGAAATTGTGTTATGTGTACTTTTTGGTAAAGTTGCGATAGCGAAATTGTCCTTTTGTTTTTGTGATTTTTGTATTTACAAATTTTGTTAGTGAACAGAGGTAGTCTTTAGGTAGTACAGTACCTAAATGCCTAGGTATGATTCATTTTGTCTACCTAAGGTAGTATAAATACTGGCGGTCATTGGACCACAGAGCAGAGACTGCACAAGCCTTGGACTTGTCAACATCTTTATTATTCTTCTTTTGAAGGATATAAAAGTTGTGTTATAATCAGTGCTGAAAATTTCATTTCGTCAAATCTAAATTCAATCACCTACAGTTCATTTTAGAAACTGAACCTGAGAATATGGTATATGAAAAACTTGTGCGGCTAGTCACGGAAAAACTGCTATTTTTCGAATCTTTAAGGTAAATGTCACGGACTACCTGTGAAAAATTCCAAATGTCACGTTTCGGGTTTCTGTGCAAAATTTGAGCACGAGTTGAAAAAGTTTGTCTGACACTTTTTAACCAATAATGTAAAATGATAGTTTAGGATGTTCTGAAAAACTTTGTTGAAGACCGCAAAGCGATCCGATGCTTATAATAATTATAACCAGCGAACCGCATGCATGTGTTTATGTTTTAACATGTAAAGGAATAACAATAGCAACCAAATTAATGCTGTTTCGCCAAGCAATGCCAACGCAATAACTTTTTTCATAAGCATCAGATCCCTTCGCGGTCTTCGACAAGGTTTTTCAAGACACCCTAGGCTATGTTTACCTTTTATCGGTTACATGGTTTTAGAAAAATTCGAGCTTGTTATGAGAGGAATGCAAAAAAGGGTGTTTTCCCATGTAAAACTCCATACAAACTTCAAACGCGATGCGCAAAACGTAGACATAACCGATCCTGCCCGAATTTTGCACACAAAAACAGTCCAGCGTAGCGTTACGATTCATACAAAAAGTTTTGCATTTTCATACAAAAAGCGTTACATGGGGGGAGGGAGGGGGTCTGAAAAGGCTAATTTTAGCGTTACGTAATTTGTGTACCATGCCTATAGAGATGATTCAAAAGCCCACCAATGTATGCGGGTCACATACACGGTATAAGGAACAAAGCTATGTTTTACGATTTTGATTTTAGCAATGGCGTTAACATTTGGAATTCCATTGATTATTTTTATTATAATTATTATAATTATCACATTTGTAATCAGAAAAACCTTTAAAAGTTGATTTTCTGATAGATTTTGTTCTGGAACACCCTCATATACGTAAGAAGCTGGATGTTATTATTATATTCTCCATTATATTCTCCATTGTTTTGTGGTTATTTGCTTCTTTGGCATCAATGCTGTACGAATTGGCTTCTTTAGCGGTGTTGAGATAATTCCATATTCTGAATCTGCATGCCAAACTGAGCCGAAACCCAAATTTTCATGAATTTTGATGCCCGGGAACTTATTTTAAAATTGATTTGAAGTTTATATGGGAGCGATTTGATGAATCACCCCTCGTCGGATTTTGTACTGGGCGGAGCTGTCAAGCAGTTGCCCAGCTGTCAAAAGGTGATTTGAAAAAATCTCTTTGAAATTGATTTTAGGTATCAAAATAAAGTTCTAAAAATCTGAAAAAATCAGTGAATTTTTCTAAATTAAAAAACCCAATGGATCACTAATATAACTGAAACGGCCGCTATGAAATGAACAGAAGGCGCCACCGTAGCCTTGTGTGTTTGACGTAACTCGACTGCTGTCACTGTGTTATCGTCCATATACGGTGGCGCTTTTGTTTTGATGCGGTGAGTAGCGAAAAAGTCGGCTTCAATGATCCATTGAGCAAACAATATTGAAATTCGTGAAAGCCGAAAACTAACTTTTCGGGGGGGCAATCATGCTTTGGTGCGCAGAAAGTTGAATCGCGTCAGCACTGATATTGATGACCAACAAGCTTGTTTGTTGACATCCACGATAGGGTTCTGCACTATTTTGATTTTGTATGGAATTTTGGCGTTTCTTGGCCTTGTTGTTTACAGAATTTCTGTAAGAGTGAAAGAGAAGGAGAGAATTTCATGCAGTGCCCCATAGGGCATCAAGGTTTTTATATATTGTAAGGTTGAGCATGACGTTTAGTTTGTGGAGAAAAGTAGAGGAAGCGAAATTTCAAAGGAATTGGAGGAGGCGGGGGTCGCTCAGCCAGTTTTGACATCTAAGACAACCTTAGAATATATAAAAACCTTGTAGGGCATTGCACCACATCTACTACAGCGGCGGCGATAAGGCAGAACGCGGAGTTGGCTTTATAGTGATCGGGAAGCAGATGAAGCGAGTTATTCGGTGGAAGCCGATAAGCGACCGAATCTGTGTGTTGAGGATGAAGGGCAAGTTCTTCAACTACAGCCTGATCAGCATCTATGCGCCAACGAACGACAAACCCGATGACATGAAGGATGAGTTCTATGAGAGCCTTGATAAGGCCTACGGAGAGTGCCCAAAACAAGATGTCAAAATAGTCATCGGAGATGCAAATGCGCAGATCGGCAGAGAAAGTTTCTTTCGGCCTGTCATTGGAACGGAAAGCCTTCATTCTGTTACCAACGATAATGGTCTGCGCCTTGTGACATTCGCTGCTGCTAGAGGGATGGCAATCAGCAGTACCTACTTCGCACGTAAGAATATCCGAAAACACACCTGGCGACACCCGAGTGGTGACACTTGCTCCCAGATAGACCACGTGCTGGTCGACGGGCGACATTTCTCGGACGTCATAGATGTGAGGTCCTACAGAGGCCCGAACATCGACTCGGATCATTATCTTGTAGCCGCTAAAATTCGGGCGCGATTATCCAGCGTCACGAGTTCAAGAAACAACAGGACGATGCGTTTCAATATCCAGCGCTTGTCAGCCGAAGGGGTTGCTGCACAGTACCATCAGAAGCTAGACGAGAGGATAGGAGAGACCAACGGATCTGGAGATGTCAACAGCTTATGGGGAAGTATCCACGAAGCAGTGACAACCACAGCGCAAGAGGTGATTGGTACCGCTCAGCGACGCCAACGTAATGGTTGGTTTGACGAGGACTGCCAACGAGCGACGAACGAAAAGAATGCCGCCAGAAGTCGAATGCTAGTGGCCGGTACCCGGCAGAACAGAGAGCGGTACAGGGTTGCAAGAGCAGAAGAGAAACGAATCCACCGCAGGAAAAAACGACAACACGAAGAGAGTGTTATTGCTGAAGCGCAGGAAAGTATGGACAGGAACGATATGCGGAGATTTTATGCAACTGTCAATGGCGCGCGGCACAAGACTGCGCCAGTGCCCGCCATGTGCAATGACCGGGAAGGAAATTTGCTGACAGACAAAACAATGGTGGCAGCCAGGTGGAAGGAGCACTTCGAAGATTTGTTGAATGGTAGCAGCGAAGGAGCACCCAGGAACAGGATTAACATAATGGATGACAGTCAAGCAGTGGAACCACCAACACTGGATGAGGTTAAAAAGGCCCTTAAGGAGCTGAAAAACAGCAAGGCTGCTGGGAAGGACGAGATCCCGGTCGAACTTCTTAAGCACGGAAGCGAGCAGCTACATCAATCAATCCATCAGATTATTATAAAGATTTGGGAGGATGAAGAATTGCCCACTAGTTGGTTGGATGGCCTCATATGCCCAATCTACAAGAAAGGGCACAGACTGGAGTGTGCCAATTACAGAGGGATTACCCTTTTAAATTCGGCGTATAAGATACTGTCGCGTGTCCTGTTCAACAGACTGCGACCTCTTGAGGAGTCCTTCGTCGGCGAATACCAGGCTGGTTTTCGTGAGGGCCGATCAACGACGGATCAAATGTTTACCCTGCGGATGATCCTAGATAAATTTCGGGAATATAACTTGCAGACTCACCATCTGTTCATTGATTTTAAAGCAGCGTACGATTCAGTGAAAAGAAATGAGCTTTGGCAGATAATGTCAGAACATGGTTTTCCGGCGAAACTAATTAGGCTGATACGCGCAACGCTGGATGGATCAAAATCAAGTATTCGGATCGCGGACGAAGTGTCTACGTCGTTTGTGACCTTGGATGGATTGAAGCAGGGGGATGCTCTTTCAAATTTATTGTTCAACATTGCACTCGAAGGAGCGATTAGGAGGTCAGGCGTGCAGAGGAATGGCTCTATCATCACACGGTCGCACATGCTCCTCGGTTTTGCGGACGATATTGATCTCATCGGCATCGATCGTAGGGCAGTGGAGGAAGCTTATGCTCCTCTGAAGAGAGAGACAGCGAGGATAGGCTTGACGATTAACTCTACCAAGACGAAGTACATGATAGCGGGTAGAGACAGAAGCAGGCCTAGTGGTGTTAGTGCTGAGGTAGTGATTGATGGGGAAGTGTTTGAAGTTGTTGAAGAATTTGTTTATCTTGGAACACTTGTGACATGTGACAATGACGTTTCCCGTGAAGTGAAAAGGCGTATTGCAGCTGCGAATAGGGCCTTTTACGGATTGCGTAGCCAGCTTAGGTCCCGTAACTTGCAAACGCAAACAAAATTCGCTCTGTATAAGACGCTGATTCTTCCGGTTGCCCTCTACGGTCACGAAGCGTGGACGTTAAAGGAGGTAGACCGAAAAGCTTTTGGAGTTTTTGAGCGCAAAGTGCTGCGGACAATTCTCGGTGGGAAACAAGAAAATGGAGTGTGGCGCAGACGCATGAATCACGAGTTGTACCAAGTGTACGAAGATGCGAATATTGTGAAACGTATAAAATACGGCAGACTTCAGTGGGCTGGACACGTAGTGCGAATGTCGGAAGAAAGAATAGCGAAAACAATATTCAGCAGAGAACCCGGTAGAGGTAGGCGACTTCGTGGGCGGCCGCGAACTCGCTGGCTGCACGCGGTTGAAGAAGATCTACGATCCCTACACGTTCGGGGAAACTGGAGGAACATCGCCCAAGACCGACGAAGATGGTGCTCTACTATACGCTCGGCATTGGAGTAAAGTTACTTTGTAGCCAACAAGGTAAGGCAAGGTAAGGTAGGGCATTGCACAGTTTTGATGTTGTATGGGATTTTGAAGTTTCGTGGTTTTTTTGTTTACAAAATTTCTGTAAAAGTGAAAGAGAAGGATAGAATTTCATGCAGTGCCCTATAGGGGTAGCTAAGGCAAACTACAAGGAAGTAAACCTACTACGTTCGGTACAATTTCGCGCCACAGCGTGATTGCCCCCGAAAAACTAGTTTTTGGGATGTTTTTGGCTTTCACGAATTTTAATAATTTTTGAAAACAATGGAGAATATAATACCTTTTCAAAATATCCAACTTATTACGTATATTCGGGTGTTCCAGAACAAAATCTATCAAAAATTCAACTTTTCAAGTTTTTTCTGATTACAAATGTGATAACTACATATGAGGGGCCTAGATGCAATAGGGGTGTAAGTGACCATTTTGTCGATTTTGAGCTGAGCACATCATAAAATTCTTCAGATTTCAAGCTTTTATGATTTTTTAAAGATTGTTTCTACGATGATTGGAAAAATTACAATAAATCGGAGAAAATTGGGTTCATTTTGAAATTCCATATATTTTGTATGGGATGCAAAATTGATCAAAAACTTCAAACCTCATTTACTCGAAAGTGTGTTTTCGTCACTTACACCCCTTTGCTTCTAACCCTGTTCGGAGAACTTGTAGCAAACAAGTATGTCTTCCAAATTCTGCCGGAAAAATTGAGTTTCGACAAGTTTTAGTGTAGTTATGTTTTTTTGAAGTTCTAAAATAGTCGAAAAACACAAAATTGATTTGTTACACCACATTTGATACATTCAATAGATTTGGAAATTTTGACCAGTTACTTCTTCTTGGATGCCAATCAAAATATGGGGGGTGGACTTGAGAATCAGAGAACATTTTTGAAAAAGTGGACAGGCCTAATATCCAGAGGTTTCTTCAGAAAAATCACTACGGATTTCTTCAGATATATCTTCAGGGGTTCCTCCAGTATTGCTTCCAGATATTCCCCCAGCGATTGTTTCAAAAAATCTTCCTGGAATTGCTTCAGTAATGCGTATAATATATTTTTTCACGAACTGCTCCGAAAATTCCTAAACTTCTCCAAGGATTTCCTTCAGAAGTTCATTCATGTTTTTTTTAAGTGATTTCAGATTTCAGCAGGTATTCCAGAGATTCCTGCAGAAATTCGTACAAGAATTCTTTCATAAGTTCCTCCAGGTATTCCTCCATATATTTCCTCAGAAACTCCTCCAGGATTTATTCAAAGGATACCTTAAAAACCTTAAGGAGTTTTTACTCGGATTCGTTACGAAATTCTTCAGAACTAATTTCGAATATGCCGTTGGAAATTTCTCATGAGATTTTTCTGAAAATCTTTACAGACGTTAAAGTGTTTCTCTAGACATTCATCCATGAATTTCTTAAAAACTACGTTCACAAATTCCTTCGAGAACTGTTTCAGAATACTTGAATTTTGGTAAGGGATTTTAAACAAAAGATTTATTATAAATTCTAATAGGAGGGTTTTTCTAAGTATTCCTTCAAGAATTACTTCAGTAAATGTCTCTAGAATTCCTTACGGAATTTTCCTTGGATTCTTTCAGGTATTCCTCCAGGGATTTTAACAGGAATTAAACAGAAGATTTCCTAAAAAATCTTCCAAAGATTTCTTCAGACATTTCTCTAAGGAATTTCCTAAGAAATATCTCTCGAGACTCCTTCAGTAGTTTAAGGATTTCTTCATGAACGTCAAAAAAGGATTTTTTTCAGAAAATTTTCCCTCTTTTTTCAGAAATTCATCTAGATTTATTATAATTTTAAACGCTTCTTGTGAAAATTCTACCAAGGGCTCCTCCAATAATGGCATATAAACTTCGTCAGAGATAATTGAAGGAATCTCTAGAAGGTTTTTTTTTAAATTTCTCACTCGGTTCTTCCCAAATATCTCCTGAGATCCCTCCAGAATTTCTTTAGGATTTTACAGGAGTATTTTATGAAATTACATAAAGACGGCTGGAGAAAATCTTCAAGGGTTCCATTGAGGAATTTCTTAAGAATTCTCTGGAGAGAGTTATTCGAGAAATTGCAAAAAATCAAAAGGACTTGAGGGTTTCTTTAATAAATCTCTCAATAAATTTCTAGAGGGATTCTTGGAGGATATTCTGTAGCAATTCCGGGAAGAACTCCTGGAGATTCTTCTGGAGAATTTTTTTGAAAGAATTTCTTGCAAAATGACTAAAAGTTATTAGTGTACAAACATCTTTGTAACAATTATTATTATTATTTCTTTATTATAGAGATTTTCAGCCCTAGGCTGCTTTGTAACAATTTCTGAAATAACCCCTGCTAGAGGAGGTGTCAAATCGTGAAGAATTCTTGAAGGAATTATCAAAATAAAGTTCTAAAGAAAACGAATTTTTAAAGGAAACTTTGAAAGAAAGCCTGGAAAACTGAAGTATGCTGTGCAATAATTCAAGAACAATTTCTTGATGTATTTCTGAAGTAACACCAAGAAATTAATCCTAAAGTGATACTTGAAAGAACTCTTGGAATCTCTGAAGGGATCCCTGAAATAATTTCTTTAAGACAAATTTCAATTAATCCCAAGAGAAGTTTATGATGCAGCCCTAGGAGCCCTGATGATCTTCTGGGAAACCCCTGGGAAGAACTTCCTGAAGAATCTTCTGAGAATTTTCTAGAGCAATTTCTGAAGGAATGCATGAGAGAATGCCGGAGGAATTCCTGAAAAGAATCCTGGAGCTAACTTGAGCCGATAAGTCATTTATTCAATTCATACAATGACCATACGAGAGTGGAAAAAGATATGTCTTATCACTGCCCGTATTTGATAACAATGATATTCACAAGCTCTTCAACTAAGCCAATCTACCTACCTACTTGCGGTAAATTTGCATCGTCCACAACCAATCAGTTTCGTTTCGCATCTCGCTCATCTTGGGAGGACGCACGGCTCAAATCCATCCAATCAGACGCGGCTAAAAATAGTTTCATGAAGCGTCAGCAGCTGAAGTTTATCGTGCTGGGTGCCGGCATCAATGGTTTGTCGTGTGCTTTCCGTCTTGCGGAGCACTATCCGGACGCTCGCATTGAGATAATTAGCGAACGATTCAGTCCCAATACAACCAGCGATGTTGCCGCAGGGCTTTGGGAACCTTATCTCAGCGGGGACACTTCGAAGCAGATGTTGAGGTATGAGTGTACAGCACAGCGCATGTTCGTTGATTTGGCACAATGTCGAGTTGATGAGATTTTTTTTCTAGAAAATGGTCTCGCGAGACTTACGAATATTTCCACCGGTTGTGGAAGGCTGGCCGTGCTGACGAATGTGGGATTTCTTTGGTACCGTTTATCTCATGCTCTAAAGGCCCAGAGCCAGATGACATCTTTTGGAAGGATTTTGTGTTCCATTACGGAGACTTGACGCGGGAAAGATTGGAGCAATTGAGTCAAGAGCATGGCGAAGAGTACAAGTAGGTATACTCGAGTGCGAGTTCTGAAAATCCTGAACAATTTGTTCTTTAGATCAGTTCTGACATATGTTGATTTTGCAGGTCCGGAACGGAATTCATAACGTTCACTTGCGAACCAACTAAGCTGATGCGAGTCTACACCGCTGTCCTCAAATCACGCGGTATTACTTTCCGTCAACAGAAGATCGGATCCATTCAGGATCTAGCCCGGGAAGCATCAACTTCCACATATGTCGTCGTGATCAACTGTTTGGGGATCGGATCGCGTGAGTTACTCAACGACAGCAAAATCGGTCCCAGTCGAGGTCAGGTTCGTCGTATTGAAGCTCCCTGGATGTTCCACGTGTTCTGCAACGACTCGGCCTACGTTATTCCCAACACCGGAAGTGTTACGATGGGTGGAATAAAGCAGATTGACGATTATGAGCTGGAGGCACGGCAGGAAGATACGGAGACGATCAAACGGGGATGCCATGGGATTGTACCGGCGTTGGAACGGGCACCGGTGAAAGGTGAATTCGTCGGATTGAGACCTCTACGGCAGGCGGTTCGTGTGGAGACTGAGTGGATGGAAACAGGTTTGTAAAGGCGTTGTACATAGCACTATCGAGGGATGATTAAGGTCAACACAACTGGAGCAACAGAGTTCTAGAACCTTACTTTCGTAAAGTGCCCCGCACAATGCATACGTTTGCGTGTGCGTGACAGTAGTTTGACACATTTCGCATGGGAAAACTGTCAAAAAAACGCAAACCTCGACGTAACGGACGCTATGTGCTCCAGGCTTAAGGGGAACTTCTATGTATCTAGGTAACCGTGTGGACCTGGTGTTAGCTTCTTCTTCTTTATGGCTCTACGTCCGCACTGGGACTTGGCCTGCCTCTCTTCAACTTAGTGTTCTTTGAGCACTTCCACAGTTATTAATTAAAGGCCTGCCATTGCATGAATTTGTATATTGTGAGGCAAGTACAATGATACTCTATGTTCAGGAAGTCGAGAAAACTTTCCCGACCGGAATGGGAATCGAAACCCGCCGTCTCCGGATTGGCGATCCATAGCCTTATCCACTGGGCTAACTGGAGACCTGGTGTACAGGGTGTCTACTCATAAGACAAAATAAAATTCCCTGAGTTTTCCAGGGTGATTTTGAAATGTTAATAGTTAAAAAATAGCCCAAATTTTATAAAATTTGTATACTTCTCAAAAAGTGTACAAAAATGTGCTCAAAACTTAAGTTAAAAATTTTAAGAAAAAATCGCAAGATTTACTATCTAAGAGATTCCACCAAATTCTTCCAAGAACTGTTTAACAAAACTCTTTCGAATATAATAGAAAAATCGGTAATTGAATATTTCTAAATTTTTCCCAAAGTTCTTTTGAGTTATTTCAAGAAATTGCTTTGACATTTCCACCTACAATGACATCCAAATCAGAAAAAAAAAATCGAGAGTTCAATCAGTATAAATTCCACAAACTATTCTCTCGCGATTTTTGCAGAAGCTTTTCCGGGGATTTCTTCCAGAGACAGTTTTCTGATATTTCTCGTGGGTTTCCTTGCAGGACTCCTTTTAGAGGTTATTAGAGTTCTTCCTTTAATTTCCTCAATATATCCTCCTGGGATTAGTCTAAGATTTTTTTTCCGAGATGTTCCAGTTTCTCTCAGGATATCTTTCGAATTTCCTCTCGAGATTTCTCCAATAACTCTTTGCGGAGATTTTCGCAAAAGTGGAGCGGGATTCTCTCAGATATTTCTCCAGCAATTTCTTACAAAAAAAAAAACTCGTAAATTATTCCAGGAGACAATAAGAGAAAATTCTGAAGAAATCCTATAAGAACTCTGGGATCAATTTTTAAATAAATCCCAAAAAAGGAGCATCTAGATTCTTGTGGTAGTTTCTAGTAGAAATTCCGGGAAGAGCTCTGAGAATATTCGCGAGAAAATCTGTAAGAAAATAATCTCAGGTGGATCACTGCAAGAAATTAGATAGTCAACTACAAAGAAAAGTCATGAAAAATATCCGAAAAAAAATCACGGGACGAATCCCATAGCTTCTGTAGAAATCCCAAAAGCGTCTCCAAAAAATCTTAGGAGAAAGTCCAGGATGAATTCTGACAAACTCTGAGAGACATCCCAGGACCAACACCTGAAGAAACTTTGGGAAACATACCAGCTGAAACTTCTGTAGAAATCTAAGGAGAATCTCTCGAAGAAAGCCATCGGAAATGTATAAAAGAAATCACAGGAGAAACTTTGGAAGAAGTTTCGGAAAGAATTCCTGCATAAACAACTCTTTAAAACACTTGCACGAGCTTTTGTAGAAATCCCCCAAGAGCCCGACAGAGATTCCGTGACAACATCTACGGTGTTTCCTGTGAGAAACTCTTGTGGAGATCTCGTGATAAATCCTGGTATTAACCTATGGGAACTCTGGGAACAATACTGGAAAAACTTCTAGAGAAAAGATCTCCGTGAAAATTCCAGAAGCAATTGATTAGAGTTCCGGAAACCTGGAATATTCTCAATGAAGAATCTCGGAAAGAAATTTTCGAGCCTTGGAAAAATGCTGGAGGAATTCGGAAGAACCTCCGGAAGGAATTAAAACAAATGGCGTGAAAAAATACGGAAGGAATCTTGTCAAAAACCCTGGGAGGCAAATGTAAAGAAATTCCAGAAAGAAATCTTAACGGAATTTCTGGAGCAATCGTTGTAGCCGATTTTCTAGATACACTAACACTACATAATCGAAAAAAATTTAATTCATACCCACGATGTAGTAAACTCTGTGGACTCTTTTAATAAAATTCGTTACTTTTCATTCATAGGGTCTTGTACCATTTGGGCAGGTGTACCTATTTTGGGCACTTGCCGCTATAACTAAGTCAATTTCAAACCGATTGATTTGAAATTTTGTATAGAGTTAGGCACGTACAGTATCTAACTCTGTACAAAAATTCAAATCAATCGGTTTGAAATTGACTTAGTTATAGCGGCAAGTGCCCAAAATAGGTACACCTGCCCAAATGGTACAATACCCTACGACCCATTTTTTTATTTATTTTTATTATCGGTGTAAAATTTCCCTGAGTATTCACAATATTCCCTGAGTATTCCAGGGTTTTCCCAGTTAAATAAAATTCCCTGAGGAATCCCGGTTTTCCAGGTTTTTCCAGGTAGTAGACACCCTGTGTTAGCTACTTTCAGTAAAAATGAAATGACACTCGGGAGTTAGATTCCAAGTAGCGACAAGTACGTTAATTATTCAATTTTAAAAGCGATAGTTCCAGTTCCACATGTATTGCGTGACGGTATCCATAACCTAATTATATATCTGGTTTTCGATTTGAATAAGGTCGTATGAACATAGGAATCACAGCAAACATACGACCTATTCAAATCGAACGCCAGATGTAATAGATTAATTTGAAGATGCCGTATAACTATTATTTAACAACTGCGAAAAGGTCGAAAAAGCACCTTCTCAAGATGTTATTCAGTTAGTGGTTACATAGGAACCGAGAAAAGAGCAATGACTTCGTGACATAGATGCTGCTCGCACAGCATATACATGTGGATTAAGTTGAATTCATTGGTATAGGGCTTGCATAGAAGCTTCCGTCCATATGTACAACACAGTAACTCAGCATCAAACTGATTGAGGACGCTTTGTTGACGTTTAGGTACATTCACAATAAATGTTAGTTGGGAGTTTCTTCATAGATTTCTACAGGATTCATTCAAAGATAATTCCTAAGAATCATGCAAAGATTCCTCTCAAATTCCAATCAGGGATTTCTCCAGCAGTTACTTTAGAGATCTGTTTTTAGGAGTTCCTTCAGGGATGTCTCCAGTAGTTCCTTCAAAAAATCACAAAGAAGGATTCAGGGATTGGTGTAGGAGTTTCATCAGGGATTTTTTCAGGAGAATATCATGAGTTCTGCATTTATGCAGGGCTACCTTCAAGGATTCCTCTAGGATTTTTTTTCATAAATTTACCCTGGAGTTCCTTCGGGGATCCCTTGTGGAATTTCTTCAAGGGTCCATCCTGAAATTCCTTCAGGGAATCCTCTTGGAAGTACTTCAGGATGCCTCATAGAGATTTTTTAGAGATTCTTTCGGTAGTTTTTTTCATTGGATTTTTTAAGGAGTTCCTTCGAAGCATTCTGCAGTACTACAGTAGTTCTTTCAGTGATTGCCCCATAGGTTCCTTAACCTTTCAGAACGAGCGTCATCAAGCAGCTGAAACTGCACCGCGCTCGCGCTGTATACGACGAGCGAGGTTTTTTTGGCGGTGTTGTACTTTGTACAACGACGCGCGTCGGGTTGCCTAAGGTATTCCAACAGAAGCTCCATCAGGTATTCTTGCCGAAATTTTTTTCAGAGATTCTTTCAGGAGGAGTTTTGGATACCGGCAAGAGATCCATCAGGAATTCCTACAGGAGGTCCTTTGAAGATTATTCTAGGAGTTCCTACAAAAATTAGTCCAGGAGTTCCTTCAGAAGTTTCAAGGATCCGTGCAAATGTTTCTTTAGAGATTGTAATTGTAATTGTAATTGGTCAGTCCACACCCAGGCCGATAACTGTCAACCCATCTGCTTGTAGGCAGATGTGGACCTACTAAGCCTCCCCCTTTAACATGTCCTACACCGAATTAGCACACCGGGATCTTCCACAGGCAGGCGCTGGCGTTACCAGTCCCAAAACAAGTGTCAGATACATTAAATAGATGGGGTAGAGGATATAGGAAGATGTGGGAATAGGATGGGAAGAGGTAGAAAATGAAGAGATAGTAGAGAGGTTTCGATTTTGTTCCTGAAACGAGAAAAAGAAAGAATGATAAAGAACATTAGCGATAAGTTCATAGATTATGATTTGGTCGATAATTTCTCATCTATTTTGTTTCCATATCGTTGCATCGGTGACCATTTTCATCGCCTTTCTAGTTTTTGTTAGAGCCATCTCGCGTTTCGTCATAGCCCCGTAACGTGGGTAGATCACCTTATAATGGTGCGTTACGGTGTAAGATCTACCATAACAAATTCTGATCTTGTAATTTTTTAGCTTTGTCAATTTAAATGCAAAAAAAAAATCCAAGATCATAATTTGTTCTACTTTTTTTTTTTTTTTTTTGTATTATGTTTTTCTATTGCTAATAAACCATTTGTTTCAGGAGGATTCAGGTATTTTTTGTCTATGCACAGAGAGATTTATTTTCGAAAATTATGTAACTGTTGTGAGCCTATCACCTTTTAATACTATTTTCTATTTCAGATGTACAAGCGGGCAACCCTGCAGTCGGGACGACGAAACATCCTTCTTATTTTTTTAAGGGTCAAGATCGCCATATCATTCGGTGGCGGGTAGACCACGTTATCCGCGTCGTTTTTCTTCGAGCCGAGTGTCGTAATGTCGCGGGTGTGGACGCGTTTTTTTTTTTTTTTTTTTTTTTTTTTTAGAAAAATTGATTTTTTTTTTCGGATTGCCAACCATGGTTTTTTTTACTCGTTTCACGCGATCTTGTTTAATTTATTTTTTTTAGATAAATTGAGATGTTTTTTGTTGTTGTGTAACGCGATTTAAAAAAAAAAATTCTTTTATTTTGTTATTTTTCGAGTCACCAATTTTTTTTCCTTGCGTTTTAAACATTTATTGCAAAGTTCCGATGACCCTGGAGGGATCGGTTCTGCTTGTTCCTCGCACTGAGCCGAAACATACTTGTTTATACAATAAATAGAAAAAATATCTTTTGATTTTATTTTCTTCAACTCGTTTTACGTTTTTTTTAATAAATTGAGATGTTTTTTTTTCGTTGTTTTCGCGTTTTTTTTTATATACACTGAAACCTCCATTTAAGTCGATGCATGGCTGATCGAAAATATTTTTTACCGTGCAAGCAATGACAAAACTATAGACTTTTATATTTTTTAACACTTCGCATGACAAAGGAGATTTGTCAAAAAATATAAAACTGTATAGTTTAGTCATTGCCGGCACGGTAAAAATTATTTTCGATCAGCCATGCATCGACTTAAATGGAGGTTTCAGTGTAATTGAGTTTTTTTTTCCGGATCGCCAAATTTGTTTTTTTTTCACGCGTTTCAAACATTTACTGTGATGTTCCGATGACCCTGGAGGGATCGGTTCTGATTGAGCCTCTTACTGAGCAGGAACATAATTATTTAAACAATAAATAGAAAAAAAATCTCTTTTGATTGCCGGCTTTCAAAAGATTAAATTTTAACCAACTAAACAACCAATGCCGTGGGTCCATCGCCAGCTTTTCAGGCGAATCCTTGACCTACATAATACATCTCCCAACCACCCACTCCGTAGTACTTATGGGAGTGTCACTGAGTCGGAGGCCTCTTATATAAGTGCTACATCAACATTTCCTTCCCCTATCCCAAGTTACGGTAAAGATGGGCGTGGCCGGGAATAATGACATTTGTGCTTTTGGTATTCTTGTATAAGATTGGAGCGAAGTTAACTCCCCAGCCTTGTTCCGAAAAGCAATCCATGCAAGATTAGCAAAAGGTACATGAATGTTGTTAGTATCCAATCTACGAAGTATACCGTAACTACGCTAACGCTAACGCTAACGCCATCTCGCGTTTCGTCATGTCCTCTTTGCCGGTTGGCGACGTTCGGGATGTAAGTAGAAAAGCATGCATTTAATATGATTACGACAGTAATTGTGATCTCAGTACTTCCAGCCCATTTGTCCTCTCCTCTTCTTGGCGCAACCTCCTCACTGGGACAAAGCCTGCTGCTCAGCTTAGTGTTCTATGAGCACTTCCACAGTTATTAACTGAGAGCTTCCTCTGCCAATGACCATTTTGCATGTGTATATCGTGTGGCAGGCACGAAGATACTCTATGCCCAAGGAAGTCAAGGAAATTTCCTTTACGAAAAGATCCTGGACCAACCGGGAATCGAACCCGTCACCCTCAGCATGGTCATGCTGAATACCCGTGCGTTTACCGCCTCGGCTATATGGGCCCTTTTATCCGCAGTACATATCAGGCATCCCGTTTTAACAAGTCCTACACAGAATTAGAAACCCGGATCTTCCACAGGCAGTCCTAACTAGTGTCAGATAAGTTCAATTGAGGATAGGAAGCGGCGCAATGAGAAGACAGTAGAGAAGGTTTGGTACATTGGTAGCTGTGTTCATGTGATGTTTGTCTGACATTGAAAAACTATTTTCCGTAGGTGTTTAACTCTCTACCCCAAATTTAATACCGGAAAAATATCTGATCAGATGTATAGTTTGGCAATTCTATTGCGACATTTGCACCCATTTAGACTCGGCCCGAATTCATTATCATCACAATTTCGCACACGACTTCGCAGCGGCTAGCGTACACAACTTCGGTTGATTTCATGACTTGGGCGTCGGATGCACAACAAGTAAACAAAATAAGTTTGATTAGTGTAAAATGTCGCTGGAAAATGATGATCTAATGGATTATCGAATTATCACAGTAGTCTAAACATCAATGAGAAACCCAATATGTCCATACATCTTTTATCAAGAAGGAATAATGTTGTTTACTGTTATAAAATAATTCAGTTAAAGGGCAGCTAATGATGTGCAAATCTTCTTCGATTGCTCTAACTTAGAACAGCTTGAAATTGAAAATCTTATAAATAAATGCCTTGCAGATGTAGCCGGTTGGGCCAAAGAAAACTCTCTGATCCTAAATACAAGCAAAACTCAGGCCATTTTAATAACACGTAGTAGAAACATCAATCAACCAAACATTATTTTGAATGGCCGTAAAATAGAGTTCTCGAATGAAGTCCTTAGCTTAGGAATCACCATTCAGAATAATTTTGAATGGGATTCATTCTTACTGAAACAATGCGGGAAAGTATATGCATCTCTTCGAACTCTAAGAATGAAAGCAGCATGTCTTAATGTCCAAACCAAATTGATGCTCTTCAAAACACTAATCTACCCACACTTTTTGTTCTGTGATTTTGTTTTACCACAAGCTTCAGCTTACATTATAAACCGCTTCAAAGTGGCATTAAATTGTTGTGTCCGGTTTATTTTTAATCTCAACAGATATTCTAGCGTGACTCATTTACAGCATTTCTTGATTGGTTGTAAATTGGATAGTTCTATTAAATTGAGAAGCACTGTTCTTCTCCATAGCATTTTGAAACCCAATGCCCCGCCTTATTTATTTTCCAAATTAGTCCCTTTCAGAAGTCAGCGTGGCAGAAAGTTTCAAATACCCCGATATAGAACATCACAATATGGGAGTTCATTTTTTGTAAGAGGTGTACATTTCTGGAATGATTTACCTTCTGGAATTCAATCGATTGTTTCAGCAGGCGGGTTTAAAAGGGCGTGTATTGAGCATTTTAGTTAGTTAATTAGTTAAATAAGTAATTTAAAAATTGATTTTTTTTGTAATTCTTATGAGTTTTTTTTTCTAGCAACCAAATAATTCTTGTCCTCAGCACTTAAACATAAAAGACAGCAGTCTTAAGTTTGAAGAGATCAGTAAATAAATAAATAAATAAATAAATAATGCATTGTAATCCAGAATAAACCTACAGAAAATATCCCAATAAAAAGTTAACACTAGTTCAACTAACTACACAAACTAAAAAGTGTTATTATATTTTACCAATGATTTCATCCTAATCTTGACCCTTACAAAGTTATGCGCTTAGTGGACAATGACCAAAAATAGTCTTAATCTTGACCCTAACATAGTTATGCGCTTGGTTGGACAATGACTAAAAATAGTGTTGTTTCGACAATAGTCACATACTATGCCCGCAGACAGACGTTCAAGTTTGACTCAGCAGCTTGTGTAAAAAACATGGCCGCCACAAATTGCCAAGTGGCAATCAGCGAACAGATGGCGTTAGCGACGTTCATATTCAATCGCTGCCTCACATGTGCGTTGCGAGCAACAACTGTCACTACGGTCGTCTTCCAGCCGGGTGGCGGGAACAGACCGCACGTGTTGCACGCTAATCCAGGGATGAGAAATGTACTGGAAAAAACGGTAACCGGCTGTACATTTGACATTTTTCCACACGAACATCACAAGCCCAGCCAAACTCAAACTGTTCGAAAAATAAATGTCATAACATTTTTTTTTCCTGCAGCCTTCTTCCTCGAAACGGTTTCCAAGCTCGAGAGCGCCAGTACTCGAGCACAACGACGACAAAAATTTCTGTCTCTCCCATTTTCGCATTTTTCTGCGTTTCAAACCGCTTCCAGACAAACTTCTTTACATGCATCACAAAGCTGGGAGTGTGCTCTAGCTATTTGTGCAAATCGATTTAAATTATCTATCAAAACAAGTGAGTTATTAGCAGTTGAAAATATTTGACATTTTTCGCAATCACCCGCCTCAGCTTGACTGCTCATAAATATTTTCGTGGGGAAGCGAAAACCATCAAGCGTCTGCTTGACTGCCGTCGGCGCGGCGTCTGATGGTATTGGTGCTGCCGTTGTTTTGTTTTTATTTTACTGCTAGTATCGATGAACGGTAAACAGAAAAAAGTCTCATTCTCATGCCTGTTTCCACATAATTTGTGCAGAGTAAATGACTTTTATTTAATGTCTAAAATCTTTTGCAAAAATTAGCGCAGGACTCTTGTAAAATATTTTACACATTATTACTTTTATTTTACATAGATTTGCTTGAATAAAACTGCATTTGGATGAACTTCACTCGCATTGGGAAATCTTTGTGAATGTGACATAAATGTAGGAATGGTTTTGACAGTGTTTGTTTTGATTTTATTTTTCGGTGGGTGGTGAATTGGGTGGTAAGCAAGCGGCTGGAAGCACGTGGTTTCTCAAACTGTCAACTGCACGCGACTGCACTGTGGCAATCGGTTGCCTAGGTGTCGCTAGTGAAAATTTACATAGAAAATTTGAATAAATTTGTTCGAGCTAGAACGTCTGTCTGCGCTATGCCCTACGACATTGACGATTCTATTGTCTATGGCTCACCTATTTAGCGCCACCCAGCAGGGACTTGGTCTGGTACCCAATTCAGTATATCCGCTCCACGTAATGTACCGTACCTCTTTCGATTTGTGATATATTACGCGGAACATTACTCTCTTCATTCGGATAGCGACTATGTAACCCATTGGATTAAAAACCTCCATCAAACATGAAGCGATTAATCGGAGACTGAAGACTCTATACCAAATTTGGCTCAGAGACAGGTAATCAGTGAAGTCAGTTTTTCTCGTTTGTCAGAGACGATTGATACGTATTAAGACAAACTTTCCACTGCATCTGCCAGCAATAATCGGTGATCGATCAACATTTCGAGTACCTACCCCAATTTACACAAGAATGCCAAGGATCACCGCTCATGCTTTACAATACAGTTGGAAAAACTAGAGCAACACCTGGCCACAATGATGCATAAAGCACTAAAGCGGACCGGAAGTGTCGGTGAGCCAGCCCCACCAAGGATCCGTGCAAATGTTTCTTTAGAGATTCCTCCAGAAATTCCTTCAAGGTTTTCTCTAGTAGATCCTTCAGAAATCTCTCTAGGTATTCCTTCAGAGATATCTCCGGGATTACCGTCAGAGATTCTTGCAAAATCATCCAAGAATACCTCCAGGAGAATTCAGGGATTCTCTCTGAAGTTTCTTCAGAGAAGTTCCTTTAGGGATTAGCTCAGGAGTTCCTTTTAAGATGATTCCTTCAGAAGTTTTTTTTAAGCCCCAGGGATTCCTTCAGAAGTTTTTTTTAAAGAATTCTTCCAGGAATCACACCGGGAGTTCTTTCGGAGATTTTTCCAATAGAATTTAGGCATGCCACCAAGAGCTACATCAGATATTTTTCCAGAAGTTTCTTCAGTAATTCCTACTGGAGTTCCTTCGAGGATTCTTTTAGGAGTTTCTTCAAGAATTTCTTTCTGACTAATTAAACACATCTCCAAGATTTCCTTTGAAGGATCCCTAAGGACTTTCTCCAAGGGTTTTTATCAGGGAATCCTCCAGGATTTCCTTGTGGAGTTCCTCCGTTCGGGGATTCATTTTGGAATTCCTCTAGAAAATCCTTCGGGATTTCTTCCTGGAAATTATTCGGAAATTCCCCGTGGAAATCCTTCGGGGAATCCTCCAGAAAATCCTTCGGGGACTCCTTCTAAAAATTATTCGTGGTTTCCTCCTGGACATCCTTCGTCGATTCCTCCTGGAAATTCTTCTCCGCTGGAATTAGTCTGGGGATTCCTGTCGGGGATTCCTCCTGGATTTTCTTCGGGGATTCCTCCTGGTATTCCTTCGGAGATTTCTCCTGAAATTTCTTCGAGGATTCTTCCTGGAACTAATTCGAGGATTCTTCCAAGTATTCCTTCGAGACGTCTCCTTGAATTTCGGCGAAGATTCCTTATGGACTCTCTTCCAAAATTCCTCTGAATTTCTTTCGGTATTCTGCAAGGCTTCGTTCGAGGTCTCCTTCTGGAAGTCCCTCGGGGATGTATCCTGGACTTCCTACGGGGATTCTTTCTGAAATTACTTGTGGAATTCTCCTAAAATTTCAATCAAGAATTTCAGAATTCAGAAGTTTAGAAAGATACTTGAACCACCAGGGTTTCATACAGCAGTTTCTGCAGGGAGTCCTCTACGATTTCTTTCAGAGATTTCTCCTGGAATTCCTTCAGAATTGCTTCGTAGATCTCCTTCGTCAATTCCTCTTCGGCACATCCTCCTCCATCAGTTTTTCGGGGCCTCCTCCTCGAATTACTTTGGGGATTCCTGCTGGAATTCCTTTGGGGATTTCTGCTGGTGTGCTTTCGCGGGTTCCTGCTGTAATTCTTTCGGAATTTCTCCTGGAGTTCCTTCGGGAATTTTTCCTGGAACTCCTTCGAGGATTCCTCCTGTATTTTCTTCAGGGATTTCTCCTGGAATTTCTTCGAGGATTACTGGAGATTCCTTCCTGGAATTCCTTCGGCGATTCCTCCAGGAATTCCTTAGAAATGTCAACTTGAACTCCGGCGGGGATTCCTTTTGGAATTAGTTCTAAAGTTCTGAACTTCTACACTTCGTTCGAGGACTCCTTCGGGGATTCCCGTTTTTTTTAGTGAATATACCGCTGTGTCAACAACTGCTCAGTCGTTGATCAGGAATTTGGGGTAAAAAGTTGTACGCTGAATTAAGAAGGGTTTGTTATTCCTGTGTAATTCGCGCGTTCCAACCTTGTATAGTGGGCTAATGAGATCATCCAACCAACTAGCAGGCAGCAGGAACTTCCCATATCTCCTATAAATTACGATGTGAAAGTTGATACAGCTGCTCACTCTCACTACCGCGTTTGAGAAGCTCAGCCGGAAGTTCATTTTTCCTAGCACAGTAGGCTTGTTGCTCTCCAGTCCTCTAATGGCTGTCCTGAGCTCGTCTAGCGTTGGAGGTTCCACAACTTGTCCGTAGTTTTCGATTCCAATTCTGTTTGTCGCTCTTCCATTCCCATCGTTCAACAATACCTCGAAGTGCTTTCTCCTCCTCGTAGCCACCATTGTATAATCTATCCCATCAAGATCGTTGCACATGACGGAAGAAGGCACTGTTTTTCTCGGCACGCCATAAACAGTTTCGTGAAATCTCCGCATATCATTCTGTTCCATACTCACTTGCGCTTGAGTAATCACATTTTTTCCTCATGCTCTCTTTTCTTTTTGCGATGGATTCGTTTTTCGGTTACTCTTGCTTCCCTGTATCGCTTCCCGACTAGGAAATTGTAACAAAAATATAACATAATTATAATGGTCTAAGGAGCCAGCCTTCTGCTATGTTCGCTTTATACAATCGTTCGTATGATTTGCTAATGTTTCTTAAGGAATAATTGTATTCGTTGATGGCGTGATGGAGAACTGAACTATGCTTCCTATTTACAGGCGACGGCAATCGGTTTCCGGTGATCCATAATTACGGCCACGGGGGCAGTGGCATCACCCTTTCCTGGGGTTGCGCCGGAGAGGTTCTCACCCTGGTGCGCAACGTTATCGGCGAGGACATCCCCGCCGGCAGAAGGAAATCGAAGCTGTAGCAGTGACCGTCAAGTCGTCTTATCAACCACATACAGAGATTTTCAATACAAACCAGAGATTTGATTAGAAAGATGCATTACAGTTCCAGTCATTGTTGTAACCCCCTAGAGATAGAGGAAATATAAACAGAAAATATTTGCGAGAGTTGCAAACTGAACTTTTCCTTCACATGGTAGAGAAATATCAGTACCTTGCCTTGTACCTTGTCGGTACGTTCCTCAATGGCTCGGGTCGCTTCGTCGTGAGGTGTTTACGTGCCGCTTGTCCAAGAGGGATTAAAACGAGACAGATAGGAACCCGGCAAGATGCAGCAAGTACCGGAGATGGGGAGGCCGTATACGCTGATAAGGGATGGGAAGACGATTATTTAAATTAGCGCCCCGAAGGCGATAGAAATTTCAGTTCGCGTACGGTTATCAATGAGAGAAGTGCACAACCGGAGAGGTATTAGATTTGAAAGGAAAATAGACGAATAGAAGTGACTGTAGTGATGAAACAGATTGTGGTTCTTGGAGCCGGAGTTAACGGGCTATGTGCTGCCGTCCAGTTGGCTGAGTATTACTATAATGTGGCCAAGGTGACGCTGATCTCGGAGGATGTTACTCCCAACACTACCGGTGATTTGTCGGCGGGACTGTGGGGTCCGTACTATTGCGGCAAAACGCCAGATCACAAAATTGTGTAAGTGAAGAGATAACAGACATGGTTCGTTATATTGTTTCGAAAGCTTAAAGATTTTTTCAATGCAAGAGCTAGTATAGGATTAACAATAGAACAACAGAGACATTGGTGCTCCATCAAAACTACCTAGCGTACCTTTCTTATTACATTCGAAGCTAGACAGAGTCCTAAGTGCGTTGTTTCAGAAGAGCAATCTAAGGGCACATAGGTACATACATAGATCTGAAGCGGTAAGCGCGAGCTTTTCAGCAAAACCATGCCCGAGGGCGAGGGGTTCGATTCCCGGTCGGTCCAGGTATTTTTTGGTAATGGAAATTTCCTTGACTTCCTTGGACATAGAGTATCTTTGTGTCTGCCACATAATTTACACATGCAAAATGGTTATTGACAGAAGAAGCTCTTAGTTAATAATTGTGGGAGTGTTCATAGAACACTAAGCTTCTAAGGCTAGAACACACCTGCTTCTAAGGTTTTATTCCAGTTGAGTTATCGTTACGGTAAGAAGAATAAGATTCTTATTGAAAAATTCCATTGTTTTCTGAGATTTTAAAAGTTTATACACTGTGATTTCTGTTAGGCACAAGACTCTCCATTCAAATAGCGATCAAACTTAGGTGAACGGAAGATGCTTCAATCATCGAATTGATTCTGTCATCATTTCAAGTTAGCTGCGAACACAATGTTATCAATAACTTACATATTATCTACCTATGCACACTTCGTCTAATCTTGTCGTTTTTCCTCGCAGAAAGTGGTCCGCAGATACCCACGTTTTCTTCCATCAGCTGTGGAAAAATGGCCTCGCCGCCCGACTCGGAATCAGCCTGCAACCATGCACCCGACTCACAACGGATCCCAAAGGCTATCCGGAACCGTCCTGGAAGGATATCGTATTCGGTTGCGTCAAACTATCCCAGAAGGAGCTGGAACGGTTAAGCTATGAACACGGTCGAAGCTATACCGGCGGTTACCATTTCGCGACCTTTACCTGTCAACCGGTAGGACTGTTGCCGTATCTGTTCAACCGGTTCATCAATGTGGGCGGTCGATTCGTGCAGACCAAGGTGGACAGTATCGAAAGTGTTCTGAGCGGGAGGAAGGTGGATTTGGTCGTGAATTGTACCGGACTGGGATCGATGAGCATGCTGGGCGACAAAGAAATGCTACCGATTAGAGGACAAATTGCACGAGTTTGCGCTCCGTGGGTGTTCGAGATTATCCTGGACGATAGCGACGATGGAAATTATGTGATCCCGAAGTAAGTTAGCAACTAGGTACATGTTGTACGAACATGTGACACATTGTAATTTTACTTGCAGCACCGAAACCGTAATACTGGGAGGAACCCACCAGATGAACGATTTCAATCGGAATGTTAGTAAGGACGATAGCAAATTCATCTTCGATGGATGCGAACGAATGCTGCCGAGCCTGAAGAACGCTGCGTTGGTACAGGAACAAGTTGGATTGAGGCCCGGTCGAAGCACTGTTCGACTGGAACTGGAACACTACAGAGCAGGTGAGAGGAAATTTTCCGTTGTTTTTAGCGCGAGCGCGCGTTGTCTGATCCCATATGCAATCTCAAGATGGAATTGCACGAGACTCTAACATAGTAACAAGATGCGGAACTTCTGCTGTTGTAAACAGATCAGCAACGAGTGCAATGAGATAAGCGTATTTACAGTCAGTGTGTTGTTCTGATGCAAAACTGCAGTCGGTGGAGGTCATGATTTATGACATTGGCCTTTATAGGCTGTGTAATAACGATTCCGGGCTATCTGCTGTGTTATTAAACTGTCAACTTTGCGGGGATCCATATTCTATTCCTACATTTCTATATTTAAATTCCCTCTTTTCAATGTTTCTTAGAGGCTGTCCATTTATTACGTAAGGGGATTTTCAAGATTTTTGGACACCCAAGTCAAGATTTTTTGTATGGTGCGTAAGATTTCTCGTCTGCAAAGCACACAAATTGACTGGATTTTGTGAAAATCGCACTTCGAATGCTGAGCTCGGCTCGTCACATTACACCTTCCAGAGGGGTCTGGTACGTTTGGCATAAGGACATTTGGCATAAGGACGTTTGGCATAAAGGACGTTTGGCATAAAGGACATTTGGCATAAGGGACGTTTGGCATAAAGGACGTCTGGCATAAAGAATATGTGAAATATATTTTCCCTCTGGAGAAAAATTAAAGAGCAGCCTTCAAGGGAAAGAAGGCAAACTTGTTGTTGGTACATTATATTGGATCTCTTATTTTCGAAATAATTTTTTGCTTCCATGAATTTGATTTTTTTTTCGGAAGGGGAATGTTCCTTCTCTTGTATATAGGCTGTTCTTCATCGATACAAGCAATTTATATTCCGGTAATGGTTCTTTCCAGCAAATCATCCTTGTCTGCATAATAAATCCATAAAAAATAATGCATTATAATGTATTATCCTTCTTTTGTATACTTATCCTTCTTTTACGTTAAGTATGTAGTTCACTTTTTACTAAAATCATTTTATGCCAAACGTACTGTTCCGACGATAGCTCAGGGTACGATTTTCACCGGAAGGGATTTCAGTCGTAGTGATTAACGTGTTGGTTTATAATTTTCGAATAACTTGACTTTATTAGGGACGATTTCTTCACCTCGGCTTAACCGGTAAGCCAGGCTTACCCATACAATTAAACCTGGCTTAACGATTAAGCCAGGGTGAAGAAATTGCCCCTTAATTACATATTTTAACTTCGCGACGACCTTGCACCGCGAAGCCTATCAGTGGACTGTTGCATGTTCATTCATGCCTGTCGATCACTTGCCTATTCCGTTTTGAATGGTTTTCTATTCTCCACACTACCTAGTGAGCTTTCATTCTAGGCGCGCAAACTGTCTACACAGAAAAGTTCCTACCTATCACTGCGTTCTATCCTACAGGGCGCCCAAATGTATATCTTTTCGTAATAGTTCATGACGTCATACAATATTCATTTTTCTTTCGTAACTTATTCATTTCGCGTAAACACGTACTTTAGGCTAAATAACCATTATGCCAAACGTCCTTTATGCCAAATGTCCTTAATGCCAAGTGTCCTTTATGCCAAACGTCCTTATGCCAAACGGCCTTATACCAAACGTACCAGACCCTTCCAGAGCGATGTTGTAGAGTAGGCATGAGAATCCGTCACCTAGCCGTAGTCCCCGGAGAGATTCGAATGAACTGGATAGTTCACCCAAAACCCTTACGCAGTTTTGCACACCGTCCATCGTTGCTTTAATCAGTCTAGTTAGCTTCCCAGGACAGCCGTTTTCGTCCATGATTTTCCATAGCTCTGCGCGGACGATACTGTCGTATACCGCTTTGAAGTCGATGAACAGGTGATGCGTTGGGACCTGGTATTCACGGCATTTCTGGAGGATTTGACGTACGATGAAGACTTGGTCCGTTGTCGACCGGCCATCGATGAAGTCAGCTTGATAACTTCCCACGAACTCAGGTGACAGACGACGAAAGATGATCTGGGATAGCGCTTTGTAGGCAGCATTCAAAAAAGTGATCGCTCTGAAGTTCTCACATTTCAAATGGTCGCCATTCTTATGAATTGGACAGAATACTCCTCCTTCCACTCCTCCGGTAGCTGTTCGGTTTCCCAGATCCTGTCTATCAGCCGATGCAGACAGGTGATCAAGTTTTCTGGGCCCATCTTGATGAGTTCAGCTGCGATACCATCCTTACCAGCTGCTTTGTTGATTTTGAGCTGGTGAATGGCATCCTTAACTTCCCTCAGCGTGGGAGTTGGTTCATTTCCAAGTTCATTTCCGTCCTCCGTTGCACTGGCGTCGTCGTTTCCTCCGTTGCCGTGGGCTCCCGTGCCTACGTTTTCCATGCCGTTCAGGTGCTGATCGAAGTGCTGCTTCCACCTTTCGATCACCTCACGTCCGTCCGTCAAGAGGTCTCCGTCTTTATCCCTGCATATTTCGGCTCGCGGCACGAAGCCGTTGCGGGATGCGTTGAGCTTCTGATAGAACATCAGTGTTTCTTGAGAACGGCACAGCAGTTCCATTTCTTCACACTCCGCTTCTTCCAGGTGGCGCTTTTTCTCCCGAAAGAGGCATTACCGCAGCATTACCGCCCTCGCTGCGTTCTTCTCCTCCAAACCCGTTCTACACTCTTCGTCGAATCAGTCGTTCAGTCGATTCCGTTCCACGTACCCGATGGTGCTCTCGGCTGCGTCGTTGATGGCTGCTTTTACAGTTCTCCAGCAGTTCTCTAGAGGGGCCACATCGAGCTCGCCCTCGTCTAGTAACGCTGCCTCAAGATTGTACGCGTATGATGAGGCGACATCCGGTTGCTTCAGTCGCTTAAGCTTGTACCGTGGCGGTCGCCGATACTGTATATTATCGATGACAGAAAGTTTTATGCGTAGTTTTACCATCACCAGATAGTGGTTGGAGTCGATGTTAGCGCCACGATAGGTCCTGACGTCGATAATGTCGTAGAAGTACCGTCCCACATTGGAGTAAATCACATCAAAACCTGATCATAAGTGGAAAAACTCAAAATGAAGTAATTGGGTTTTCCGTTGTGTTTTTGCTAAGTGTAGTTATCGTGTAATTGTTTGACAGCTAAGCAGTGTCCAAATGTTTTGTTTACGCTTATCAGAAGAGGTTAAGTGAAGCTGAAGTTTATCCGTTTTCTTTGATATGACTCACAGCGCGTGCTAGTTTTGACCGTACAAAGTGAATGAAATTGATAGTCAATCAATTCAACGATGCAGTTTGTTAAAGAAGGTTAATGTTGTTATTCTGTTAATTTGAAACCCAAACAAATTGGCGTTGAATTTACATATAATATATGAAAATATTGAAAAAAATATTTGATGGAATCCTTTACCGTACATTCAAAATGAAATAAGTTGATTTTCCGGCTGTTTCCGGAAAATCTGCTTTTAGTGTATGATAAAACTATTGTTCCTCTTTCAAATGCAGAAAGAAAACCTTCCGGATGTTTCCGATTTCAAAAGTTGCAACACTTTGAAAAAATCGTGATAATTATATTATTATATGATATTATTTGCCTTAAAACACTATTTGGCCCTCTGAACGTATTTTTGCTGAAAACTAGAGTCCAACAGCTTTCAAGCAAAAAAAAAGAAGTTTAAAATCGGTCAACTGGTTCAGAAGTTGTGATTTTTTGAAAAATTTTAGTTTCGAAAAATCTTGACTTTTACAATCATAAAATTGGTCACCCTAATGACGAAATAAAAATTATCCGGAAACTATGAAATACGTTTCATTACTAATTTGGGTTGCATTTGGGTTGCGAAAATGCGTCAAAATAATTTTGATCAGTTTTGATGTACTAGGTGCTCCACTGTGCGTCCGTCAATCAGAACGTGGTCGATTTGCGATTTCGTCTGCTGTGGTGATTTCCAGGTGTAACGATAAGGGAGGCTGTGTTGGAAAAAGGTGCTACGTATGGCCATGGTGGTTCAAAAAATCTTTTTTGAATATCACATTCAAATCGGACGCCTCATTAATTAGGGCAAAGTTAAAGCTGATAGAGTAGCCTAGGAGTACCAAGGATCAACTAACACTATAGGGCACTTGGGCAAATGCTACGGTCAATTGAATGAAAAACATCGTTTTCCCATAGTAATTCCCATACAAACTTTGGAAGGCCTGTGCACTCTCAATTTTCAACCAATTCAGCTCAAAATTTGGGAGAAGGCATAAAATATGGCTATGAATCGAAAAAGGGGTGTGTAGCAAAAACGAGTTTTTGAACCTTCTTAATGGCCATGTTTTCGGAGGCGGCGAAATCAATGAGTCGTACTCGTAGGCAGTTTCTGTTCGACAGCTGGTGTGCGCTAAACATTCCAATCGTCGGTTTGAATTCCTCCTCCAGGCCTACCTGTGCGTTTAGGTCACCTATGCTGCCGCCACTCGCATAACAGTCCCATCTTTGCTGGGTTTCCTATTCATATGGGACTGTTTTGCGAGTGGGGGCAGTATGATGATCTTGACGTCGTGGTTTGGGCAGCGGTCATACTCGCGTTCGAGCTGTGTGTAAAATGCGTCTTTGTCACTCACCATCATCAATGCTTCCGGAATGAGGGCTGTGCACTTTTTTTATGGTGATGTTAAAGAATTGGCCCTTGATCCTCTACCTGCACATTTTTCGTCGATCGGCCACCAACCGATCACGCGCCTCTGCATGTCCAAACAAAGCAAGTCCCTTAGTCTAAGCAAAGCATCTATTGCTTTACTGGGTGGAAGCATAGCATGTAACTATATAATTTATTTTTCCACAATTCCAGGTAATTTAACCGTCCCAATCATCCACAATTACGGCCACGGAGGATGCGGTGTAACGTTAGCGTGGGGATGCGGAGCAGAAGTCTTGGAACTCAGTCAACAACTTAACTTGGACGCCGACAGCAAATCCAAACTGTAAATCCTCGGAGGGCAAACGTTCGGATGCAATCAATTTCAACACAGAGTATATAATACTTGAATGAGATTTATCGCCTACACATATATTCCTTTAAAATAGCAGCATAATGATAAGAGTTTGTAAAAGAGAAATCCTAAAACAATGCCAGTTGTCCTATCGCCCATCACGTGGGGATATTGTGCAACTGATTTACCGACTACGACGGAGTCATTGTTACACCTTTCGCGGAAAGAAATCCATGTATCCAAGTACTGTACTTACGCATCCTCGAGATTCAGAACCGGTCGAACTGGATGACGTCCTTCATGAGGAATCCACGCAGCTGCCAGATGGCGTCAACGACGGCTTCCGGCTTCTCGCGGCCCTTCTTGCCGAGCCAGTGCACCGGCAGGCGGCTAGCGTCCTGATTGGGAATCGACTCCCGGGTGGCGGTCAGCGTCTTCTGCCAGGGCGTTATATACTCCGAGTTACTCTGGAGGCTCTCTATGTAGCGAATGTATGCTTCGGAGTGAAGCACGCGCTGGGGCCGTGGTGGCACGGTGACAAACAGCGGTTCGGCTGGGGGAGCTGGAACGACTGTTGTTAGAAGGGATGGGAGACATGAATTAAATCAGTGAAGGTGGAGTACATGTTGAGATTTACTGCCTCATCCATTCCCAACAACAGTACCATGTGAATGGGAAACCCAACAACGATGGGACTGTTATGCGAATAGAGGGACAGTTCATTTGACATGCATTTCTGGATAATTTATCTTTTTGTACTTAGATGACACTTCATGAAATTAGTAATCGCGTATGAAGCGTAAGAAATCTCAGACCGCCTTCCCTAAATAAACAATTACGTAGTAAATTAATGTTAATCCTTGTTTTAATTAAAAGATTCAATGAAAATAACTTCGACACAAAATATCTGAACATGGTTTTTTTTTGCGAAATTAGTTAGGCTGATACGTGCGATACCTTCTGCCTCGATTCTGATATTAGATGGAACACAGCAAAGTGATACATTTTCAAAATCAATGGTTTAACCCTCGAGCAGTCGCATCTTTGACTACCTGCAGTGACGCCGCGCTCACGTTGTGAACCACATGCGTGCATTTTTCATAGTGCGTGTACTCAGTACACGACGCGACCGCTCCCGGGTTAACATTGCACTCGGGGGAGCGATTAGGAAATTAGAGGAACCATAGGGAAAAGTGGGATAGTTGGCTAAATGAAAGCGCAATGAATTAAAAACAATATTAACATCTCGTAGTAACTTTCCGAATGAATTCATGGAAGAATTCTTGCAATAATATACGGACTTTTGGAGTACTTTCTAAAGTAACTTTGATTGGAGCATCTAGAAAAAAAAATGCAGAGTACCGGAGTAATTACTACCTTTGTTCATTCTTGAAAATTGTTTTTTTTCGATTCAGTATTTTTTCCAGGATATCTGGGAGGAAATTCCGAAACAAAAAATCAATTTACAAAGGTGAGCGAAGGTAGTACAAAATTGCTAAAACAAAACTACCTAATAAGTTTTAAATATAGAAACACAAATATCTATCAATATCACAATGAGAACATCAAAAAATGCATGCAAAATATCTACCTTGAATAGCTTTAATAACTAAAATTAATAAATAACGAAAGAAAAACCAAAACTCACAATTATAATACGATGCTGGAATGTAATTACTTGACTGATTATTTGCACCGGACGCCTGACCGGATCCTCCGGCCGATGCTTGTGCAGCTGCTGCGGCTGGCGTTGCAGGAGCCGCTCCTGCTCCACTCGCCCCACCCGCAGCACCGGACGGCGCTGCCGCTCCCGGACTAGCAGCCGCAACCGGCACCGTCTGCTGTTTGACGATCGTCGATGGATGCGGTTGCGAGACGGAGTGCCGCTTGGCCGGAGTGAAATTTTTGCTACGATCCTGCGGAAGGACCAGCTTGGCTGCCGTTTTCGTCAGATGCACTTCGCGGACGTGCTTCACCAAGCGCTGCATGTGCGGGAACGGTGGCATGTTCCGACGGAAACGGACACAACCCCGCCAGATGCAGACGAACTCCTGCTCGGCGTTCTTCATGAACGTCTTGTAGACGCACCCGGTAACATCCGTGATGCAATGCTCGGTGCAATCAAACGGATCCTCGAACTGGTGATCACACTTATCCCAACAGCATTCGTAAACCTAGGGTGGAAAGCACGAAGAGCCAATTAGAACTCATCCTTTCCCCAGAAACCCAAAAGACATAAAACACGAATCTACTACTTCTAAGAAAAAGAGAGAGACAAAATCTGAATGAAATATCAGGGCTACTACAATAGATTCGACGCTCTCGGTCAACTAACATGATTGGGCATAATTTCTTGGACGAGCGGACCATCCGGTTTAGCCGGGGCCGGGCTCGGACAGCTAACCTCCCCATTTTCCGCTACAAATTTGGCCGCATTTTCCTCGTTCATCTTGGTGGCCTTCTGCTCCCACGAGGTCTTCTCGGCGTCGGTCAGGTTGCGCCACTCGTTGCCCACGATCCGGCTGATTTCGCCGAACGTCGCTTCCGGATGGGTGGCCACGACGGTTTTCCGGCGTTCGCTCGAGTACAGAATGTACCCGGTCACCAGCTTTTTGCCCTCCTTTTTGGCCTTCTTGCTCGACGTTTGTGGCGTTCCGATGGAAACCGGAGGCACCGGGGAAGCCGTGGCGACCACGTCCGAACCAATGGACGGGGGACCGTCGATCGAGTCATCGATGATGCCGAACTCGTCCTTGATATCCTGCAATTAGCGACAGTTGTGGTTTGTTTGATCGAATTGGTTGTTAGTGATGTTTGGTAGTGATTAGGCGAATTGAAGTTAAGGTAATGATAATATGCTTAAATGATATATGGCTATTATTAAATATACTAAATGTTTGTGGAAGTACTGTAAAAATTAACCAACCTGTAATGTAAACCGATTGTTAGATACGTTAAATTTGATCCATTGATTAGTTTAGCCCTGATTTTTCACGTTAGACAAATGGGTTAGATGACTGCAACCGTGGTTAGTTTTTAGTAGTGTTAGTGGTTTAGTAGTTTGGTTAGTGGTCATACACAACAAGTTAGTAATCAATATGACTAAGCTCGGCGAATCGGAGTACTCATTAATGTGTCGCAGACAAAGTACATAATGGCAAAGGGCTCTAGGGAGGAATTAACGCGTTCGCGCCCCAAATTTCAATCGACTGCGATGAAATCCAGGCGGTTGGAGAATTCGTATACTTGGGCTCGCTGGTGACCGCCGACAGCGACACCAGCAGAGAAATTCAGATACGCATTGTGGCAGGAAATCGAGTTTACTTTGGACTCCGCAGAACTCTACGATCGAATAAAGTTCACCGTAACACGAAGTTAACTATCTACAAAACGCTGATTAGACCGCTAGTCCTCTATGGGCACAAAACATGGACCCTACGTGCAGAGGACCAACGCGCCCTTGGAGTTTTCAAACGGAAGGTGTTGCGTACCATCTACGGCGGAGTGCAGATGGAAGACGGGACCTGGAGAAGGCGAATGAACCACGAGCTGCATCAGCTGCTGATAGAACCAACCATCGTCCACACCGCGAAAATCGGGAGGCTACGGTGGGCAGGTCACGTCATCAGGATGTCGGATGGCAACCCGATTAAAATGGTTCTCGAGAGCCATCCGACCGGTATAAGAAGACTCCTAGGTACAGCAGAGGACAATCAGGCCTTAGTCTGAACGGAAAAGTAGGGCGGGGCGGGGCAAGATGGTTCGCGGGGAAAGATGGGTCAGTGTCATTTTCGGGCGCATTACTCATGTTTTGATTATGTTAATAATTTTGTTAGATGACCAGCATGAATATACACAAGTTTGGGGCATTGATTGAAAAATTATTCACTCTCATTGGAAATAAAAAAATAAAATGTATTTAGCCATTTTTCTTATGCGATACATTCCATATAATCTCCATATAAACGGCCGCGGGGCAAGATGAATCACCTTCAATTTTGAACGTATTTTGGAGCATTCAAAAGTTATTTATTTTTTTTATTACAAGACTGTCTCATAAATGACTTCAATCAAGCGGAATGAACGCTCAAAATTATAACATAAAATTATAATAATTTTTTAGTGAAAACATCGATTTTCAAGTCGCCTGGAGTTCCGGAAGTTATCCCCAAAACAATCTCGGGAGAAATCAAAGGGGGACGTTCGGTGTAGTACTAGATTTGTAGTAATGAGCTGAATTTTAGTATGGGGCTGTACATTAATTACGTAAGGGTGTATGGGGGGGGGGGGGGGGGGGTTTGAGAAATCTTACGCGCCATACAAAAGTTTTTGAGTCTTCATACAAAAAATCCTTACGTAATCAATGGACAGCCTCTATGGTGAGAAGGTCAATTCTCCGTTTCTGCAATGAAATGGTGCAACAAGCGTGGGTATTATGATTCCTTGCCTAATTTGATGCTGTTTGAGCAACACTTTGGATAACTATGATGTTTATGTTGCAAGAAATGAAGAAAACAACAACACTGTTGTACAAATCTAGTGCTTCACCGATCTGTCCTATTAAGAAATTTAATACCGAGAGGATTCCCTGACGGAATCTTTAGAATAATCCCCCAAGGAATTCTGGGTGGAATCAATGACTGCATCTCGGCAAAAATTCCAAACGAAATTACAGAAAAAAATCCTGCAGGAATCCTTGTCAAAATCCTGGAAGAATCGCTGAATGAGTCTTGGGGGAAAGCGCTGACACAATGCCGAAAAATAAGTAAAAAACCCCTGAAAGAATCCCGAATAAAACAATTGAAGAAATGACAAAAACATTCTCAGAAGCAATCACACGAGATATCCAGTGATTGTAAAGAGTTTAATCTAGCCTAGTTTGAGTAGAGGCTGCGGTTAGGATAGCTCAGACCAACCTTCAGCATAAAAGTACAGTAACGAACAGCCCAAGTAGCTTTAGTCCAAAAACCTTACTTTCGTAAAGGGTATTTCTATCTACGAAACCTTGTAAACCCGGTGTTTGCTACTATCAGTAAACATGAAAGAACAAACTAGCGTGTCATGCCTCGAGCTTGTGTGCTTGTTAACAACTCAATCGTAGCTACACTCATCTCTGAACTAACTACCAGAGATGTATATGCTATCACAATTGATGTATCTGTTGGAAACCTCAACAGGAAATACGTTTATTGTTCGGTTTACAGGGTGTTCAATAAGTTCGGATACACCATATAACTTCAATTAATTTCATATCTGTAATTCAGATTTTCAAAGTAAATGTATTTATTGAAAGGTCGTATAACACTGATCAAATATAGCATATGGTTTTGAATAAAGTTTTTTTCTACTTTTTTTTATAAGCCTTAGATGTATCTAAAGTTTGTTAGCTGCGGCACGCTGGAATGATTTTCGATAAGTTGCTCAAGCTACAGAAGTCTAAAACGTTGACTTTTGAGTTTATATCTCACTATACTATATTAAAATAACTAAATTAATAGACAAAACCTTTACACTGCTATTTCAGTGATGATATGGTGATAAATTTGCAAGTTTAGTTAAAATGAGCTTAAATCTATGAAAATGGCATAAAAACATTATATAAAGCCAATTTTGGTTCAAATTTGCCACAATAGGGATATAATTAAGTTTAAGAAAAGATAACTATGGATTAAACTGAGATATAACGCAGCCTTGCTTCTTGACAAAACAAAAATCATTAAACCAGGTACAGCTGCAATTTTAGAAATTTTAAAGATCAAAATAAAATGAGTCCGTATTTCACCCAATCTGAATCTTATAGATTATTTCGTATGGCCATAGTTGCTACCACTAATGCTGAGGACAACAACCTAATTTGATTCAACTTAACGCCATTACTCAATAAAAGCTAGACGAAATACCAATGACAGACGTGCGTGCCGGCCAAAAGGAACTTGAGACACATTTGCAATTATTACAAAAGCATAAAGGACAGTTTATTTCAAAACATATACTGTATTTGATCAGTATTATGTGACCTTTCAATTAATACATTTACTTTTCAAAACTGAATTACAGATGGGAAATAAATTCAATTTTACTGTGTATCCGAACTTATTGAACACCGTGTATTTATCGCATGATGAACCATCCCCTACGGATGCTTTCAAGCAAGTCATTGCATACTGCACTTCAAAATGCCTTCCGCTAATTGTTGGTAGTGATGCTAATGCTCACCATATAATCTGGGGCAGCTCAGACACCAATTTGAGAGGCTCCAGTTTGATGGAATACTTAAGTAGTACAGATCTTGGATTACCTAACATAGGCTACCGCCCAACCTTCATGGTATCTGCTAGAGAGGAAGTGTTAGACATAACGCTTTGTTCTTGTAGAATTCGTCACGAGCTGATCAGTTATTGACATGTATCAGATAAAGAATCTTTATCTAACCATCGCTACATTTTTTTGAACACTTAAATGTTACTTCGCAAACATTGCGTTTCAGGAATCTCCTGGGATCTCTACACCGATTTGTTTGCGGCCAAATTTCATGGATACTCACCATCCATGGACCAAGTGATTTAGATGATGCCGTTGATACTACAACGGCCTTCATCATGGAAGCTTGGGGCTGTCCATAAACCACGTGGTCATTTTTTTTGGACATTTCAACCCCCCTCCCCCCCCCCCCCCCCGCGTGGTCATTAGTCCATACAAAACTTTTTATTTGTCCATACAAAATGGTCATTGGCCGAAACCCCCCCCCCTCCCCTCATGACCACGTGGTTTATGGACAGCCCCCTTGTCCTCTACAAGACCACAAGAGGAACCCCTTGGTGGAACTCTGATCTGGTCAAGCTCAATATAGAAAGAGTTGAAACAGACGGCGTTCGGCTGGTTCGGAGGCTTTCAGGTCGGCTCGCAAGGCCTACCAAAAAGCTCTCCGGTCTGCTGAATGATCCGGCTGGAAAAACCTTTGTATAAATGTTTCCAGTTTGAGTGAAGTAAGTCGGTTGATCGAATTCCTTGCAAAATCTAAGGATTTTCAAGTGAACGAAATTCGTTAGACAAATGATGAGGCAGTTTGGTAATGCTTATTCAGCACACACTTTCCCTGATGTGTGGATGTAATATTCAGATTAACTTGATGTCTGTTCTTGTAGTTATAATTCTCTGGCATCGGTGTGCAAAAAAAAATCTTGTTTGCAGTTTTGCTACAGGCTGTATTCCCAAATCTTGGCGGAATATACTGCAATGTTTATTCCGAAAGTGAGTCGTGCGTCGTATGAAGAAGCAAAGAGTTTCAGGCCTATCAGTTTGACCTCTTTTCTTCTGAAATGCTTAGAACGCATTGTGGATCATCACATCCGTGATGTTAATCTGACCAACGTGCCCCTTCACGTGAACCAACATGCCTACCAATCTGGTAAGTCCACTGTGACTCGTGACAAGGTTGTTTACGATATCGAGAAAGCATTCGCTGTTTTCTTAGACATCGAGAGTGCATTAATGTCAAATTTGACAATGTGCATTTCGATGCCATTTTGGAAGCCGCATGGAGTCACGATATCTCTCCAATGATTTGCCATTGGATTTACCAAATGCTCAAAACCCGGTATCTCTTCTCGACATTGCTTCAAGCAGCGATTAGGAAATTGAGTGTTTGTGGATGCCTCCAAGGGGGAGTCTTGTCACAGCTTTTGTGTAAACTCGTAGCATACATATACACTATTGAGGCAACTCAATAAAAGCGGGTTTCCTTCAGAAACCTGAATCTTCAGGATGTTCGGTTGATCTTAACAAGCTGTGGTAAATAGCTACAGTCGTTATTACAGTGCCCTTTTCAAGGCAATGTTTGAATCCATTGAGGTAGGCATATGCGTTAGCACCCTCTTCCACAGTATCTTTTCCTATTTCCCTACCTGTTCCTATCCCCATTCTAATACTTATTTCCTTCTTTTCCCTCAGGTAGATCATTCAAAAGGCTTTTAATATGGCTATGGCACAAATGTCCCAGATGCAGGATAGCGTGCCGGCCTTCTGATACCTGATCGGACGAGATTTTATCACGATTAAGTATTTCCAATCACTTCTTTCTTGGATCACATTTTTATCGAATAGGGCACACTGATTGCTATCGTTATAACTGAGGTACATGCTTTCAAGATATACACCATGTTGTCTGCGAATGTCCCGAATATGGCATTTCACTTCGTTTTCTCTCGAAACCCGTTTGTCTGTATCGTAACAGTTTGTGGTTTGCCCAATCTTCGTTTGACAACAGCGAGAAGCCAAAAGTATACGCTGCTGAATGTCAACGGAAAAAATTGGATCTAGACAAAACCGCGAGTTTTACGATCGACCTCGTTATGCCTATGACGCATGAGACTTCAAATAAGGGGATGTTCATAAACCACGTAGACCAAAATTTGGCCATTTCAGAACCCCCCCCCCCTCGTAGACTTTTGTCCATACAAAATTTTTGATATTTGTTTGGAGCGTAGAGCGTAGTTTCACTATTGAATAAAAAAGTTGAGTGCACAAGTACTCTAATAAGCTTAAACTCCTTTTTTATTAACTTTTGTACAATATTGAAGTGAACTGGTTTAGAGCAGATTCGCGAAAAAGTTAAAAAGCTCTACAGACCCCATAGCCGTTAAAGGGTTAATATATTAACAACACATGCTGAGTATTTAAATTTGCTTTTGACTCTTCGTTTGTATACGGCAGAACATTCCCTAGAAGGCATTCAAAAGGTTCTGCACAAATTGCCATTTTCTTTAACAACATTATCTAACTTTTGTTCTAAGCATAAAATTGAGATGGATGAAAATTAAAAAAAAAACGGTATTTTTATATGCGTATCTAGTTATTATGCAACCATTTGTTTCAGTTTTAACAACATGAACGTGAACGAACTTGAAAATTGCGTTGCGTAGCGTTGCGTGGTAACGGAGTAATTCGTAGATTGCATACTGAAAGTTGTCATGTTAAAACTGTAATACTCCTTATGGAATGCATTTTGAGAAGGAACAGCTAACCAATCAGAGATTGATGTAAAAAATACATGAAATCTTTCATTGCCAGCCACGCTCATCTTCTCCGTTACGAGAACAGGTAAGGATATGATGATATGGCACCTACTTTCTGAAAGGCCAGCGACTCATCGGCGCCCCCCTATAGGTGTCAAGAAGTTGAACATTTGGAACGGGTTGATTAGGGATTCACTATAAGCGAGTGATGCGACAAGATTTAGAAGATGTAAGTGTATTTGAGTAAATTATGTAGATGTGTTGTTTTGAGTGTAAATGTTTTAGTATATTTGAACACCAACGTTGGGAGTGACTTAGCTAAGAGATTTTGTCACTCCATGGGCTTTTTTGCTTCAGGGATGGGGCACAGGCATTTAAGGAGTGTATCGGAAAGTAGTTGAAAATGTTCAGGATGCTCTATCTCGAACCTGGGTTGGTCTTTTCATTTCGGTTCTTCTATGAAATCTTCACAATATAGTTAAGTTTAGAACAGCTTGGAAAAAATTGGAAAATGTTTAGTATTATTGAATATATGGTTAAATGAATACACCTCACAAAATAAAAATCTGCACAAAATGCAACTTTGTTCCGATTTTTCAACATTTCAAAAATCTCTAGCGAATAAAATTTGTACGATAAAAAATCTGGAAAATACTGATGCTTGTTAACAGTTATGTATACATAACATATCATTCAACACTGACTTTCAAAATTCATATTTTCGATAGAAAAATCTCCTATATCTACAAAATGGTCCACTCCAAAAAACGTCTATTTTTTGGTCAAACTTTGAAGTTCTGCTTTTAATATCTTAAAAGGTTATAAAATTCTGTTTTTTGCTCTAACGTACTCGTCCATAAATTAAAAACCCGATTTAATCCACCTATGGTGAACAGAACCCTTCTTACACTTATTAAAATTATTGTAGTATTATTTGTATTAAACATATTTATTTTGTGTAATTGACCAAATGTGCTAGAAAATATTGTGGATTTGGCATCTAGTGGATTGGTTTCCAAAATAGCATCATTGACCATGGACCAAACTACCAGAAATGTCAGACACCTCCTATAATCTTGTATGGAATGTTTAAAAAATAGCTTTCATATTCTAGAATATTGTATCTTTTGTTAACTTCCAAAAGATCTTGAATCGATTAACAAATGGGTACGAAAATCAGCGAGATACACGTTGTCTAACATCTCTTAATCAGTCGATCAAATTAGCTCCAAAGTACTTGGTATTTATGGTTATGGTGTAAAAAGGACAAAAATGATATGTCTACTAAGTTAATCAGTTTTGGCATTAGCTAGTTATTTTGGCTGTCCGGTTCTTGCATTTTTCCCACAATATATAAATTCAAAGCTTTCATTTAACATATTGTTAGTTTTCATAGAATTCCTGTGTAATTGTAATTTATTATTTCTAATTTTGTTGAAAACAATAACCTGCTAGTATACACTTTGTATGAGGTCAGCATTATTTATTGAAAAATAATTTCCCATAGACTGGTCAAAAACTCATGCAAGATAACAAGTGAATATAATAATAAAAAAAAAAAATTATTGAAATACTCTTCGTGAGATATCTCAGTAATCAAATGTCGAATCGAAATAAAATTTTAGGGCCTTTCACAAGGATATTGTAGCTTTCATCTGGTGCTTAGAGAACCCAAATCGGTTGACAGATGGCTGAGATATTTATTATGATACACTTGGTCAAAAATCTCAAAAAGTTTAGTTGTATAAATCCTAAGTACTCTTCGAAAGATATCTCTGTAACCAAATGTCCAATCGAAATAAAATTTCTGGGCGATCTACTAGTGTGCTGTAGCTTTCATTTGGTGCCAAGAGAATCCAAATCGATTTACAAACGGCCGAAATATTTATTATGATACACTTGGTCAAAAATCTTAAAAAGTTTAGATGTATGACTCATAAGTACTCTTCGAGAGATATCTCGGTAATCAAACGTCCAATCGAAAAAAAAAATCAATAGCGTTCTACTAGGATGTAGTAGCTTTTATTTGCTTCCAAGAGAATCCAAATCGGTTGACAGACGGCTGAGAAACGTGCGTGACTTTTTTTTTGTAACGCACATACACACACACACACATACACACATACACACACACACACACACACACATACAGACATTTGCTCAGTTCGTCGAGCTGAGTTCATTGGTATATGAGACTTGGTCCTCCGGGCCTCGGATCGAAAGTCGGTTTTTCGAGCGATATTTATACCCTTCTTATGGGTGTAAGAAGGGTAAAAAGGCTTTTCCTACATACATTCCGTGATATTTTTGCTACTGTTTATTAAGCTCAAATATTACAAAGAGATAGTAGCTTTTATGTATTTTATGCAATTGCATTTTCATGTATAACTAACTTGTGTAACCAAATATGATCATAAAAAATCTGTTGACAAACGGCTGAGAAATGTATTATGATACATTTTATCAAAAATCTCTCAAAAGCGTAAATTTCATTACTCCTTAGTACTCGTGGAAAGATATCTCGGAAACAAAATGTCCAAACGGCATGAAATTTAATAGCATACTACTTGGATGCTGTAGCTTTCATTTGATGCTGAGAGAACTCAAATCGATTGACACACGGCTGATTCATTTATTATGAAGCATTTTGTCAAAGACCTCTTAAAAAGTTAAGTTGTATTACTCCAAAGTACTCCCCGAAAGATATCTCGGTTACAAAATGTCCAATCGGAATGAAATTCAAAAGCGTTCTTCTAGGGTGCAGTAGCTTTCGTTTCGGGCCTTAAGAACCCGAATCGGTTGATAGACGGCTGAGAAATTTATGGTGATACACTTTGTCAAAAATATCTAAAATAATTAAGTTGTACTACTCCCTAGCACTCTTTGAAAGATATCTCGGTAACCGAACGTCCAATCAAAAAAAAATTCAATAGCGTTCTACTAGGATGTAGTAGCTTTCGTTTGGGGCCTTAAGAACCCAAATCGGTTGATAGACGGCTGAGAAATTTATGGTGATACACTTTGTCAAAAATATCTAAAATAATTAAGTTGTACTACTCCCTAGCACTCTTTGAAAGATATCGCGGTAACCGAACGTCCAATCAAAAAAAAATTCAATAGCGTTCTACTAGGATGTAGTAGCTTTCGTTTGGGGCCTTAAGAACCCAAATCGGTTGATAGACGGCTGAGAAATTTATGGTGATACACTTTGTCAAAAATATCTAAAATAATTAAGTTGTACTACTCCCTAGCACTCTTTGAAAGATATCTCGGTAACCGAACGTCCAATCAAAATAAAATTCAATAGCGTTCTACTAGGATGTAGTAGCTTTCATTTGCTTCCAAGAGAACTCAAATCGGTCAACAGACGGCTGAGAACCGTGAGTGACATTTTTTTGTAACATACATACACACACACATACACACACACACGCACATACAGACATTTGCTCAATTCGTTGAGCTGAGTTGATTGGTATATGTGACTCGGCCCTGCGGGCCTCGGATCGAAAGTCGGTTTTCCAAGCGGTATTTATACACTTCTTATGGGTGTAAGAAGGGTAAAAACATACCGTATTTAAAAAAATGCGAATTTTTTATTTTATTTATTTTTTATTTGCGTAAACATGATTTGGAGGAGCATAGAAAAAAGGGGTTCCTCAAAAATTGCCTTTTTTCATTTTTAAGAATTGCGCTTAAATGCAGTGGAGTTTTTTCTTGAAAAAAATAATTTGCCTATATCATGAGGATTTGGAGCTTATTATATTTGCACAAAAAAATTAACAATTTTCGAACATTATCGAACTTTTTTCGCAATTTCAATTTTTTAGAAGGTGTGCAAAAATTTAAAAACATGCGTTCAGTAATCTAGGTTAAAAACCCAGTTAAAAGAACATTTTTAGAAAATCCTTAAAGCCATTTCTTTTTTCAAGGATTTATACAGTATCTCCAAAAATAAAATTACTTAAAAGTTGTATTAAACTATTTTTGAGGCTATTTTAAACATTTTCAACTACTTTACGATACACTCCTTATACTGTGACAACATGAACGAACCTGAAAATTGAATTCAAACACAAACATAATGTCTTGGGTTTCAATTGCCTCTTTAAGGTGTTTATTAGTCCCAGCAAACTACCAAGAAGTAAAATGAGATCATAATTAAATCCATTAAGGTGTCTTACTGCATCACTAAGTTTTCAAACGAATCATTGACTTTTTGCTTTTCAATGATTGTTTGCCTCGCATTTTTGAAGTGATAAAAAACTGCCAATTCTGTAGCAACGTAGCAGAAAAAGTATCATCGTAATCACTGCGAGTGAGCATATAGGATGATACTTTTTCATACGAATATTCGCTTTGGTGGCAGAGAATTATCACTTTGAAATTTTGAGGCTCATACCCAACATGGCTGCCGATGCTGATGATGCCGTAATAGACAACACTGAAGACCGGAATACTTCAATATCACAAACTGAGGCCAATGAAACCAGTAGATAAAGTCCATCAAGACGATGAATCAATTGTGTTAGAAGAGGCCAGGAGTGATGCGTGCATTCTGGTCGATCAAATTAATACTGAACAAAAAAGTGATTAATCCTTTGATTTCTTCAAAGCGCCGGGTAGGGATGGGATTTTTCCTGTACTACTTCAGAAGCGTAAAGAAATCTTAACACCTATTTTAACCAAGGTGTTCCGATCAAGCTTATCATTAAGCAATATCTCACCAGCTGGGAGAGAAGTGTGAATGACATTCATCTCAAAGGCAAATAAGAAGCACATCACCAAAATCTTTCAGACACAAAAGTTTGTCGTCCATTACAGAGCATAGACAAAATGTTAGGGACAGGCGAAATTTTCATTTTTCAAAAAATGGACAAATAGCTCTAAGTTGCACAAGTTAGTACATCTGCATTATCGTAAATGTTGGAAACAAACAAGTGCACAAATATTTTCAAATTTTCACTCTAAGTTGATCAACTAGTTGTGTATCAATTTATCCAAATTTTGAAAAGATCGGTCCATTCTACATGAAGTTAAAATATTCTAGGGAAAAGCATAATTATCCGATAGCCAACATTGAACTGTTATATCTCCGGATTCAATGAACCGAATGCATTGAAATTTTAAGCGTTTAAGACTTATATAATGAACTTTGGATTTGATTTGCACCTAAAATAGTTGAAAATAGTGACTTTTTGATGGAAAAAGTGACTTTAGTTGAAAACCCTTAAAAATAGTGACTTTTTAGTGACCAGCATGAAAATAGTGACCAAGTCACTAAATAGTTACTCACTACCAGGCCTGAAATTAGTAAAAATATTATTATTCATGAAACAAACTACATTCTACTGCATTTCATGTTTTGTATACACAAGTTGTAACTTACGCTAGGTCTAAATATTTTAACTCTACCATGTTATTAAAATAAGTTATTAGTACAAAGCAAGCAGTTACCAAAACCATGTTAAAACTTGATGATGAGGAATGAAATAGCACAACAATTACTAAAAACTTTGCAGATATTTACCAGATCAGCCGACGGAATCGGTTTGTTTTCCTGTATGGCTGCGATTTCACCGCAAGTTACCTATTTTCGAGAAAACGCACACATGGCATGAAATAAAATAAAAAAAAGAGAAAGAAAGAACACAATATTGCCCGCTTTGAGAAAAATAGTGTGTGTGTGTGATTGAAACCCACACAGAGAGGTACGCCACACGCACATACACGCAAACATACACACACATGTAAATACACTCCCGCAAAAAAAAAAAACAAAGGCAATCCCGTATGAAATTGGCACCTGGGGTGGCCTACCTTGGGTGGATTAATCGCCCGCCGGAAGTGGTAGATTTCGTCCTGCGTCACCATCTGGGTATGGGTGAACTTTTTCAGCGCACCGGCTTTGCGGATTTGCTTCTTCAGCTCGTCGTACACGGACTCGCACAGGAATACGTCCGCTTCGGGGATTTCGGTTGGGCGTCCTGGAATGGAAAGAACATCGAATCAAGTTTCACCTTCGAAATGCTGATTGAGGTGTCACCACCAGGGTGCGAGGACGCCATTTTTAAGAATCCAACATCTTGTATGTAAAAATTTGTGTATCCACAAAGCATTCCGTTGTGGATGCACGATAGATGTTGGCTCCTGTCAGATGCATTAAGTGGGATTAGGGTTGCCACATACGTGGGTGTCACTTACTTGTAACGTATTCATGCTGTTCCAACACAGCACAGCGTCCCACGATAGCCACCGTTGGCGTAGTTTCCTGTACGGTCGACAGCATAACCTCCTGCCGGTAGAACAGGCGGCTGATAGTTCCTGGAACTTCCGGTGGAGTAAGAAGCCATGGGCCACGGAAAAAGGATTTACCACTGGAAGGCAAACAAATTAGAACATAAAATACATTTCAAGAAAGAATTGATCTTACTCCTTCGTCTCCCAGATCGATTGAATCTGTGCCACCGACTGCTTCCCGGTTTCCGTTGCCACATAAACGTAATCTCCCGTCTTGACGAGGCCGCCGCAAACGGTGTTGTACTGCTCGTAAAACACAGTTCCTTCCTCCCCGCCGTTCACATACACGACCACATTGGGTTTCTCCTTCTCTACCAGTGCTTCCTGCATCTGCAGCTCGGACAGCTCCTCCTTGTGTTTCTCAATCCTTTCCTTGAACACCGACATGACCCGCTTCATCTCCAGCGGCGTCTCCCTGGCAATCAGCGTAACCGGATCGGTCACCCGTTCCATGTTCCAGGTTTTTAGCTTTTTGAAGCACCGTCGCTTCACGGAATAGTACGACTCGCACACATACACGTCCTTCTCGAGGAATCCTTCCGGTCGGTTCTTGAAGTAGTCCTTCACGAACATAACGAAGCACTTGTTCTGGGCCTGCGACAACGGCACCGCCAGGTGCTGATCACTTCGGAACACTTCCTTCTCCAGGAACCGGCGAGTTTGAACGTGATAGGTTTCGAACGGCCTCAGGAACATGCTGCCGTACATCATCTTGACGTTGTCGCTGTTGGTCCACAGACGTTCGATGTACATTATGCCGGGAACTGAAATTATTGGTGAGTTAGTCCCGGTTAAAGTGATGTTAGATATTTGAAACTTACTTTTATTCTCCGGGATATCGATATAAACGAAGTCTCCCGGTGAAAACACCTTCTGGTCAATGGTCATGCTCTCGCCTTGAGATGCTTGCTGTAAGAAAAAAAAACTCATTCAACAACACGTACGTTATAATAAACGGTAATAACAGTGCTTTTCTTAAGATCATCAAGGTCCCAATCCCAAGTAACCTTTAAATATTCCCTACAACTCTCTTCGGGGATTCCTCTAGTAATAACTTCGTCGAGGATTCCTTCAGGATTTTTTTTGGATTTCTCCAGAAACTTCATCGAAAATTCTTCCAGAAACTCATTTGGTGGTTCTTATTAAAATTCCTGCATACAGAAAGACTTTCATAGTTTTTTTTTTCAAAAAGACCAACAGAAGTTCATTTCCTTTAAGAATTCCGTCTGAGATGTCTTCTTCAAGAATTCCTTTAGATTATTTATTCTGTGATTTCACCACGTACATTTCGTGCTTCAAGGGTTCCTTTGGGTTTAATTAGAGATTTCCTTCTGGCTTCTGGTATTGCTCCAGGAATTCCTTCAGTGATTCCTCCAGGGATTTCTGCAGAAAGTCCTTCGCGGATTCTTTCAGGAATTCCTTTAGGGATTCCTCCAAGAATTCCTTCGAAGATTCCTCCAGGAATTTCTACTAGGATTCCTTCAGAGATATCTCCAGGAATTCCCACGGGGATTCTTAAGAATCTCTTCGACGATTTTCCAGGCATTACTTCTGGGACTCCTTCAGGAATTCCTTTGCTGATTTCTCTAGGAATTATTATTTATTATTATTTATTTTTATTATCGAAATTATCAGCCTTCGGCAGGTTTATCTCGTTTCTGTAGGAATTCTTTTGCGCATTCCTCCAGGAATGCCTTAGAGGACTCTTGCAGGCATTCGTTTGGGGATTCCTCCAGGAATTCATTAGACATTTACTCCTGGAATTCTTTCGATAATTCCTCCAGGATTTTTTTGAGGACTCCTTCAGGAATTCCTTAGAGTATGTCTCCAGGAAAGTTTTTGAGGATATGCATCTCCATGAATTCCTTAGTGGATTCCTCCAGGATTTTTCTCGATGATTACTTCAGGAACTCCTGCGGAGATTCTTCCAGGAATTCGTTCGAGGATACTTCTTGGAATTCTTAAGAGAATTCCTCCAGAAATTCCTTTGAGAATTCCTTCAGAAATTCCTTTGAGGATTCTTCTAGGGATTTCTTTGAGAATGTCTCCAGGAATTCCTTTCAGGATTCCTCCAGGGATTTCTTTTATGATTCCTCCAGGAGCAATCCCTGAGGGAATTTCTTGAGGATTCTCTGAGTGAATTTCTACAGAATTCTCTGAGCAAATTTCTCAAGAAATCCCAGACGAAATTCCTTAAGTAACCACTGCGGGCATTCCTTGAGGATGTTGTGAGGTAATTTCTTGAAGAATCCCTGAGGAAATGTCTTCAGGATTCTTTGAGGAAATTTCTTGAGGATCGCTGTCGAAATTTCATCAGTAATCCCTAAGGGAATTCCTTGAAGATTATCTGAGAAAATTTCTTGAGGATCCATTGAAGGAGCTCCTTTAAAGAATCTCTGAACAAATTCCTAGAGTAATCTATGTGGGAATTCCTTGAGGATTCTATAGAGAAATATCTTGAGCGATCCCTGAGGGAATTTCTTGAGGATTCTGTGTGGGAATGTATTGGGTCATCCCTAAGGAAAATAATTGAGGATTCCCTGAAGGAGTTTCTTGAGGGTTCTCAGAGGGAAGTTCCCGAAGAAATTTCTGGAGGAATTCACGAAGAAATTTCTGGAAGGATTTCTGAGGGAATATCTGCAAAATTCCAAGATCAATTTCTCTAGGAATTTCACTGTGGAATTTCTGAAGGTATTTGCGGAAGAATTTCTGGAGGAATTCCCACAAAAACTTCTGGAGGGATTCCTGGAGTAATTTCTGGAAGATTTCCCGGAATAATTTCTAACGGAGTTCCCAGAGGAACTACTGTAAGAATGCCCGGAGGGGTATAGGTTTTGTATAGACAAAAGTCTACGAGGGGGTTGGGGGTCTGAAATGGTTAAAAAATGAGTCTACGTATTTGATGGACAGCACCTTGAGGAATTCCTGGAGGAACTTCTTAAGGATTTCCCAGAGTAATTTCTTGATGAATTTTTGAAGGAATATCTGAATGAATTTATGAAATAATGTCTAGAGAAATTTCTTGAAGAATTCACCGAGGAATTTCCTATGGAATTGCTGAAGGAATTTCTGAAAGAATTCACTTAGAAATTTCTGGTGGAATTCCCGGAGAAATTTCTGGAGAAATTCACTCATGTTTTTCCGCAGGTATTACTAGCGGATTTTCTGGAGGAAATTCCCGAATTAATTTCTTGAAGATTTCCCGGAGTAATTTGTGGAGTAATTATCAGTGGAATTTATTGAGCAATTCTCCATTCAATTCCTGAAGAAATTTCTGAGAGGATGACCGGCAGAATTTGTGGAGGAATACCAGGAAGAATGTCTGGAGGAATTACCGCAGAAATTTCTGGAAGAATACCTGAACGATTTTTTGGAGAAATTCTATGAGGAATTTCTGGAGGAAATGCAGAAAGAATTCCTGGAGAAATTCCCGGAGGAATTTCTGGAAAAAATCCCAATGAAATGTGAGGAGGAATGCATGAAGGAATTTCTGCAGGAATATCCGGAGTAATTTCTGGATGAATTCCTGAAGGAATTTCTGGATGAATTCACTGAGTAATTTTTGGAGAAATTCACAGATGAATTTCTGGAAGCATTACCGGAGTGATTTCTGAATTTATTTCCAGGGGAATTTCTGGATAAATTTACGAAAAAATTTCTGGAAAAATTTCAGGAAGAATTCTTAAATAACTTTCTCGAGGTTTTCCTAGAAGATTGTTTGGAGGAACTTCATGAAGAAATCCCGGAGGAATTTCTGGATTTATGCCAATAAGAATTTCTGGAAGAAGCGCTGGTGGTATTCTGGAGAAAATAACGGACGAATTTCTAAAAGAATTCCGTGAAGCATTTTTTGATTGGAAGAATTTTTTAAGGAATTCCGGAAGAATTCGTAATGGATTCCTAGAGAAGTTCCCGTAGGAATGCGATGATTCCTTGAGGATATTCTGGAGGAATTTCTACGGAAATTTTGACCCACAGAAGAAGTTTCTACTAGAGAAATCTTTTAGAAATTTCGATTTGAAGGAATCCCTGAACTAATCAAAAAGAGAGTTCCCAAAGAGCTCCTGGAGGAACTTCTATAGAAATTTTACAAGAATAATTCAAGGAAATCCCTCGGAGAATAAGTAGAAATTTCGGAATGAATATTGTGTAGATTTCAGGCAAGAATATGTACCCAGAAAACTAACACGAGATTCCCGGGAACATGATCTACCGAAGCAACGGAAAAAAAAATCTGGAAAAGAGCTTCTCGAGGAATCCCGAGTGAAATGTGCTGTGTGCGCAGCCAACGGATGAGGCTGCGCGGCTTCTACTGCTCTTTCTGTTGGCAAAACACCAGCTGCATAGTGCATGTTATCAATCCCGTTCATTCCTGTTAAAAACTTATGTTTGAGATTCAAAATTCTAGGAACATCTGCAAGATTTCAAAAGCAGATTTCTCTTTACGATTTTTGGTGCTTACCAAATGGAATATTAAAATTTAATCTGGATTCTTGAAAATCGGGATTAAATCTCATATTAACTGCGTTGTTGCTTAATAAGAGCACATTAAAGTCCATCATTTATAACATTCATGAGACGATCAAAATAAAAAAAAATATACAAAAAAAAAAGGATGCCGAAACCCGGGATTGAACCGGGGACATTTAGATCTTCAGTCTAACGCTCTCCCAACTGAGCTATTTCGGCCGATGAGAATGGTCTGGCTAATGTTCCATTTCAAGCAAGCTTTTTAACATGAACGTTGAGCGATACCGAAAGCTTTGCGAGCTTTCGGAATTCTGATTTACCGACGCTAGGGTGACCAGTCATATACTTACGGTGCGGGTAAAGATACTCGATGACTAGCTTTGAGATATCGTAAATCAGGAGCAAATTGATCACTTTTTTCACTGTGGTACCTTATTTTGCGTTACACGTTTCAACCTACTTCACTTCCCACACTCACTTACCGTGGTATCCGTCTCGGTATCGGTTTCCTCCTCCAGCAGCTTCGTTTGCCTCAACGCCTCCACAGCTGCCATCAGATGCATCGAATTGTAACTAAGCGCAGGCGATTCTAGTACGTTTCCATTCCGACACAGCTCGTCCCGCTTCTTGATGAAGAACGACTGCAGTTCAATGGAATCCTCAAACACCTGGGAATCGGTTCGGCTCAGCTTCCGCGCTCGCTCCAAACAAGAGAAGATGTCCTCTTGGAACATATCCAATCGCTTGTACAGACCCTTGTCCAGACGACGCTTGATCAGATCCAGCGAAATGCCACGAACCCTAGAATAAACGTTTGAAATTACAGATATGTATCATATTCTGATTCAACCCGACCAGCCATACTTATTCCCTTCCGGAGTCTCATCGTGTTCGGGCAATTCAGCCAACGAATCCGAGTAGCATCGCCCCTCTTCGTCCTGATAGTTGTAAAACGTCGTAAACAATGACAGCAACAGTTCCTGCACAGCTTGCGGAACATCCGGCACGGTTTCATCGCTTCGCAGCGACTGCTTGGTTTGGATGATCAACTGCTGCAGGCAGAGGGCGTCCTTGTAGATCTGCGAGTCCGGTTCGTTGTACTTGCAGGCATTCTCAAACATCAGCATAAAATCTGCCGCCATATCGTCAACGCTTTCGTAGTTTTGCTTGCGCAGCTTCTGCTCGATCCGTTCCAGATCAATCGGGTTCTTGATGATATCGTAATAGTCGGGGTATTCCTGAAAGTTCAAATCATGTGTCAAATAAGTACGACATCTAAAAAACGGTTCACAAGGATTTAGAAAGAATGTAAGTGACATAAATAAGCTAGAGAAACGTTAAAAAAATTTCCCATACCGGGAATCGAACCCGGGCCTTCTGGGTGAAAGCCAGATATCCTAGCCACTAGACCATATGGGAAGGTGAAAGAGCACGTAACACAGAGCGCATTTGAAACGAGCAGCTGGGTATTTTCACCCAGTACACTCATAATCATCGATTATGGGAACAGTGTTGCCAGAACAGAGACGTTAGAAATTCAGCCGGCCAAATATCAGCTATTTTTGGATTTTGCCGAATATTCGTTTGGCCGAATAACAAATGCATTGATACAGATTGATACCGAACACGCTATATTGAGAATTCAGTGAATCGAGCGATATATTGCCGAAGCATTTTAATTGCAAAAAGTTACGTTATCTGTAATGTAAACCTTTTTTAACCCTAAAAGGGATACCATTGGACCCCAGGCGCCTTTCAGAGCTCGTCTTTGAAGGAACACACTCAGCGAGGTGACGAAACTGAGGCCATGAAGGTATCCCTTTTAGGGTTAAGGATGTACGGTTTTAGGTTGTGCAATTTTATGAGTGAACATTCTTTCAACATTTATAGCAAGGTTCTTAACAAAAAAAATCAGCCAAATATCTGACCGACTATTCGGCCGAATACATAGTATTATTCGGTACATCGCTATAAAAAAAAAAATATATATATATATATATATATCCAGAAAGTATTCCAAAACTTCTAATAAAAATTCTCCATGAGTTTTTTTTAGTAATATTATCGAATATTATTCAGTAAATTTAAAAGTTTCCTGGTTAATGTTGCATTTTTATATCATTGTTCATTAGTTAGGATCAAAAATATTCAGAAAACTAAGTTTAAATTCCGTGGAGAAATTCGTAGTAGAATTTCTACTAGAAATCAGAGATAAATTTTCGACACAAGGGGAAACATCTTCTAAACATGTTGATTGCAGAATTTTCCTTGGGGGATATTTTGAAAGATTTTCCAGCAGAATTTCTGGAGGATTGTAAGAAGAGATTTGGAGCTAGTCAGTGATTAGCTCTACGACAAGTTTGGCAAGCTGTCCTAGCCACGGTCTGGGCAGCGGCAGCTGAGGATGGGGAAGGATGATTAGTTGGATGTCTACTTAGGGTCCGTTCATAAATCACGTAGACTTTTTGGGGGAAGGGGGGGAGTCTGCTCAAACACTACGCTTTGGTCTACGTGGTTTATAAACAGTTCCTTGAGAGAGCAGCAGGAACGAACCCACCAAATTTTATGAATCCCAGTACTCTTGAGTCGTAAAAGTTAACGAATCCCGGTATCCCAATAGGAAACAACAAACTCTTGCAATCGCGAATTGTTTTAGGCAACATTACGTGGTATGTTGAATTCTTCACGTAAGAAAATGTATTGTACACCGAAAATCACTTTACAAGCCTTTTCGCATCACCAGCTGATTCTCAATTCGGCCGAACACAAGCCACGCGGAACAAATAGGAAGTGGAACCATCTCGGCAGAGCTTCTATTTTGGACAGTTTTCCGTCAAAGCTCAGTCAATTCGTTCGGTTCAACGACCTATAGTTTTGTACGCCGTGAGATACGGATAATATCTAACTGTGTACAGAAAAACAAGTCAATTAATTTAAAATTAACTGAGCTATACTGCCCCCACTCGCATAAGAGTCCCATATGAAAAGGAAACCCAGCACAGATGGGACTGTTATGCGAGTGGGGGCAGTATAGGTAGAGGAAAAGTGTTAAAAATACCAACCACTGCCCAAGTGGCTCTGCACCGGGAGCGGGACATTTGGCATAACGTCATTTGGCATAAGGTCGTTTGGCATAAGGTCACTTGGTATAAAGACATTTGGCATAACGGTCATTTGGCATAATGGACATTTGGCATAACTGAAATGCACCCTTCTTTATTATGCCCAAGCTTGCTATTTGGTGAAAACATTCGCGAAATGATGCGATTCGCTTTCGACAACGAATACGTTTTCACCCTTCCTCGCTTTATCAAACCAACCGCCCGTACGAATAGCACACGAACCGACTCGACGCTGATCAGCATTGTTGGTTGCTCCTTTTCGTCGTTGAGCTGTTGCGTTCCAGCCAAGCCTGTCTTTTCATCGCTTTCGATGCTTTTCGATCAGCTTATCGCGAAGCATCGTAGGCTGGAAACTTTATTGGTGTGGTGTCGGTACATGCGAATGATGCTTCTGTGTGCGTGTCGAGCGTTCGTGCCATAGCTTCTAAAACCAACCCATTCGGTGTTGTTCGGCTGTTTGGGTGAGCATGTGGCGGCACTGACAGATGTGTGCAAAATCGTTTATGACTTGCATCATGGTCGTTTTGCCACCTCTTTGCTTATGGTCATCGCTGAGCAGTGTACAGTTCAATCGCAAGCGATAAAAATACAATTGATAAGTTGATTGAGCATTCGTGAGGTGATAATTTGCATTATTGATTATGCCAAATGACCGTTATGCCAAATGACTTTATACCAAGTGACCTTATGCCAAACGGCCTTATGCCAAATGACACAGACCCCTGGGTCTGGTACACTCCAAAAATTCTTCACGTCCGATTGACGTGAAAAATCACGTAACCTCCCAATTTTGTTGTTTAAAACCAATTCACATGACTCATGTGAACTTTACTTAGAGTCATGTGACTTTGACGTTGAATTCAGGTCAAAGTTACATGATTTTCCGGTCTGAAAAAAAAAAATAACGAGTGACTCTCCAAATTGAGTGGACAAGATGGCGTCAACGAGAGCGTTTGTCAGTCAGCAAGTAAACAACAGTGTTTTTATTTATCAGCTAAACATAAAAGGGTAAGTTATAAATCGATCCAATTGAATGATAACTATTTTTTTTCTTGTTTGGTTTGTATTTTTTAGGAAATTTGTAAACTGAACAAGCAACCCAGGATGATAATTTCGGCTGCGGTTTCGATAATGGTTTGGCATCGTCGAAGAAGTTTTGTTCATTATGACGAGCGCATCAACTTGAATTTAATTATTTATTTATTTAAATACATAAAAGGAATTGTTTAACAGACTCTCCTTTAATGCTTTTCACTTTTCCGGAACATAAGCTTTAATTATCACTATTGGAATGGAGCGAGAAGCCTAACAGCTTCTGCAGGTTTCACATGAAAATCCGGTAGCATCTACATGAAGTTCAGGTGAACCTAAATCACTCAGCAGTGAGTACCTCCACCTGTGAATCACGTCAATGTTACATGAATAGTGTGGTGGACGAGAACTACATATGTTTTCATGTAAATCTGACGTGAAGAATTTACGGAGTGTACGTTTGGCATAAGGCCGTTTGGCATAAGGACATTTGGCATAAAGGACATTTGGCATAAAGGACGTTTGGCATAAGGGACGTTTAGCATAAAGGACGATTGGCATAAAGAATATGTGGTCGGCGTTAAGTCAAAGGGGACCGATTAACAAAATTGACGAAAATTAGATTTAAAGACATTTGATTAAGAATTACTTTGGCTACTTGGAACATTTATCCGATTTTCTTAATGTTACAATTAACGAGAGTTATAGCACATTTTTCTTTTGATTGAACTGCGAAAATCGATAATAGTGTGCAGTCAGAATGGACCAAATGCTTGATGTCAAGAGAATTGAAAAAATATGTATTGGTTTAAATCCAATAATCAAAATAGTTTATCATCAAAATATAATACGTTTCCAAATCGTATGACTCCCTAACTGCCGGTGGAAGCATAATTGTCCCATGTGCATTTTTGGCAATATTGAGATTTTGCAGCCCATGACCATGTATCGTGGGGTACTATCATATGGGGAAATAAAATTAGGTAGTTTGTTCCGAAAATTGTTGAAAAAATGCATGGCCAATTTGTCACATTCATAAAAGTGGACGCATAAGCGTCACGTTTCATTGGAAATCCTATGGAACTATAAAATCGCTCTAAAACAAAAAATAGTGCTCAAATTAAAAATTGGTTGATGTTAGAACACGATTCAGCACTTATACTCCATAGTTGAGACAATTTACTTTTTTCGAACTTTGGACGCGATTTTCTCGATTGTCTGTTTTTGCACATGGGACATTTATGCGTCCATCGGCAGCTAACGCATTTTCTGATGATTATTGATCAAAAAAGCACGTGAAACTCCATTTTATCATGGTCAATATCGTGTTTTACAGATAATCGTGTTGAAGCATATTGTGGCATTTCGCGTTCAGAGTGGACCATGTGTCTCTAAGAAAAATAGTTGAAATTACCTTATTCTTCGTAATCCTTTCCAAATCAAAATATGTTTGTTTAAAAGCTGTTGGGCATCATATTGAAATGTGCCAATACCCGTTACATGAAGAAATTGATTTTACCGGTTTTTTAAGAATCGTGTACTTGGTTCACTCTGTCTGAACGAATTTTTGAAAAACGCCAGTCCTCTGAATAAATTATTATGAACTGTGTAACTACAATATTTCAAAAACGTACCGAACTGTGAAAATACGTTCAAAAGTTGTTGGCTATTAAATGTTCAAGTTAAGAATTCTTAAATAGCTCAATAATTGATTACCCTTCGTGATATTGAACTGTTGTACTTGGTCCACTCTGACTGAATATAAAAATTGAAAATGGTAATCATCAGTGTAATGACAGAAATATCAAATTTCAAACTTCCTGCTCACATTATACACCACTCCTAAACTGTTGTCCGACTTGTGCATTATTTTTTCATCAAATATGTAAAAACTTGAGTGCGAACTGTAGTTGATTGTAGATTTTCCAATAACCGTTCAGTCAGAGTGGACTAAGTGCAATCAATTACTTAGCAATTTCTCGGTTTCAAGCTTTATTGTACGTTTTTCGCGACCAATACAGAGCGATGCTTTGATGAATAGTTATTAAGATTCATGGCAAAAATTCAAGAACATTTGTTGAAAAACTCAAAACTTATAGAGTTTCAAACTTTAAAGTCGTTTTTCTAGAAATTAAGTAAAAGACACATGGTCCTCTCTGACTTAACGCCGACCATGTGAAATATATTTTCCCTCTGGAGAAAAATTAAAGAACAGCCTTCAAGGAAAAGAAGGCAAACTTGTTGGTGCATTATATTGGAACTCTTATTTTCGGTTATTCCGGTTATTTTGCTTCCATGAATTTGATTTTTTTTTTCGGAAGGGGAATGTTCCTTCTTTTGTATATAGGCTGTTCTTCATCGATGCAAGCAATTTAGATTCCGGTAATGGTTCTTTCCAGTAAATCATCCTTGTCTGCATATTATATCCATAAAAATTAATGCATTATAATGTATTATCCTTCTTTTGCATACTTATCCGTCTTTTACGTTAAGTATGTAGTTCACTTTTTACTGAAATCATTTTATGCCAAACGTCCTTTATGCCAAATGTCCTTTATGCCAAACGTCCTTATGCCAAACGTCCTTATGCCAAACGTACCAGACCCCTAATTTCCAGCATCGTGCGGCGAATGACACCCTCCCCGAGCAGAGTCTAACAACAAAATGATAGCAAATCGAAAGCTCGATTTGTATTCAGCAGCAAACTGATATCACATTTTGCTATCAGATTGTCTTGACTAAATTTGATTACAAATTAAGATTTCGTTTTGCTGCCACATCAAACAATTATAAAAAATAAGTTGTTAAGGTATTTCGAAACTTCTTAGCCAACCTTGTATAATAACTCTAAGAATATACTATTAGTGTAATTATCTTACGGCATATAGAATTCCATATCAATCGAGAAACCCCTATATTTAACGATTTTTCCATTTTTTTTACTGATAGCAAAAACAGTTATCAATTTGCTATCACTGATTGCAGGATTTGTTTTCAACTTGCTGTTACGGGAACATTTTTTTGCTCTCATTTTTGATGTTTTAACCGTTAAAACGACCAAAACGACAACAAGCTGAGTTATCATAACTTGCAATATCACAACATCAAAATTTGTTTTCAAATTGCTGTCAGACTTTGCTCGGGTCCTTATCTGAAACTGGAGAGATTTTTGCTGTTTGTGTCAAAAACTTATTTGAATCCGTCCAATCTGAACAGAGATATTGAATTTTTTCGCGTTTTATAGGGGTAGGCGGGGCAATATGGACACCCTAAGGTTTTTGCCAACTTTACCTGGCAAGATGTAAAAAAAGTTTAGTTTTTTATACATGATCCTTTTAAAGTCTATTTAGCATCTATTGCATAAGAATGCTCACGAAGAAAAATGATTTATCCATTTCAAAAAATGTTTTGAAAAATGTTAGTTTTTCATGACCGTCTTCAAGCATACGGGGCAGAATGGACATGGACACCATGAGACTTTTACGAATTTCGTACATTATCTACACCTATAAAGTCATTTCATTACAAAACAACTATTATGGATGAATAATACGCCGAAGTAGTTCATTTTTGTTCAATTAATTTAAATTCAGGCTGTTTTGGATAAAGCTTCGTTTTTGACAGCATGTACAGCTGTGCCTAGAACAACTATTTTCCACTTCTGTCGTTTTTTGACCAATTTGTTTCACCCTATGTCTACTATAGTGAACATTTAACCGAAAATATACTGAAATCGAAGAATTTGGTTGGTTTGTGATTTAGGTTATATTTTTCCCTTGCCGCTTCTATCAAAAAGGTGAGTGTCCATTTTGCCCCGGCAGCAGAAGATATTTCCAAACTTGATTTTTGATATAATAAAAAAGAAAATATAAGCATGTTAAGCATGTAGATACAGCAAAACTACTTGCATGTGTTCTAGAAATATCAGGTTTTAATTGACCTGCAATAAATTAATCACTAAATCTTATTTTAGATGGTGTGAAAATTATAATTTCCATGCACAAAAAACGGAGGACGCAACTTTTTCGTGTAAAATCAAGTGTAATTTTAATTTCGAATGTTTATTTCCTGAAACTACGTTTTAGACAAATGGACTATATTCTCTATTCATTAAAAGTTCAAAAAAGTTCGCATATTTCAAAATATTGAGGGTGTCCATAATGCCCCGCCTACCCCAACCTATGTTTTCCCATTGTGGGCTGTATCAAATATTCTCCTATAGATTGTACAAGGATATTTTTTTTTAAAGAAGTTATATTTTCGTTGTTTTATAAAACTTTTATAGGACGCTTGATGTTTTCTGGGTCATGTACATCCTGAAATGCATAAGTGCCAAATGAATCTATAAATATTAATTTGTATGTGTCTCAACCAGTCTTTCCACCAGAATGTTCTTGTGAAATTGTTCAAATTGTGATATTAGGTAACATCACTATGATTAACTTAATTTCCAAGAATTGTTTTTACGCCAGTTCACCCACTATGTTATTAACCCTAAAAGGGATACCTTCATGGCCTCAGTTTCGTCACCTCGCTGAGTGTGTTCCATCAAAGACGAGCTCTGAAAGGCGCCTGGGGTCCAATGGACCCCAGGTATCCCTTTTAGGGTTAAGTTCAACAGTTGTTGACTGCATTTCCCACAGATTCTCGTACTTATGCTTCTGGAGACTGTACAAATTTTAGAATTTTGGAAATTCCCGGTGGCTAGCAACAATTCCCGAGGTTTTCCCGACTTTTTCCCGGTGGTTCCGAATTCCCGAGCTTTTCCCGGTTTTCCCGAAATTTCCGACTGGGTGGCCACCCTGTATCCTGAACCATCTTCGCCTCTACGATGTCAGCAGTCAGATTAATGTCCAAGGTTTGCAATCCCTTTATTATCGGATTTGTGTTGATGGTTCATCGATTGTTTTCGCTGAAAACAATCGATGAACCACCAACACATCAACTTGCGGCGATTACCATCCATACCATTATCATCGGATTGTAATACTCCTACTAAGTAGGAGTACTACAATGACAGCTACTACAGCTGTTAAACTATCCTTTCAACATAAGCGATGTCAACCACACCTCGAATCCGAATTCCGACTCAGATTTTGCGATATCGTCGCAGTTCGTCAAAATATTGTGGATTCACTGGCTACTTGTATTCCATCAGTCACTTAAATAGCCGTTCCAAAGTAGCTGTTTTCATATTGAAGTCAATTTAATTGTCAAAATATGAATGTCATTGAGTAGCTGGTGGCAACGAGGACTCGCGCATTCACTAAAAATGTTAAAGCTCATATTTAAGTCCCTCTTTTCATAAAACGGCTACTTAAGTAACCGTAGGAATATAAGTAGCCAGTAAATCCACAATAGTCTTCAACGGATTCAATCTCTTCGAGCTTCAAGAACTTCAGTTTGTCCAACAAACCGAAACGAAGCATCAAACCGTTATCTTCGAATGCTTTCTAATGCTTGTTTTACACCAGAGTTCTTCTTCAAGCTCAGGCAGATCGCAGCAAATGCTCGTTCGCTCATTTCTGGATCTATCTCCTGGTTAATGCTGCTCTAACCAGAATCACGTAATGAAGCAAAAGACAATAGAATTTCCGATCACTTCGTGAAAGATACTTTTGTGCGATATGTACATTGAGGTTTCCATGAATTTGGTTCAATTTTGTGTTTGTGTCATAAAGACAAATTTGTCAAGTCTGGCAACACTGACCATAATCGAAAATAGATGTTGACCAATTTGTCGCTGATGAATCATTTCCAATGCAGTTGCGAAAGCTCGGCATCCAAGACACTAACCCACAGCATTCTACTATACCATCATCATTAGGGCCAGCCAAACAATATCAAGCAAAGTTTAGTTTTAGAAATTAAGAAGAATGTGTTAAAATTGCTATTCCTAAACTAAATTACCTTGTTCTTTTCCAATGTCCAATCCAACATACACACACACGCACACGCACATGAACACGGGCAAAACACGGGCGGTGTGCAACGGAACCGGACATGGAAAGAATGAAAAGAAAAACCAAGAAGAAAAACGAGAAAAGCCAGTGCGTTTTTTCGTTGTTTCAAAAAATGGGTACGATTAAAGGGAGTACTACTAGCTAGGATGTGTACTTACATTCTTCGACGGTAGTTTCATGAAGATGAACGACAGCTGCCGGTTGGCCTTCGGTTCCCGGTACTCGCGGATGGTGTCGTACAGGTGCTTCAGCTTGGACTCCAACGTGTTGAGCTTGTTCTTCGGTTTGGAACTGAAATGGAGGTGAACATTTAGAAACATTTGAACGGGACTACCCCCATTGGTAAAAGGTAGCATCCAGTACTTACGCCGATTTTGGCATGCTGAACCGCTTGCTAATGCCGGAGAATTCCTTCAGCTTATCGTTCAGAGCCTTCTCCAGGGCGTTGGCGTCCTCGTAGATCATCGAGCCCTCCTCGTTGTACTTGCGACAGTTGGAGAACATCAGCCGATAGTCGCCGACGGCATCATCCAGCACGCCATACCGATCGGTCTTGATGTTGTTCTCGATGGTGGTCATGTCGATTGGATGCTGAATAACCTGGTAGTAATCCGGGTACAGTTTCTTCGAGGGTTTCTCGATAAACAGTCCCATCGGTTGACGTCCGTTTACCGTGTACTGCAGAAGGTATTCATGCAGCGAAAGGAGTTTCTTCCGCAGCATGGTCAGGAACGACTGTTGGGCTTTGGCGGATTTGGCAATCGGGGTGCTGGTTGCAGATTGCGGCGGAGACTGCACCATGGACATGGACGACCGTGGGCGCGGGGTCTTCTTTTGAGAGGTGTTTGCTTTCTTTGCTGGTGTGGCGGTGGCGATCGAAGACGAATCGGTATCGTCTTCCTCTTCACTTTCTTCCAAATCGCCCGAGTCGATCAGTTTCTGATTAAGCAGTTTTTGCATTTTGACGGCGTCCTAAAATTAATAAAACGTTTATAATTATTGTCATTGAAGTCAATACTTTCATAATGTGATGGCTTTGAAACCACTAAGTCAAAATACTTAGTGACGACGGAAATGAACCAGCACCCACGCTGAGGGTAGTTAAGGATGCCATTTACCAGCACAAAACCAACAAAGCAGATCACAGCAGAACTGATCAAATATGAAGAATTTTATTATAGAGCACTAATACCGCAGAAGAAAAGATCTAGACTCAAATCCCAATCCCCCAAGGTCCACTCACCTTGTAAATCTTGCTGCTCGGAGGGTTAGCCTTCTTGGCGTTGTCCAACATCACGTACAGATCGGCACTCATGTCGGTCACATTCGCATACAATCCCTTCTTGAGCTTGTTTCGGATCTGACCCATCGAGATGGGTTTCTTGATCATGTTGTAGTACTCCAGATGGAACCGCCGATTCGGGAGCTTCCAGAGAGATTCCCCTAGCGGAGCGCCTACAGCATTGGGATCTATAAGTTTGTCGGTTGTCGTTGAGAGGGGAAAAAAAGGTACGAGCCAAACAAACAAACCGTGATTTTGAGGAAGGGGATAGGGAAATGGGAGGTGCATTTGATTCAAACAGATTAAGAACATGATACATGGAGGAAATGAATGGAAGGATGGGGAAGGAAATGAAAGAAACAAAACCAAAGTTAATAACTCAATTTAAAATTTTGACGAAAGAAGCGCAAAATCTACGAGTTAGAAACATCAAATTCTGTACATTACCATTTGTATTAGCGGTGTTGTATAGTTGGTCAAACAATTGCCAGAGTGGCCCTTCTCCTTCGGTGTCCATGGAATCGTCCAATTCGTCGTCGGAGCTCTCGGCTTCCTCCTTCAGAGCGGCCACCATGGCACTCAAGCTTGTTCCAGTGCGAGCCTTCCGGTTGGCACTTTTCCGCATCCGTCCGGTCTCGATCTCAACCTTCCGGTTCGTGAAAATTCGTTTCAAATTCTTTGCGTCCTTGTAGATCTGCGATCCCGGTTCGTTGAAAGTGCAAGCATTTTTTACCATTTGTAGCAGATCCTTCTCCATGTCATTCAGCGATGAATAAGCATTCGTCTGGATTTTGACCGCAATGCATTTCAAATCAATCGGGTGATCAATTACGTCATAATAATCCGGATAGAGCTTCTTCGAAGGAAGTAACTGAAACATCCGATGTAGTTCTCGGTTCTCGTCCGTTGCCGTCATAACGGCATTAAAAAGTTCTTCGTACGGATCTAGATCATCTCCGTCCGTATCGTCATCTCTATGAGTTGACTTCCGGGGCCTAGTAATCTTCCTCGGTTTGGCCTCTCCCGACTCCTGATCCATGCCTTCCATAAGCTTCTGCTTGTTTGTGTTAAAAACGTCAAACAACTGACAAGCATCCTGATACTCCGGAGTGTCCGGCTTGTAGAATGCCTTGGCATTCTTCACAATCAGCTCAATATCCGTCGTCATGTCATCTACATCTTCGTATGCTTCGGTTTTCAACTTCTGTTGGACCTTCAGCAGATCGATCGGATTGGCCACCACTTCATAGTAGGACGGTTCCTGTCGTCGCTTAGGAGCACGAATGAAGGTATCACATAACGTTGTTCCATCTTCCTTCTTGAACGTGCGAAGTGCATCATACAGATGTTGGCAGATTTCAGCCTAAAAAATTAAAATCGATTAGTACAAACATTCGTCATACTGCAAGGTTGCGACCATTCATTTGCAAAGATTTACATTCATTTGCTATTATCTCAGTTCACAAGCATGCTATCGAAAAACAATGTATGGATGAATTTAATCTTGTAGTTTTATCTGAAAGTTTGTCGAATAACATTGGGGTCGCAAACGTATACCAAAGTCGTGAGCGAGCTGTGAAGGCAACTCTCCACGCGGTGAATGTAAATTTCATTCACGCTGTAGAAAGTTGCCTTCACAGCTCGCTCACGACTTTGGTATACGTTTGCGACCCCAATGTTATTCGGCAAACTTTCAGATAAAACTACAAGAAATTCATCCATACATTGTTTTTCGATAGCATGCTTCTGAACTGAGATAATAGCAAATGAATGGTCGCAACCTTGTCATACTGGTCACCTGACTTACCGGGTCCAACTTCTTCTTCTTCCTGGAACCGGCCGGAACGGGGGACTGCTCCGGTAGGCTATCGTCTTCGCTGTCGTCCTCATCCATAATAGAACTGCTTCGCCTACGTTTACTCATCGTTCTTGAACACCCCCAACGGTTTGTTTACACCTTCACACGATGTTTGGCTAATCTAGTACCACCGCCTTTTCAGCTCTGCGATTTGGCGACGACGGCAGCCGATCCAGCCCCAAAAAAGAATCGTATTTTGTGGGCAAAATCCGACACTCCCAGACTGAATTCCACTTTCTTCCGCTGCCACCTACCTTTATTTACACTTTGACACTATTTTTCACAGTAAATAAGCACTTTTTATACGAAAATTTTACACTTTTCCTGCCCCACACGAGAACCAGACCGATCGAACCAAAAACAAGATGTCAGACAAAGCGTCTTTTCGTCCGGGCGGCGAAACGAACGATGAAAACAAAACGAGTGATGACAGCGAAGCCAGCGCTGTCAGGTACACGCTGCAGCGGAAAAGCCAAAACTATCTGAAATTTACTCAATTTTTATTTCCATCTCCACGCACACGCACTCTAAAAAAAAGTGTCACACAGTCTATTCAAACGATTCAAGCAAAACTCTCTAAAATAAAAATTCTCATTTTTGGTTTACACCCATGCCGCACAGGGACTGTGTTGGAAATACACATTTTTAAAATTGCTCGTACTCTCAGTGAAAAAAACTAACGAAATTCATCAGAATACCTTATGTTATTTTGCTGTAAGTAAAACTTATGGATGCCATAAGAATACCTTATGAAAATTGATCGTGCTTGATATGATAAATATTCAGGCCAAACATGTCTAAAGGTCCTATCTGCAAAAGAGAGGCTCTCTTTGGTTTCCCTCTCTTTCGTTAATATCTCAGCTGTTTATTTGTATTATGATTGTCTCCTTGCATTGAACGATGGTCAAAACAATCGTCTTTTGATTTGTACTGCAAAAGTAGTTGAAAAGTGTACCATTTCATTGCAATAATTGAAAGAGAAAGTGAACAAAGAGAGCCTCTCAAATGCAGATAGGACTTATTGAAATGTTTGGCCTGAATATCATAAGATAGACTCATGAAAAGAACAAAAAAAAAATCCTAAAATTATGCAGAGACTGGATTCGATCCATGAACGTCGGGATCACCGAGCCCGTGTTTTATCCACACGGCTACTAACGCTTGAGAATACCATATTGCTAAACCTGAATAAAAGCCAAGCTGTGAGACGATTCTACGTCATAGAGCGACCTTATGAAATTCATCCGAATCATTATGAATTATTTAAGGCTTTTTACGGCATCATCAGCATCGGCAGCCATGTTGGATATGAGCCTCAAAATTTCTAAGTGATAATTCTCTGCCACCAAAGCGAATATTCGTATGAAAAAGTATCATCCTATATGCTCACTCGCAGTGATTGCGAGGATACTTTTTCTGCTGCTTTGCTGCAGAATTGACAGTTTTTTATCACTTCAAAAATGCGAGGCAAACAATCATTGAAAAGCAAAAAGTTAATGATTCGTTTGAAAACTTAGTGATGCAGTAAGACACCTTAAAGGCCGTTTCATAAGTTGCACCTTATGGAAATCTTAAGTTTATTTGACTGAGTGTACGATCACATTTTTGCAAAATATCAATATTTGTCGGTACACTGAAACCAGCTTTATAGTGGAAATTACTAAAATGGGGGTTGCAAGCAACAGACTCGCACCAACGTTTTTCAACCGAAGTGTCATCATGTTTATTACAAGAAGAAAATTTCATTTAATGTAGTATTTTTTTAACAACATATTTTCAGAATTGCTGTAAAGGTTGTCGTCTCTACTATTGAGTACATTATTCATCAGTTAAATATACAACAGAAGATAGTAATTTTGACTACTTCAGATTTACTGCAGCGTGGTTGTATTTCTGCAGTACTACATTTTTTATTTGAAATGAAACCGTTTTATTATATATTATTTTATTTTATAAACACACATAAATATAAATAGTTCTAAGCAAATAGTAAAATACTTTGCGTACATTGCTTGTACTTGGTACGAGCAGTTTTTGGTTTTCTCCTGTAGATTCAGCACAATGAAGCCCTTCCGCTTCCGAATCAGATCGACTACCGGAGTTTTCAGTAACTGCTCAGTAGAATCAATCCTGAAAATTACACGGCTTTAGTAATAAACATAAACAAACTTGTTTCATGAACAATGTAAGCTTACCGCGAGAGACTAGAAATCCTTATGGTCAGCTCTGAAAATTATGAATCGAAACAATGATAATGATTCTTTAGGGCGTCGTAGTCCAATAACATTCGGTATCAGCATCTAAAACAGAAAAGTAGCAGGCAAAAAACTTGAAATTCTTTTCATAAGAACTATTGACTTACCTTCAATAACCTTCTGATTTGTCGGGAAAATGTCGATCATTACAGCGTTTCACACTGTTTTTTTTTTCACAATCGTTTTTCAAACAAAAAGTATTTTTATCTTAAAACAATTCACTCCGAAAACAAAAAAAAAGTATTTTCCTGTCAACAAACACCTGATCTCAACCTTAACAGTAAAATTGTCCACAACATAACTTCGGTTGCATTTTCTTGATATAATATATTCAAAACTACTACAGCCATGGTAAAATCGAGAGTGTAACATCATTGAACTATGTCTTTTTGGTATTTTTACCACGAGGATAGTAGTTTATACTATGAAAAGTGCTCGTGCTAAGTAGGTATTTTGAAACTGCTGAGTGGTTAATTTTGCCACAGAATCGCGATGAAAAATACTTTAAAAGCAACAATTTTCCAGTCAAATTCACTGGCTTTATGGTACATTTAACCAAATTTTATGCTTGTGAATTCAACCATGCGTTTCTCGTTAAGATAACAATGAAATTGATTTCAGTGTATTTGAACACTCAGAAAAAAATCTATACTAAATAGTATACATCCCACACTATTTCACTATTCGCCTGGTTGACCCCAAGCTGCAGATCATACTGGCTCAGTATAACTTTGACTTACACGTAATCCAGTATAAGATTGATATACCTAGACTAGTTTAACTCTGAATTAATGTTATTTTGCGTAGAAATTGTTCTTGTTTTTATTTTTGTAATAACCTAACCAAAATAAAACAAAATTAAAGATTAGGACCAATAATTTATTCATTCGTATTTAAAACAACACAGATGCTTGGAGATGGCCAACAGCACAAATAAAAATCGATCTTACTGGTTCATCACTATCATCCAATCGTGCTCCGAGTAATGGACCTGTACTTCCATCCAGAATAAGATTCTGGCACTTGACGGGCAAACAGTACCAACAGTCGGTGGAAATACAGTGACGATTCGCTCGTTGAGAGCTCGTTAGATGGGCTGTCTCGATGGTTGAATGTTCACTGGTTGGGGCAAAACCCAACTAAAAAGCACTGTCAATGTCAAAATAGATGTCAAAACGAGTTTGACGTCTGACCGCCGTCGCATCACAGCTCCTGTATACAGAACGTTTGCGCAAGTATGCGAGTGCTTCGTGACGTATTGCTCGTCACTTGCGTGTGTCTAGAGCATTTTGATCAGTTGTCAGTTGCCCCAACGAACGAACACGATTCGCTAATCAGGGCGCAGTCGTGACCCAACCAGCGAATCCGGACTGTAGTACTCACACGGTTCCAAAAATCTTCCACTATGCTGTCCAGATTGTCACACTTCAGCACGGATCCGCTGGTTGCGCACTTTCCACAACCTGGTTTGCGGGATTAAATTACCGGAACAGGCCGGATCATGCACAAATACGATTTCGATGCAGAGATTCCATTGTAGTTTCTGAAACGAAGTTCAATGTTCTTAAAATTTGTTCAACCGGAAATGAGAAACCAACTTACCGTCAATCCGTTAATGGGTTTAAAGCTGGCAGGAACATTCCGTTTTTTTTTGTAGATTATCCGGGGACCAAAAAACGCGCAAATAACACAACTGACATGGCCGATTTGTTTTTGAATACAATGAGAAAACTTACCCAGTATAAATCTGATTAAGTTTAGGTTTTAATTTAGAAAAGTATATTTGTTATACTACGCCTAGTGTAAATTATTTATCAAAATGATAAAAACGGTTAAAATTTAAACTTACTACGATTTGGGTTCATTCACAAATGTCATAACGCTAAAATTGGTCGCTTTCAACAGCCACCCACCCTTTCGTAACACTGTTTATATGGGGAAAATTTTATTTTGTTCGAGCTGTAACACCATGAAGGACACCCACCCACCCCCTCCAGCGTTATGACATTTGTGAACAAGCCCTGTAATGATTTTGAGTGAAGGTGGTTTATAAACCCAGTGAGGTTGCCATGTCGAAATTATTGCAAAATACATGCTCATGTGAGCGTACGAGCAATTTTTAAAAAAATGTGTGTTTCCAACACAGTCATGTGCGGCATGGATGTTTACTAAAAATGTGCAGGCCGAACACATTTTTGAGCGTAGCTGTTTTTGCGTGAATATTTAGTGATACACCCGATTCTTTTTTTTGCACGGGTCTGGTTTTTGCTATAACTCAGCCAATTTTCAACCGATTCTTATGACGTTTTGTACAGATGTAGGCACGATTAGTACTATCTGTGTACAAAATTTCAGGAGAATCGGTTAAAAGTTGACTGAGTTATAGCAAAAACAAGACCCGTGCAAAAAAAAAAGAAGCGGGTGTAGTGCAGCGTCCTACAGGTCCAGAGAGATTCCAAAGATGATCTAGGACCTCCAAGAACTTCCATGAGTAAAGACCTGAATATCTACAAGCGTTATCAATGGTTTGTTGTCACATTACTAATAGAGTGTAGCGTCATATAGGCCCAGGAAGCACAGTTCTTCAGAGAAATAATTTCCAAAGATGATCTAAGACCTCCTCCACGAGTAAAGGCCTTAAGATCTACAAGCGTAATCAATGGATTGTTGTTACATTTCTAATACGTTGTAACATTCTGCAGGTCCATGAACAATTTTTTTGTAAGGACCTAATTCCCATAGATGTTCTAGGTCCTCCAAGAACTTCCACGAGTAAAAACCTGAAGAACTACAACCGTTATTAAGGTGAATACATGACGAAGGCACAGCCAAAATTTTCAAAAGCACAAATCTGGAGAACCATTGGATGGTTGGCTCTGAAAAGTTGATCGATTGGTAACCACCAGCGGGTAACCAATCGATCAACTTTTCAGCGCAAACCGACACATGGTTCTTCAGATTTGTGCTCTTGAAAATTCGGGCTGTGGCTTCGTCATATCTTCTCCTTAATGATTTGTTGCCACACTACTGATACAGTGTAGCGTCCTACAGGTCCAGGGAGCATAGTTCTGTAGAGAAATAATTTCCAAAGATGAACTAGGACCTCCAAGAACTTCCACAAGTAAAGACCTTATTATTTATAAGCGCAATCAATGGAAGTTCCCAAGAACTTCCGCGAGTATAGACCTGAAGATCTACGAGCGTTATCAATGGTTTGTTGTTACATTACTGATACAATATTGCGTCCTTAAGGTCCAGGGAGCATAGTTTTGTTGAGAAATAATTGTCAAATATCTTCTAGATACTCCAAGAACTTCCATGAGTAAAAGCCTTAAGATCTACAAGCATAATCAATGGATTATTGTTACACTACTTATACGGTGCAAGATCACGGATTCCCGGATAAACTGATACGATTGATCAAGGCGACGATGGATCGAGTGATGTGCGTAGTTCGAGTATCAGGGACACTCTCGAGTCCCTTCGAATCTCGCAGAGGGTTACGGCAAGGTGATGGTCTTTCGTGCTTGCTATTCAATATTGCGTTGGAAGGTGTAATAAGGGGGTGGGAAGAATTCGTATACTTGGGCTCACTGGTGACCGTCGACAACGACACCAGCAGAGAAATTCAGAGGCGCATTGTGGCAGGAAATCGTACTTACTTTGGACTCTACGATCGAATAAAGTTCGCCGTAACACGAAGTTAACTATCTACAAAACGCTGATTAGACCGGTCGTCCTCTATGGGCACGAAACATGGACCCTACGTGCAGAGGATCACCGCGCCCTTGGAGTTTTCGAACGAAAGGTGTTGCGTACCATCTACGGCGGAGTGCAGATTGAAAACGGGACTTGGAGAAGGCGAATGAACCACGAGCTACATCAGCTGCTGAGAGAACTAACCATCGTCCATACCGCGAAACCCGACTAAAATGGTTCTCGAGAGTCATCCGACCGGTACAAGAAGACGTGGAGCGCAGCGAGCTAGGTGGGTCGACCAAGTGGAGGACGATCTGCGGACCCTACGCAGAGTGCGGAACTGGAGACAAACAGCCATGGACCGAGTGGAATGGAGGCGGCTACTATGTACAGCAGAGTCCACCCGGCTTTAGCCTGATCGGTAAGGTAAGTACGGTGCAAGATCTTACAAGACCATGGAGCATTGAGCTGAAGAGAACAAATCTCCAAAGATATTATAAGCCCTCTAAGAACTTCCGCGAGTATAGGCTTTAAGATCTACAAGGGCAATATATGGATTGTCATTATATTATTGATGCTGTGCAACATCCTACAGGTCCACGGAGAATTGTTGCGTTATGAACTAATTTCCAAAGATGTTCTATGTTTCCCAAGAACTTCCGTGAAAAAGCCCTTAGGATCTCTAAGCGTAATCAATGAATTGTTGTTTCATTACTGATGCGGTGCAACATCCTTGAGGTTTACCGTTTGTGAACTGCGACGGCGATAGCTATGAACTTTGGTCAACTTCGGACTTATCTTTGAGTTCTCGCATTGGTAAAGAATTCAAAAGAGAGATGATTGGGTAATTTCTGTTTGGGTTTGGTCGCTAGGAAACATAAATGTTGCTGACTGATAAGTTAATTTTATCGATTACAGGTATACCTCGATTTAGTGGACCCTCGATTTTATGTACTTCGATTTTATGTACATTTTACCTCGATTTTATGTACATTTTTTTAAAGGTATTTTTTTAACTATTGAATCAGTTTAAAACTTGCAATTTATTACATGATGACTTATAAACCAGGGGTTTTCAGCCTTTAACACGCGGAGCACTTCATATCAATAAATTGTTTTGTAGAGTACCCATATTAGCGCCAATGCATACCTCATGACATACTATATATTTACTGTAATCTATATATTTACTGTAATCTCATACTTCCCTTTCTGACTTATTTTTTTTTAAAATAAATATCCCTTGCTTTGTCGATGATCGCGATATGGAGTGATTTTCTGGCAATATTTTTTATAGATCCCTTAGCAATGACAACATTTTTGACGGATGCATGCAAACTGATTCGCCAGATCTCAAAGTTTTCTAACAAACTTTTTTCAACGATTCTTATGACTTCCTCACCTGATATTTTTGGTAGATTTGTCGATTGAATTCCAAAACTTATAGCAAATTCCCTAAAAAGGTCATTGTAATGCTTCGGATGATTACTGACAAGATTTGTGATAAATTATTTCTAGTGCTCTCATGGTAGAATCAGATCAAGTTAGTCAAGGTTCCCCGATTTCAGCGTCCCTTCACGTGCACATTCCCAAGGATGAATTTCTGGAGGAATCTTTGAAGGAGCCGCTTGAGCAATTCGTGAGCTGCTGGAACAACTTCTTAAAGAATATATGGAACAACTTTTGAAGAAATCCCTGCCAAAATTTCTGAAGTAGTTCTAGTAATATTGAACAAGTATCTAAAGATATCTCCGAAAGTATCACTGAAGAAATTTCAAAAAGAATTTTTAAAAATCTGAAGAACATTCTAAATAAATTCCTTAATGAATGTCTGAAAAAACGATTATTTTTAAAATTCATAGATGGATTTTCTGAAGAAGTTCCCAAAGGAATACCTGGAAACTACTGCTGGAATAACTAACAAAACCTCTCGAGATATTAAAAAAACCGTGAGGAACCCTTGGTACGCTTGGAGGAAAACCTGGAGATACATATTTCTAAAATATATAGAGGAATAACCGGCGGAATTTCTGAGGAAATCTCTGTGGGAATTTCTGCAGGAATCTCTGTAAAAATGTCTTCCAGCCTTTCCATAGCAATCCTCTACATCAGTCGTCAAAATCTGTAGAAAAATTTCTGGAGTAATCCTTGGAGCATTCCCTAAGACTTTCTAACTTAAGAAATCCTTGGAGCAATTTCTGGAAGAAAAATGTCTTGAAGCAATATCTAAAGGCATGTGAATAAATTTTGGGATTTTCATTTATAATCTCTTGTAGAATTCCAAAAGCAATCATTGGAGACAGTTTTTTTGAAATCTTCTGAGATATTTTTGAAGAAGTTTTCATTTTCTGATTCTGATGCATTGAGCTTCTTCAAAATTTGAATCATATTTTAAAAAAAGTTCATGGAATACTTTTGAGAAACTTCATGGAAGGTTTTCTAGATGAATGCTTCGAAAAAATTCTGAAGGAATCTCTTTCAAAGAAATTCGTAGATGAATTTCTAGAACAATCTATGCAAGTTTTTTCGAACCCATGCAACATTTATGGAAGCCATCCGTGTAAGACTTTCTTAAGGAGTTCATAGAGAAGTTTCTATATGACATTCTAAAGTCTAGAGGAATCCCTAGAAGATTTTGTGAAAAAATTCTGACTGAATTTCTTTCGGATATACTGGATGAATTTTTGAAGTAAATCTATGAGCAGTTTCTAAAGATTTTTTCAGGAACTCGTGAAAGATTTTTTAAACAAATCCTAGGATGGATTTCAACAAGGGTCTATGAAAGAATTATCGAAAAATCTGTGGAAGTTTATTAAAATTAATGGAGAAATTATAAAAAAAAACTCAGGAAGAAAATCTGGAGATATTTTTCAAGAAATTATTAGTCGAATTTATAATAAAATCCATGGAAGATTTTCTGAAAGAACCCCCAGGGTAGTTTCTACAGGAATCCCTGCAGAAAGTTCCCTAATGGATCTCATATTTTTTAAAGAGTCCCTGGAGAATATTCTAGAGAAATCCCAGGAAGTTTTTCTGACAGAAATTCAGATTCAAAAAAAATTCCTGGAGCAACTTCTAAAGCCAACCCTGGAGAAAGTTTTGAAATAAATCTTCGGGGAACCGTTTGAGAGTATGCCGAATTTCCGAAGTATTTTTCAGACAAATTTCTAAAAAAGTCTCGAAAAAAGGTAAATCTCTGAAGGATTTTCTGAAGAAATCCCTGGAGGAGTATCAACAAAAATTCATACACAACTCTTTCTGAAACATCTGGAGTAATCACTAGTTGAATTTCTGTAGAAATTGGAATTTGTTGTCGGAATTTTTGATGAAATCCTTGGAAAAATTTCCAAAGTAACCCCAGTTTAAATTTCTGAAAAATAGTTTATGAAGGCATAACTGAAAGTTTTATTAAAGGAATCTCTGGAGTAATTTGAATAAATGTTCAAAGATATTTCTAATGGAATCTCTGAATGCATTTTTGTAAGAATCATCAGAGGAATTTCTACTCAAATTCAAAAATATTTTTTTTTTGGAAAAAAATGGGGAGGAATTTCAGAAGAAAATCATTGAAGATGCTTGGAATTAATTCTTTGTGAAATTCATAGAACAGAAAGAATTTCTAAACAAATCTCTGAAGAAAATTTCCAAATGAATCAATGGAATATTTTTTGAAAGAATCCGTAAAGGATTTTTTGGCCAAACACTCGGACAAATTTCATCAAACAAAAACAGAAAGATATTTTACAAAAGTTTCTGAAGAAATTTTTGGTAGACTTTCTAAAGAAATCCCCAAAAGATTCTCCAAATGAATGCCTAGAGAAATTTTTGAATAAATAACTAGAAGAATTTCTGAAATAATTCTTGGGTCAATATCTCAAAAAAAAAAAAAAATCTCTGAAATAACTTGTGTAAACTGTAACATGATGATTTAATGAGGCAAGTTTCAATCGGAGACCATCTTCTGAGTTCACTTAACTTTATTTAACACCTCAGAATTGCAACAAAAGGCGACCGAGGAAGATAGCGGCACAAGCCTACACTACTCATACACAAAAAATATCGTTCGGCAAATACAGCACAACCAGTAACCACGCTCTATCAAGTGCTTGTCACGAATCTCTAAATTTCCGAAGAAATTCCTTGAGGAATTTCAGATGGGAATCTTGGAGGAATTTATGAAACAATTCGTAAGGGACCGTTCATAAACCACGTAGACTTTTTGGGGGGAGGGGGGGGGGATCTGGCCAAAGTCTACGCTCCATACAAATTTCAAAATTTTTGTATGGACGAAAGTCTACGAGGGGGGGGGGGTCTGAGATGGTCAAAATTTGGTCTACGTGGTTTATGAACAGCCCCTAAACAAATTCCAGGGTAAATAAATCCTCAGAGATATTTTCGAAGGAATCCCTGAATAAATTTCCGATTTATTTAATTTTTTTCAATTTTTTGGGACATTTATGCAAATAGCGTTATTGTGTATGTCTATTGCACAAAATATTAGCTTTTAAATCAATCATACATAGTTTTGGACAAAAGATTTCGATCATAAAAAAATAGCGAAATAGTAGTTTATTCGTTATTAGGCGAGAATTTCTAATATAGGCCAAAAATTCCGAGCCTTTTATCGAAAACTCAATTTCCATGCAGTTTTTATATGTTTTGGTACATATAGGTATAAAATTTAAATAAAAATAAAATTAAAAATTTTGCTTCGATTTTATGTAAAATTCGATTTTATAGACATTTCAAGAATTGAAATGTCCACTATATCGAGGTATACCTGTATACATACTCAATAAGTACCTCATTATACTGCAAAAATGAGATGCTTTGGAAACAAAACTCGAATGTTATTCGTCCGAATTCCAAATACCTGAATAATAAACGCTCGAATTTCTTTTGCTCAAAACATCACTCGCCCGAAAAAAACGTTTCCCGCATGAGAAATCTCCAAATGCATTGTTGCAATACTACATCTGGAATTGCGGTCCAATTGTTTACCATAATGCAAATGTTTGAAATTTTAATCCCAATGCCTGCATATCGTGCAGTGATAATCCGTGATTGAAAAATAACGTTTATTACATACATCACAAGCGTGATGTTACCGTCGACAGTTGTTTGTTAAGGTCTATATACGCAAGAGTACTTGGAAGACTTAAAGCATTCTTGGAAATCAAGACTCTACAGAACTGTCTTCCATGCACCTGTAGGACGTTGCACCGCATCAGTAATGCAACAAAAGTTCATTGATTATGCTTATTGAACTTAAGGCCTTTACTCGCGAAAGATCTTGGATTACCTAGAAAATCTTTGAAAATAACTGATCTATAGAACCGTGCTCCATTAATCTGTATGATGTTACACCGTATAAGTAATGTAAAAGCAATTGATTAATTACGCTAGTAGGTGGAGCGGACCTGGTGTGATGGTTCCAACACTTGACTATCACGCCGAGGATCTGGGATCAAATCCCACTCCCGACAAACTCACAAAAGGTGGGTTCTTCCTTCGGAAGGGAAGTAAAATGTGGGTCCGAGATGAACTAGCCTAGGGCTAAAAATCTCGTTAATACAGATAAAAAAAAGATACGCTAGTAGATTCAGGCCTTTACTTGCGGAAGTTCTGTATGACCTAGAATACGTTAACGGAATCTTGCGCCAAGGATGTTTCACCGCATCAGTTATGTAACAACATTTCATTTTAATACGTGTAGACCTTAAGGCTTTTACTTGCAGAAGTTCTTGGATGATCTAGATTGTTTTTGGATCGTAGATCTCTACAGAACCATGCTTCATAGACCTATAGGATGTTACGCGGCATCAGTAATGCAACAATTACCGATTGATTTTGTTTATAGATCTTGAGGCCTTTACTCGCAGAAGTTCTTGAATGCACTAGATCATCTTTGAAAATAACTTCTCTGCAGAACCATGCTCCATGGACCTGTTAGATGTTAAACCGTATCAATTACGCTAGTAGATATTAAACTCTGCACACGTGGAAACTCTGGATGACCTAGAACATCTTTGGAAAAAAGTTCTCTACAGTTTACTATTGATTAAGCTTAAATATTAAGGCTTATCTCGCGGAAGTTCTTGGATGACATAGAACATCTTCGCAAATGACATCTCCGTGTTCCATAAATCTGTATGACTTTACACCGTATCAGTAATGTAACAACAATTGATTGAATACGCTTGTAGATCTTAAGACCACTCCTCGCGGAATTTCTTGGATGCCCTAGAATAACCTTGAAAACCACATCTCTTCAGAGCTATGCTTCATGGACCTGTAGGATGTTACACCGTATCAGTAATGTAACAAAAATCCATTTGTTACGCTTGTAGATCTTGAATTCTTTATTCGCGGAAATTCTTGGATGACCTAGAGCATATTTGGGAAGTTTCTTTTCTACAGAACTATGCTCCATGGATCTGTAGGATGTTACACCGCATCAATAATATAGAAAAAAATAATTGATTACGCCTGAACTCTCGGAAGTTGAAAGATAGACAATTACACCGTCTTCGACCTTTTGGCCACTACAGACTGAACATTACAACATTAGACAACGGACAACACATATAACACCCAGTGGCCCAGTGGAAAATTTTCCGTTTGATGAAAAGTTTTCCCCGACTGGAGCGGGAATCGAACCCACACTCCGAGGCTTACGAGACACTTAAACGACTGACACCGCTAGCCGCTCGGCCATGAAGCGTCCTAGAATATCTTTGAGAACTACGTCTCTACAGAACTATGCTCTAAGGACCTGTAGGATGTTGCACCGTATCAGTAATGTGACTACAATCCATCCATTACGCTTGTAGATCTTAAGGCGTTTATTCGCGGAAGTTCTTGGATACCCTAGAATATCCTTGAATACAACATCTCTTCAGAACTATGCTCTATGGACATGTAGGATGTTACACCGTATCAGTCATGTAACTACAATCTATCGATTACGCTTGTACATCTTAAGGCCACTACTCGCGGAAGTTCTTTGATGCCCTAGAATATCCTTGAAAATTACTTCTCTTCAGAACTATATGCTCCATGGACCTGTAGGATGTTACACCGCATCAGTAATATAGCAACAATTAATTGATTACGCTCGTAGATTTTCAGGCCTGTACTCGCGAAAGTTCTTGGAGGTCCTAGAATATCTTTGAGAACTACGTCTCTACAGAACTATGCTCCAAGGACCTGTAGGATGTTGTACCGTATCAGTAATGTGACTACAATCCAACGATAACGCTTGTAGATCTTAAGGCCTTTATTCTCAGGGTGCCCCAGATTATTCTTGAAAATTACTTCTCTTCAGAACTATGCTCCATGGACCTGTAGGACGCTGAACCATACTCCAGAAATCACCTTTTGGAAAACCACCATTTAACCCCCCCTAGCCCCCCATATATTAACCCCCGCCCCCCTTAAACAAACAGAACCCCCCCCCACCACACATCCCTTTCCTGCAGACCTCATACATTATCATCCGCATCCACCTCATACCACTTTTCAACTTACTTGCAACCCTTGCAAAACCCGTGTTGATTCGCGAAACCGTGTAAAAAAGCCGTGTAAAAACAAAAAAAAAGACCTTAGTGGCTTTTTCACGTCTGATATGATGGTAATTGGCGCATGAGATAAAGTAGATTTCTACTCTCCATTATGTCACAACCAAGGTTCCACTTAAACTCAGAAAGTTTGCAGGTACTCCCGGTGGCAATCGATTGTTTCGTACCAACACGGTTTGAGCTATGTAAGAAACTCATTGAAAACCCCTAAAATAAGTAATGCAAGGCTATTTTTTTTTCTAAGAACTGAAAAGTGTAGAAGTTCTAGTGCTGTGCTTTTCATAACGGCGCGCATTCCGTAAGGTTTATTGTCATAATTTGAGGATGCTTGAAACATATTCATTGAAACCAATCTAATAAGTATCCAAATACATTCTAACTTTTTAGACATGCTCAAGTATTCCATTTGAATCGCCCCTGGAATTGAGCCAAAAGTTGTTCTCCCTCTGCAACAATAGAGCCGTAAAACTTAACTGTTTCAATCAAACAGAAGTCTGAGTGGGGTGTAGTCCACCAAGCAATGTTACCGCCAAGTGTAGTGAGGGACAATCGCGATTGTACTTCAAGAGTAAGAAAAGACCATAACCCATACTGTTCCGTCAGACAGGGGTCCCCTGAATATGTACACTCGATCCACTTTAAATTATGGCCGTCAATTAATCTTCGATTTAATTAAAATTCATATCACATAATTCAACACAAGCCGGCAACCCGGCAGCAATAACGGAGGTAATTGATGTGGGCAGGGCACGACTTTGTCCGAATGTTCGGCTGAGGAAGCACTTTAATGAAGAAATTGAAGCATTAACTTTTTGTGTGAACTGCAAATGGTGACGAAGTGCCAAACTATGCGGCGAAAATTCCAATGAGTACAGTAGATGTTCGTTAAAACGAACACGCGAAATAAGATATTTGTCCCATTTACATAGGAAATCCAGCAAAGATGGGACTGATATGCGATTCACGGCAATACAGTCTCGTTGAATCTATTGCACCAAAGCTCTTTCAGCTATCAAATGTCTACTAAATCTCTAGCTCGCACAAAAGGTCACGATAAAGTGTCGCTGAAAATCGCCATAGTAATTGATTGAAGCCTTGTCTATAGAGTCAGGGTAACTCCACCGATTGATAGAGAGTGTAAGGACAGAGCATCGATGTCGATCAACCCAGCGCAAGATCAATAATCATTTAAAACAATTTTCCGTACACTTTAGAACGATCATTATTGATGGCTTGGCTTTAAATTATATGCAATGCGGCTTAGTTTCCATTGGTACCTATCTATGCTTTTGAAAAGTCGTCTTCTTTGGTCGTTCCGGTTTGTCGTTTTACCATCGATCAGTTCGCCAAGTCGCCAGACTCGTCAGAGCAGCAGCGGCCCATCGAGTGAGATGCGACAATAATGAAATTACAGTGTAGGTAATACCTTGATACTGCACCTATCACGGAAAATGTTGTCGTCTATGCACTGGCGATGGAGTTTGGATTGGATCGCGGGACGCAGAAGAAGACGGATAAGGTGATAATAGTCGTAACAGCCACTTATCATTGAATCGCCAATAATCGCCATTGAACTTCAGAAACTCAAAGTTTTTGCTTTTTTATTTCGTAATATTTCAAACAACCAAAGAAAATGGAGTAAGTGAGCTCAGCGATGAAGTTCCCTACGTACATTTATTTTCTCAACATCACATTTTTGATAACACATAATAAACAATAGCACAGTACGCCGCTTTAAGTGCTCCACGACATCTTGTGCCAACCGGATCTGTCGCGAACACAAACTTTGCAGGGTTGTTGTCCAGCATTCTTACAACATGCCCTCCCCACCGTATCCTTCCGGCTTTGACCACCTTTTGGATGCGGGGTTCGTCGTATACGAACTCTATAGAGTGCAGAGAGCCAATATTTCATCCGTCTCCGCCATATACCGTTCTCCTACAACTCCGAATGCGTGCAGGTTCTCTTCGAGCATAGTCCATGAGCCATTTTACGAGACGTTTCGGATCAGCTGATCGCTCATTTTATGAATGAAAATTTGACAGGAGGTCGCGTCGAAGCCCGTGAGTGTGAATATCAATATCAACACTGTTGTGGTTTCGTAAAATAGACTATTAGGCTGTGTCGATTTTTACAAAATTTTGAATACAGTCAGGTTTTTTTTACGCGGGGGATACCGCGTAAAAAAAGTCTCACCATTTCTCGACGAATCATGTAAAAATAAGACGATGATTATTTTTTGAGTTTTCATTTACGCGGCCGCGTGAATCAAAACCGCGTATAAAAAGACCTGACTGTACACAATCCCGAATAGTTACAAATGGTTGCAAATGGACACAAATAAAACCCTGCAAAATAAAATAAAAATCTAAAAAAACAGTTAGAGGCTTTCCACGGACCAGCACGAATCCATTTTAATCGATGTTTTTTAATCTACTTGATATTTTTATATACTATTCTTTTTTATGTGAGAAACCATTTTTTCATATCAAAAGTTCGTATTTTGTCTCGACTAACTTTCAAATAGGGACTATGAAAAAATGGATCACAAGAAAATAAAAAATTATAAAACGCAAACGGCTTGTTCGATCGAAAAGGTGTATTCAGCAAAGTTGTAGAATAATATATGGCGGTTCTCAGAAAAATACACATTGAAAAATTTATTTAGTTTTTCTTCTGAAAAAACTGAATTTCGTTACTAAAAATTAAATATCTCAAAAAGCTATTTTTTACCTTCGTGTTTTTTTATGAGAATAAAGTTCAGTCTGTTAGCTATCATGTAAAATTTTTATAGTGGTAAAAAAATGTACAAAAAAGTTATGGCACTTTGAACATTTTTGGTTGCGTGTTTTTTTAGAGTGTATGACGAATTTCCCGCAAACTCGATTTTGGGGTTGGCAGCACCCTCTCAGACTTCAATGGAATTTTGTAGGTATGAAGACTATGTACTTTGAAGCAACTTTGCAGACTTTGTTGTTTATTTAAAATTTATCTACACTAATATTTGAAAAAGGCTTAAGTTTTTGACCATTTTTTTAAACCAATGTAACTTAAAAATAACATGACCTACAAAAAAGTGTGGTATGGGTGACTTTGAGGAATTTGTGTGAACTTTTAAGTAAAAAAATCGATTCCTACACGCTAAAAAATGGTAAAAAATAAATTAGAGTCAATTTGGAATACATGCCCATTTACGAAATTAAATCAATCCTATTTCGGAGAACCAAACCCCACACCAACCATTAAGAATAGAATTCAAAATTGATCAAAGTAATTAAAATGCTATTATCTGAATCTAACACAACACAACATGTTTTTTTTAGTCAAACCAATTTTTGGGTATTTTAATACGTGGATTTTCACATATTATGGTCAAACTCAAATATTACAGATTCCTTGAAAAAGGTCCAATAAGGACCGAAACGTCGGGTTAAGATAACATATATTTGGTTTTGATTGACCAAATTAGACTGAAATGCCAATTAAAGATATCATCCAACGTACAGTCGATCACCCAGAGGAAGTCAAACTCAAAGCAATAAAACAAGTATGACCACGATTCTCATCAGTCAACGAGATTGAAACTTTTACTACAAATCATTTTATTGCAATAGGTAAATATCATCTATATCAATAAAAATGGAATGGTGTTTGTATGTCACGAATAGGCTCGGGAACGGGTCAACAGATTGACATGATTCTTTCACTGTTGCATTCCGCCAGGGCTCCGACGTGTTCGTTCGAAAAAATAATTAGGAATAGTGACCGGGAAAGCAACAAAACGGGAAAATCAGAAATTGCATTTTGAGGGGCATTTCTTCATGGAACCGGATGTCAAAAATTGCACTTTCCATACTGAAAAAGTGATTAGTTCCGGAAAAGTGCAGTTTTATGTATAAATTCGAATATTTATAAACTTTTTGATGATGAAATCGTGTTTAGCAAATACTTGGCAGCTAATAGCATCCATTCGAATATTCATTACATGTGGTTAGAACACTTGACTATTACGCCGAGGACCTGGGATAGAATCCCACTCCCGACCTACTCACATAATGTGGGTTCTTCATTCGGAAGGGAAGTAAAACGTGGGTCCCGAGATGAACTAGCCTAGGGTTAAAAATCTCGTTAATACAGACAAAAAAAAAACATGTGCGATACAGCCACGGTAACAAAAGTTTGGAAGGATCTTTGAAATTCGCCAAACACGCAATTACGGAAAATATTGAATGTAATACAGAAATATGTGACTAATTGATTGTAAAGCATGTAACTCATCATTAAATAATCCTTTAGCCAGATGATGGTCATTTTCTACAAATTGTTTTAAGTTTGAAACAATATTTTTAACAAATAAAAATGACCCTCACGTCGATGAATTTCACCCGAAATCACGGTACCTCCGAAATGCTTTTCTTCAAATGTGCCCATCTTGCGATATATGGCAAAATTTTCGAAAATTACAAAAATGTCATGTTTTGCAAATTGAAATATTTTTTTCTTATTTGCATTTTTTTTAACATTTAAAGCGTATTGACATTTTTCAATGTTCTGAAAGTTCACAAGATTATCTAAAAGTCACCCATACATAACTTTTTTGTAGGTAATGTTATTTTTAAGTTATATTGAGTAAATAAACGGTCAAATACTTTAGCCCTCTTCAAATATTAGTCTAGATAAATAGAAAAACCCGAATTAATCCACCTAGCGGTGATGGTGCCTTTCTCGTGCTTTGAAATATCCTTTCAACAAAACTCGAACGACATGTTGATGACATTGACATAAATACAAATTGAAAACTGCTTGCTAAATCTACTCAATATGGATACATTTTATATTAGCATAACATCCAATATTCAGAAAATATAAGACAACGATCCAAAACTCAAACCAAACAAGTGTCATGAAGCCGCAAAATTTTGAAATGTCATTTTAGATTTTCCGGTCATCATTTTATGACTCCGGATATCTACCCCAACTAAACTAACCGCTATCTTGAACATTGAGACACCATCTTGAATGTTCTGGTAATCATTTTTGGACTCTGTTCCTAAAATTACCTAAAATAGTCGCCGTATTGAATTTTGGCATGTCGCTTATGATTTTCTGGTTACCAGTTTTGGACGAAGACCGGCATTCTTCCCCATTCAAATATAGTCATATTGCAGACCATGTGAAACAGCGCACAGCTTGGGTTTTCTGATTACAAATTTTGAATTCTGGACATATTTTCATACAAAATATGCCCATAATGCAAGAATTAAAAATCCTATAAAATAGGCACTAACTTGAATACTGGGCCATTATCTTGGACTTTGGACCACTATCTTGGATACTCTGGTGGACTCCGAACATATTTCCCATACCAAATACACTTATTTGACATAGTTTTAGAGCTCAAAATTCCTTAAAACAGCCACCATCTTCTGTTGACGCGATCAAATTCTTATTTTTCCATTCAACGTTGACCCATCCTGCTATAAATTTTTACCTTAGGAATCTGAAATGGTACGATTTGATGAGATCGCTTTAGTTTTGTCTATATTTTGTTCTCATATATGAGAACTTAGACCTATTCGTCACTGTTGTTCATACCTAATGTTTATCAGGCCATTAAACAAAGCCACAAGTTAATTTTTCACATGAACGTTGGTTCTGCTACACAACAGCTAGTCTCTAATGTGATCTTAGGCTATTTTCTTGCTAACCGTTCATTAGATTTTCAAAAAATCTGCGATCTGATGTGTCGTATGTATGGGTTTGGTTCATTTTTATATTTGGTAATTTCCGGTGGGATAACCGGATCTGACTCCATGAATCATGGACCATGACACTACCGGTTGTCCCTATTATGGTCTGAGAATATTTTATTGCTATTTATTCACCTTTACCTAATCACCGCGATTTGATATATCACATGAATGGGTTTGCTTCACTTTTACTTCTAACCACTTTCGAAGCCACAGCTGAACCCGCAACACTACCGGGAATCTAATGTGGTCTGACCCTATTTTTCCATCAGGATGTCGATGAGTCGTGATCAGTCTTGTTAGAGATCACAGTCATTTGAACCTTTTCGTCGATATTCGGCCTCCTTTGTCTCCGACATTCGCAACACAAGCAATCAAACTACTGTTCGAAACAAAAATGTCAAACGAATGCACTTCACCACGATAGCGGCTTCGGGAGACGGTTCGGCTTTTGTTATTCCTGTCTTCTTCCATAATAAGAGCTATGTTGCCCATCTGTGTGTCGTATTCAATGCAACATGCAATAACAAACTAATATTAACATTCATAATCGGAATTGGCTGAAAATCTATGCGTAAAGCTAGAATTAGACACATGTCATCGTGTCAGATGACATTGATTTGACCCTTTCTTATGTTTATTGATCTTCGTGTTGTGTGTAGGTAAGAGGTAACGATAGCGCACGAATGTAACAAAGCCGACTGACACCCGACTGCGGCAACGAAATGAAGGTAGTAAAAACTGTCGAATGACTGGTCGTGATTTGATGTACCGCATCCATGGGTTTGGTTAAATTTTACATTTTACTACCCGGATCTGATTCCGGGTAACTACCGGCTGAACCAAATATGGTCTAACATTATTGTCTTGTTAACTGCTCATCGGTTAACCAAAAACGCTGCAAATTGAAGGTGTCACATGCAGGGTTTGACAATTTCGCGGGACTCTCGGAATCAATTCCGGAACACTACCAGTTGTCTTTAGTGTGACGTAAGGCTATTTTCTAGCTAACTGTTCATCAGGTTATCGCAAAAGCCACGATTTGATGAGTCACATGCCTGAATTTGGTTTACTTTTACATTTGGCCTCTTCCGGCCACTCAAAACCGATTCCGAAACACTTGCTGACCGTTCATTAGGTAATCTAAAAAGCCGCTATTTGATGTGACGCATGTACGGGTTTGTTTCTCTTTCAGATTCAACCACTTCGGCGGGAACCCCGCAACGGGTTCCGGAACACTACTGGTTCAGATATGGTCTGAGATGGGTTTCCTCTTCATTGTCCATCAGGTCATCAAAAATGCCGTGGTTTGATGTGTCGCATGCATGGGTTTGGTACAATTGTATATTTTGCCACTTCCAGCGGGACGCCCAGAACCGGTTCGGGAACACTAACGGTTCAGATATGGTCTGAGACTATTTTCCTGCTTACCGCTCATCAGGTTATCGAAAATGCCGTGGTTTGATGTGACTCATGCATGGGTTTGGTTCACTTTGATATTTGCCACTTCCGGCGGGACACCCGGAACCGGTTCCGGAACACTACCGGTTCAGATATGGTCTTAGACTATTTTTCTGCTTACCGCTCATCAGGTTATCCAAAATGTCGTGGTTTGATGTGTCGCATGCATAGGTTTGATGCATTTTCATATCTGGTCCCTTCCTGGGGTACCGTTCCGGAATACCTAAATGGCCATATCTCCGGAACGGCTGAACCGATCTGAACCATTTTCAATAGGAAACAATGGGACCAGATGCCGCGTCGAATGAACCGTCGGTCATTGAAATCGGATGAGGTTTACTGCCAAAAAGTGATGTGAGTTTTTTTTGTACACACACATACAGACACACACACACACGCACACACATACACACACACATACACACACACAGACATCACCTCAATTCGTCGAGCTGAGTCGATTGGTATATGTGATTTGACCCTCCGGGCCTTCTATCAAAAAGTCATTTTTGGAGTGAACATATAGCCTTTCCAGTACACTTAGTGTACGAGAAAGGCAAACACATAGTATGCAATCTTGCTTTAAAATACATAGTCTTTATACCTAAGAAATTCCATTGGATTCTGAGACAGTTTTGCCAAACCCCTACGGCGAGTTTTCGTGAATTTGTCATACACTCTAAAAAAACACAACCGAAAACGTTGAAAGTGTTATAACTTTTTTGTACATTTTTTTACCATTATGAAAATTCTACAGATGGTAGCTAACAGAATGAACTTTATTCTCACAAAATATCACGAAGGTAAAAAATAGCTTTTTGAAATATTTAATTTTTAGTAATAAAATTTAGTTTTTTTTAGAAAAAAAACCGAATAAATTTTTCAATGTGTATTTTTCTGAGAGCCGCCATATATTATTCTACAACTTTGCTGAAGACATCTTTCCGATCGAACAAGCCGTTTCCGTGTTAGAATTTTTTATTTGCTTGTGTTTCATATTTTTATAGGCCCTATTTGAAAGTTAGGCGAGACTCTATAAAAAGTTTTAATGTGAAAAAATGGTTATTTGTATTGATTAGAACAGCTGTGCAAAATTATATGCAAATCAAAAATGCAAAATTAAAAAAAATGATTTTTTTCGTGCTGCTTCATGGAAAGCCTCATTGTTGAAAAGTTCTACCAGTGTTCAAATGATAGAACATCTAGAGTCGTTTTTGCCCTTTTTGGTATCGCTGAGAAGTCGTTTCTGATAATGGGCCACCCTTTAATTCAGAACATTTTGTGTCCTTTCTGGAAGCTAATGACGTCAAAGTTTCCAAGACGCCTCCCTACCACTCACAGTCCAACGGGTTGGCCGAGAGGGGTGTGCGTACTGTCAAGGACATCGTGAAAAAGTACCTTCTAGACGAAAAATGCATGCAATTGTCCATGTCGCGAAAAATCAATCGGTTTTTAATTAACTTTCGGAATACTTCAACTAATCGTTCTCCTTCGTCTCTGGTGTTTGCATACACCCCACGTGCTCTACTGAATTCGGTTAACCCCCGAAAAGTAGAAGTCAGTCCTCCAATTCCTAAACCTTCAGTGATTTCGAACCCTAAATCGATGAAACTGAAGGAAAACGTAAACAAAAGTCGTTTAAGCCAGGAGAAAAAGTGCTGTATCGCAATCACTTCCAGGAAGTCGTGCGATGAATACCTGCTATCACTCATCAAAAAATTAGTCCACTAACATACTTGATCAGTATCGAAGGGAATGTTCGTATGGTACATGGGAACCAAATATGGCTTTCGAATTTGTCCGACATGTTTCATCCATGCTTGCCGGTAGTTCAGTCAAGTCCGGCAGAGATCGTCAATGCTGAAGACCGCGGGGATCGTGGAAACGGATCGGATTCTCAACATCCGGTTCAGAAGCAAGCGGAAGCTGACGAGTGAAGCAAGAAAGATAAGAGAAGGAAGAAGCATATCAAACGCCGAAGAAGTGAATCCAAATCACCGAAAGTTCGACGTTGTAATCGCTTGAAAGGGTAATCCCGTCTAAAGTACCCGGAATAGTTTTAAGCGTGATGTGAAACCTTTTTGTTTTAAAATTATAGTGTATAGTTTAATATTGTAAAAAGATTGTAAAACTTGTTTAAGCCGGGAGAGATTGTAGTATCTAGATCAGGGCTGCCCAACCTTTTACGGCCGCGGGCCACATGGCTGATTGAAATTTGACGATAAAACTTTTTCCAAACCGGGATGAATGACCCGTACAAAGCTATCTTAATGGTTGCAACTTGAAAGAAATTTTAGTGTTCTAAGAATACAAAGAAAAGAGTCCGTGTCAGTATTAAGAAATAAGTATGCAATGGCATTCATAAAGTAGGATTTTACGCTGGATCCCAATAATTTTTCTATATTGTACAAGAGCTTGCTGAAAACTTACGACAAATAGCAAATATTCAAATGATCGTAGAATTCTTATACATTTCTATATTTTTTAAATAAATCTAAAGTTAATCGAAGTTCTTGTTGTAATATCTTTATTTTAAAATGTCTGCAAGAGTTCTCAAATTTTCACCAAAACATTCATAATGAAAAAAAAATATGATGCTTCCTCTTATCTCGATCCTCAACACACTCATAAATATCTACACTCTACAAAATGTTATTTGTTTTCTTTTATCACTAGAAACAAAAAAAAATATTAAAAATCATACTCCTCAGGTCAAGTTTTATTATTATTTTTCTTCATTAGTGCCGCGGGCCGCACAAAATGTCCTCGCGGGCCGGATCCGGTATTGGCCCGTCAGGAGACCTTGATCAGTTGGCAACACAAATGGAGAGATGGAGAGATGGGTAGATGATTGCACACCATCATTCCACAGGTGTTGAAAAAGCCATGGTTCAAAGGGTTGGATTTATGCCGCGATCTCATTCGTGTAATGTGTCGGCTGATGTCCAACCACTATTTGTTGAACGCACATACCATCCGTATTGGGCTCTCGGAAAGCAATCTCTGTGTCTGCGGCGTGGCTTACCAGGATATCGAACACGTCGTGTGGGGATGCAATGAGTATCGTGAGGTCAGATCTGAGCTGCATGAAATTTTCCGGGTCCGAGGAAAACAACAGAAACCCGTTAGAGAAGTGTTGGCAGGACTTGATTTGGAATACATGAATCTCATATATCAGTTTTTGAATCGTGTTGATGCCAGAGTTTGATATAGTCTGTTCCTTGTTTCCGTTGTTCGCCATTTAGTTTGTTGTTCGCCCCTGTCTGTCGTCGTTCCCCTTTCATTTGTCCTCTTCTTGTCGTTGTCTACCGATAAAGGCCTTTCTTTTTGGTTCCGTTACAGATCTGGACAATTTGTCCCATCAATGTTTTTAGTATAAGTTAGCAAATAATTTAGTTTAAAACCCGTAAATCCCTCCTTTCCGTTTTAATTTTTTCCCTAACCTCGAAACAGCCGCGAGTACTTCGGCTTCCCAAACTAACACAGTATTGGGGCAGTAATAAATTGTAAAAAGTTAAATTACTGTAAAAATAAATGATTTCGGCTCAGTTATGCCCATGTGGCGCCTGAGCCTTCCAAATAAACGAATAAGTAAAAAAAAACAGTTATGTTCACTAACGCCGCCTAGTGGCAGAATAGTTAAACAAGTGTCCCATTTTATGTAAGTCTATGTCATACTGATCAACTTTGCCGAAGACACCATCTTCCTAAGTTATAACGATTCTGAGCTACGAGATTTCTAAAATTTTCAATTTCACTTGCGCCGTCTAGTGGCAGAATTTCGAGACAAGTGTCTTATTTTGATCAGCTCTGGCGAAGACACCAACTTTCTAAGTTATCGGAATTCTGAGATATGGGGTTTTTAATATTACAGGAAGCGACTGGCACAGGACAGTGGAGAAAACATCTTTCCATCAAGTATCTAAGTAAAAAATACTAACTTGAGCGATTACGTCCAAAATAAATCAAAATGTAAAGATTCATGTTACACTGATCAATGCGAAGAATATGGAAATATATGGCGCATTTCCCCAGTGGGGTGGACCCCTTTCGCAGTTAGTATAAGTTTTATCATCTGCACAAAAAACTACACTGCGACCACTTTCTATAGCCGCACCCTCAGTTTCACATGTCTAGCAATATCAAAGATAGAATCGATATGGAAAACAATATGCATCTGATAGTTATTGCAAAATATGATGTTTGCAAGCATAACTTTCTTCATGTGTATATTTTTCATATCAAAAATACAGTTTTTCGACAATTTGGGCGACCATTTTCTATAGCCGCATTTCGGGTTTTCCTAAGATCAGCTGCTTTATCATAAAGTATGCTCATTATTACTGCTTTAAACCACCAAATAAAGCTTATCAAGGCCAAACCAAAGAAGTTTAACGAAATACTTAAGTAACAAGGTCTTTTAATACGAGAAATAGGGCACGGACTTGGTAAACTGGTGTTTTATGGATAAGTTATTAAAGATATCCCAAAAAACTAAAAAAAATCGAATTAAATCTCAAGTATAAATGCTGCTGACTCAAAACAATCATTGCATCATGCTTCCGGTTTCAATTTTTTGCGTATAACCCTTATTAATCTAATTAAATTGTAAAAAAATCGATTTTTACCCTTCTTACACCCATAAGAAGGGTATAAATATCGCTCGAAAAACCGACTTTCGATCCGAGGCCCGGAGGGCCGAGTCTCATATACCAATGAACTCAGCTCGACGAACTGAGCAAATGTCTGTATGTGTGTGTGTGTATGTGTGTATGTGTGTGTGTGTGTATGTGCGTTACAAAAAAAGTCACGCACGTTTCTCAGCCGTCTGTCAACCGATTTGAGTTCTCTTGGAAGCAAATGAAAGCTACTACATCCTAGTAGAACGCTATTGATTTTTTTTTCGATTGGACGTTTGGTTACCGAGATATCTCTCGAAGAGTACTTATGAGTCATATTTCTAAACTTTTTAAGATTTTTGACCAAGTGTATCATAATAAATATTTCGGCCGTTTGTCAATCGATTTAAGTTCTCTTGGCACCAAATGAAAGCTACAGCATCCTAGTAGATCACCCAGAAATTTTATTTCGATTGGACATTTGGTTACAGAGATATCTTTCGAAGAGTACTTAGGATTTATACAACTAAACTTTTTGAGATTTTTGGCCAATTGTATATTAATAAATATCTTAGCCGTCTGTCAACCGATTTCGGTTATCCTGGCACCAAATGAAAGGTACAACATTCTAGTAGAACCCTATACAATTTCATTAGGATTGGACATTTGATTACCGAGATATCTTTCAAAGAGTACTTGGGAGTAATACAGGTTAACTTTTTGAGAGATTTTGGACCAAGGGTACCATAATAAATATCTCAGCCATCTGTCAACCGATTTGGGTTCTCTAAGCACCAAATGAAAGCTACAATATCCTTGTATAAGGCTCTGAAATTTTATTTCGATTCGACATTTGATTACTGAGATATCTTTCGAAGAGTATTTCAATAAATTCTTATTTTTATTATTATATTCACTTGTTATCTTGCATTAGTCTTTCACCAGTCTATGGGAAATTATTTTTCAATAAATTATGCTGATATCATACAATGTGTATTCTAGCAGGTTATTGTTTTCAACAAAATTATAATTAACAAATTACAAATACACATGAATTTTATGAAAACTAACAATATGTTAAATGAAAGCTTTGAAATTATATATTGTGGGAAAAATGCAAGAACCGGACAGCCAAAATAACTAGCTAATTCCAAAACTTATTAGCATAGTAGATATATTATTTTTGTCCTTTTTACACCATAACCATGAATACCAAGTACTTCGGAGCTAATTTATTCGACTGATTAAGAGATATTAGACAAAGTGTATCTCGCTGATTTTCTTATCCATTTGTTAATTGATTCAAGATTATTTGGCAGTTAACAAAAGATACAATATTCCATAATATGAAAGCTATTTTTTTAACATTCCATATAAGATTCTAGGAGGTGTCTGGCATTTCTGGTAAGTCCATGGTCTGATGCTATTTTGGGAACCAATTCGCTAGATGTCAAATCCACAATATTTCCTAGAACTTTTGGTCAATCACACAAAATAAATTTGCTTAATACGCATAATACAACAATATTTTTAATAAGTGTAAGAAGGGTTCTGTTCACCATAGGTGGATTAAATCGGGTTTTTTAGCTTTTAAATGGAAAATTCATAAGTTTTTGTGTATCAATCCTTGGAAAATACATCGTATACAACATCAATATACAATGAAGATACTTCGGGAATTCATCAAACTCAACTTGGAAGGTCAGCATTGTCTTCGCTACCATTTAAACATAAGATGAATATTTTATATTATGAAGACGATTTGTAATAACAGCTTTTATCCAACTTTCCATCAATTTGACGATATTTGGTTAAGTAAAAATGATGTGTTTCTATCAAAAGATTTCAAATATAGATGTTCCTGTTCATTTTGGGGCAAAAGAAAAGAAAGGGGTTATGATTGTAGTCTTCCTGTAGTTCTGGTTGATTTTATATCATAAATTGTAAAATTGGGCTAAATTTAGTGAAGTGCTGGCGCAAAATTAAGCTCTTGCATCCATTAGGATTATTTAAATCTGTATTCATGAGGATCATTAGCAACTGTTTAGTTGAATTTTCAGTGATATAATGTCATAAATATTGCGTATTCATCCAAAAAAGTAAATATTAGGCTAAATTTAATTCTAAAGTTCCAGAAAAGTGGTTGTTAAATTGGTATTACAGCCTTAAATCTTATAGAAATCATCAAAGAAATCATGTTTCAAATAAATATTGCCGATAGGAAGCAATACAATATATTTGTCAACTTAAAATATTGTTTTTATGATTTCAAGAGAACTTTTAAGTAAAAATAGTGAAAGTTAACTAGTTTTTTTGTACTAAAAAAACTAATTGGTTGATTTTTTCATTGCTTTTCGTTAGTTTTATTTCCAATTTGCTTAATTTTGTCATTTGAGACAGTTTGATCAAATGATTTCTTATAAAAAATCAGATTAACGAAGAAGAACCCGTAGTGCGGCTATAGAAAATGGTCGCCCAAATTATGGAAATAACGTGTTTTTCGCTTAACAAACGAATAGTTTACAATACTTATTAATGTAAATCATATATTTTACAAACACTAGTTGATACACATCGTTCCACATATCGATTGATTCGTAAAAAATGCTAGAAGTGCGAAATCGTGGGTGCGGCTATAGAAAGTGGCCGCAGTGTATTGAAGAATATTCAAAGGATTTCCAGTTATTCAACAAAACCTGATTATTTCTAGACTAACATTTGAAAAGGGCGGAACAACCATTGCAAATTCTCACTTGTTCCGTTCCTCCTGGGCGTATTTCAGTATTTTTATGCAAACTTTTCCCGTTAACAGATAGAGGGGAGTCAGATCTATCTGTTATTGGTAAAAGATTTCATGAATAATGGGGAGTAGCCCGAGATGAACTAGCCCAGGGCTAAAAATCTCGTTAATACAGATAAAAAAAAAAAAAAAAAAAAAAATGGGGAGTAAGCCCAGGAGGGACGGGAGCAGAAATTCGCAATGGCTGTTACGCCCTTTTCAAATGTTGGTCTAGATTTATTGCTTTACACATACAAAGTGTTAGGCGATTATGATCAAGTTTTTGCTAATTTCTATTTAGGTATATTATCGTTTAAATATACCTAACAGCCGTTTTATTCACGATTCCTCACTTATATGGAAGGGGTCCAGTGGGGTGGGAAATGCGCAATACTGATAACGCTCGAAACATATTCAGTGTTAACTGTTGAGTATTTATCGTGGTATTTATACTACTCAATAGTTATTTAAATACACATTGACATCAATGACAGCGTGTGAAAATTTCACTTCCTTATCCTTTGGTATGAAAATAAATTAAATTAGGCTGCTAAGCATAACCCAGATCCTTCTCTTGAGCACGTTGACTTCATATAAGCATTGTAGATTCATCTTTTATCGCTTCATTGAAACGAAAGAATTGAGAATAGGTAGGGTCTGGGACCATTTGGGCAGGAGCACCTATTTTGGGCACTTGCTGCTATAACTCAGTCAATTTTCAACCGATTGGCTTGATTTTTGAGACACGATCAGCTAGGCACAGTATCTAGCCGTGTACAAAAATTCAAGTCAATCGGTTTAAAATTGACTGAGTTGTAGCAGCAAGTGCCCAAAATAGGTGCTCCTGCCCAAATGGTCCCAGACCCTATGTACCGTTTTACGAGATCGGCGGCGGTCGACTTTCGCCCACAAGATTTATGCATGTGACCGATAAAATTTGCATACAAAACCAATTCGAACCGGGTTCAGGGGTCATGTTATTGTTTCAAGTACGTGTGGCTGATTTGTGGTGGGACCCAGAGAGAATCCCCCCAACTGCAGGCAGAAGAACGTTCGTTGATAAGAATAAGCCCATATTGTACGCATCCGACGACGACGACGACAACCACCACCATAGGGACGACGACGGCGACAGTTGTCTCTCCGTTTTATTTTTTCACTTATTCCTTAGCAGAGTATGAGAAGTCTTTCGGGTTTATTTTCACATGACAATGGACGATTTATATTTATACAGAACAATATCGAGGCGCGTCGTCAGTTTTGCGTTTTGAGAAAAAATTGCTCGTATCAATGTTTTGTACTAAGATACCAGGGCATTGTTGACGGAAAGACAATTACTTATTGAGTTGGCTCCTTGTCTCTACTCTTATGTCTTTTAGAAAAATAAATTAAAGAAACGCAAATTTTATGCAAAATTCAGGCAAGTGATTTTATATTTTCACTTGATGAGAATTCAAGGCCAGATAATTGTAATTGTAACAAATGAAAGATGGCCATTTTCAATTTATTATTTATTTTTATAAAATTGTTAAACTTGTGGTTAACATTCCAGTTAAAATTCAAAATTTCACCAGAAGTAAAAATTATTCACCCTACGATAATCTCTCAAAAAAGGCCTGAGGGCACGGTTTCGATTGGAATCATCATAATACAGCCGGTGGTGGTGGGAGTCACCATAATTGAAAGCAATGTTCGCTTTCATCATGTCGCCGTTCCTCCGCTGCCACGATGCTGTGATAAAACCAGCAGATCAGGCAGGTATCCGTACCTAAACAGAAAAATTGAATCAATGAAACGAAAGCATACCTTACCAACCTCCATCGGAGCGGAAATGCCAAATACCGTGGCATCCAATCCGGCAGCTGACATAGTCGTCTCCCGGAGCCCGGAGTTAACTTGTCGAATGCAATTGCCTATTATTCCACCACCATATACTGCTAGGTACAGAAAGACGAGTGTGCGCCCGCCACCTCCATCGCCGCTCAATCCAGGAACTTCATCATCTCAATCCCACTCACTTTCGCGCGACAATCACCACGGCGACAGCTGGCGATGCTGCTCGAACACGGGTTCACTCCCGGTAGACCCCCGCGCGCGGAGAGGCCATCTCAGGAGGGCATGTGTGATCTCTTCATTTTAATAAGCTCGCTTAGAGGTACCTACCGAACCTATCTCCTTCCCGTGGTCCACCTACTCTCGAGTGCAACATATTCGTTTGTTTTCCGAACCGCACCAGAAAGGCAAGCAAGAGGGGCGATTCAATTCAATCGCACCACCATGGACGGAGACCTACAGGGAATGTCAAGGCATCATCGGTTGTTTCTCTGTTAGAGCATAGGGACTAGGACTAGGCCATCGAGGGCCGTTCAGCAATGGCAACACATAAGTTAGGCACTTCTATCGGATACTCGTAGCTCATAAGATGACAGGGCTGGTAGCGAGTTCGTGTTCAATGGCTTGATCACCATTATTATATCAGTGTCATTTTGAGGCAACTCAACTTGCTGTTGATCGGCCTGCCTTGCTTGTCCTTTTACAGGAATATTCCACGTGGCTTCCGAATTTCAGCTTATCGTCGATCATGACCCCCAATTGCTGCAGTGAGTGCTTAGAGTTCATCGTGCACCCGCCTGTGGTGACCACTGCCTGTGGTACTCTACTGTCACTTAACTCTTTGGAGCTAGAGGGGTCATGTATGATCCCAACATAGAAACGGCTGTATAAATTTACACATTCAATAAAACAGAATATTGTCTTCAGCAAAGTTGTTGCAACAAATTCAGTCTTATATTAAGGAAAATTTTGTATTTGATTTGTATTTGATACTTAACTGACAACCTAGATCATCCTGAGTACCATAAAGTTTGGAGAAACGATATAATTGACATACCAGTTGTTCTAAAAGATGAATTTGGATATAGGTTACGTTCATATGTTTTCATTTAACCTTCGTCAAGAACATCAAAAGGTGTTTTATATTCTGGGATGTTCTAGGTGAACCAAACTGTCCTGTAGTAAAGTCCTTAAAATCTACAAGAATAACTTCATGAGTTTGCGCCATAAATAATAGCATTGCATAATCTTCTGGTATCCATGAAGCTCTTGAGATCTCAAATGTCATTTAGAAACACTACAGGTATATTTCAGGTCAGCCAAACTAACTTGGAGTTCAGAACATCAGGTCTACATTCGTAAAAGTACCCATATCTGCTATACTGAGTAACGTTGCATATTCAACCGTGGTTACTGAACCAACCTGAAGCATACTATAAATTATTATGAACCTCTGAGTCATTTAGGGTTGTTCAAACTGTCCTCTTATAAAGTCCTTAAAATCTACAAGAATAACTTTATGTGTTTTCGCCATAAGCATTGCATAATTTGCTGAGATACCTGAAGCTTTTGAGGTTTCAAATGTCATTTAGAGATACTATAGGTATATTCCAGGTCAGCCAAACCATCTTGGAGTTCAGAACATCAGGAGTGCACTCGTAACATCAGCCATAGATCTGTTATTCTGAGTAATGTTGCATAATCAATCGCGGTTACTGGACCACCCTGCAGTCAACTATGTATTATTATGAACTTTTGGGACATTCAGGGTCGTCCAAACTGTCCTGAAGTTTAGCTCTTGACAATAACAGTAGTTATTCTCACAATGAACTGTAACATTACACATCCAACTGTAATCTGTAATCCCTCTGGCATTTCATAAGTCATTCCAATATAGTTTTAAGATATTCCAGATCAACCAAACTACCTACTTCAGAGACCACAGCTTCATGTTTACACTTGTGATAATAGCTTTTGCCACTACATTAAGTAGTGCTACATATAATGCACTTTATTTACCAAAGTAGTTCGTGGAACAATAAACGTTGTTATATATTTTTGGGATATTATGGGCCATCCTTACTTTTATGGAACTTAATTGATAAAAACAACCACTGTAACATTAGGTGATTTTTTTAGATAGTAACGTTACAGAACCAAATAGGATCCATGAACCTCACACTTTGGATGACCTAGGACATCCCGACTGATCTGATACTGTCTATTGAACTATTAGAAGACGTACTGGACATAATATCGAAGCTTTGTATAATAAAAGAAGTTACTGTAACACCCGTAGACTTTAGGGTCTAAACTTAAGAACAATTTGGACGACCTAGGATATTCCAACTGATCTAATACTGTCTTTTGAACTTTCGAAAGATTTACTGGACTTGATAGAATACAAATCGTAGCTTTTCTAATGAAAGAAGTTACTGTTACACCCGTAGACTTTAGGATCTAAGCGCAAGAACACTTTGGGTGACCTAGGATATCCCGACTGATCTGATACTGTCTTTTGAACTTTCTGAAGATTTAGTGGACATGATAGAATACAAACCGTAGCTTTGTATAAAGAAGGAAGTTACAATTACACCCGTAGACTTTAAGAACTAAACTCACGAACGATTTGGATAACCTAGGATATTCCGCCAATCCGGAGACGGCGGGTTCGATTCCCGTTCCAGTTGGGAAAATTTTCTCGACTCCCTGGGCATAGTGTATCATTGTACTTGCCTCACAATATACAAATTCATACAATGACAGGCAAAGAAAGCCTTTCAATTAATAACTGTGGAAGTGCTCAAAGAACGCTAAGTTGAAGCGAGGCAGGCCAAGTTCCAATGCGATCGTCGAGCCATAAAGAAGAAGAAGAAGGGTATCCCGACTGACCTGATAAATACTGTCTATTGAACTTTCAGAAGACTTATTGGACAAATCGTAGCTTGGTATAATGAAAGAAGTTATCGTTACACCTGTAGACTTTAGGATCTTATCTCAAGAAGAGTTTGGATGACCTAGGATACACAGAAAAAATATTTTGCATGATCTACCCCTTTTATGCTGTTCAGCAACAAAATCACAGAAATACGTAGAAAAAACTGTATAATAACGCTTGGAAAAAATCCGGCTTCAAAGGGTTACGTCAGCACCACTTCTTCTATCGACTTGTCGTATACCGCGAGGGTAATATCATCGCCAAAGCCAAACAGCTTTACGCCCTGTGGAAGTGTGAGCCTCAATACGTCATCAGACAGCCATGGACGATACTGCGGATTAAGAGGGTGCACTACAAACACTCATGCATTAGTTCATCCATTCATTCGTCGCCCCATATCTCAAAGCAATGCTTCAAAATTCCAGGGGGTGCCTGGCACCCCCGATAGTTTTACCCTGTTTCGCCTGTGCAGACAGCGCGTTCTGTATTACCGGGCCCAGGATAAACCACTGAGGTATCCCCTTGGCGATGCTGCAGCTCCTCTCTCCTTGCTCAGTTTCGTAGATTAGCACCTTATTCAAGGGACGAATGACCTTTGAGTTAAAGTGCCTCGACAACAACAAAAGTAGAAGAGCACCTTATTTTATAAGTAGCTCTTTAGTATCCGGCGTAGGCTATCCGGGACTCCTAGGTGTATGGCACACTCGATGGCGGCACAGCTGACGCTGTAGAATGCGTTCTGTGTCTAGCGTGACGACCGTGGAATAGCGGATTTCCTTTCGCTTCGACTCTTCCGGAAGCTGAACTGGTTATCCCAGAGCCCAGAGACGTCTGGTTTTTCGGTACACACCGTCAGCCTCGACTGAATTATCCACGTCAACAGTTTCCCGGCAGTGTCTAGTAGACAGATAGATCTGTATGCCAACGGGTTGCCAGTTTGAGCAGTAGAAACAGACAAACAGACGTAACTCTTGCGAAATTTCCATTGACCACGCTTTTAACGATCATTTTAAATCTTCATAGTTGTGGCTTTCACAACCAGAGGCGTGTGCGTAGTTTTGCGTTTAACGTTTCACACTAGCTTCCTCTGTTAACGATATTGCATATTGTAGAGTTTCGAGAAACATTTACACCAGTACATGGTAGTGTGAACTGGGCGATGGATTTTTCACGAAAATTGTTCTAGATGTTGCGTCTGTTTGTCTGTACAGCCTTTGTCCTTCCTACCTCTCCGAAAATTCGCCTGCATAGGCATTCTGAATATGTCGGCATCGGGGCTAGTCTCAATGGTCGTCTTAATTTAATAATGACGGTAACTATTGCAACGGCGGCCAGGGGGTATATGGAGGTTACAGGGGCGTTTTCGAGGTCCCAAGGGGTTTCAGCGAGGTACCAGGAGATCTCAGGGGGGTTTTCGGGGGTCTAAGGGGGTTTTCAAAAGCTTTGCAGAAAGTTTCAGAGGATTTTTGACGGGTTTTAGAGGCGTTACAGGTACGTTTTCGGGGGTTTGCGGGGGTCTCACGTGCGTCCATGGGGTCCAATGGGGTTTAAGGGGGATTTTGGAGGCATCTTAGGAAGTTTAGGCGGGATTCAAAGGCGTTACGGAGGAGTTTCCGGGGGTTTTGGAGCGTCTCAGTTGCGTCACATGGGATCCGAGGAGGTTTTAGGGGGATTTTTAGTGCATTTAAGGAAAATTCAAAGCATTTACGGCGGGATCCAGAGCCAATAAGCAGGTGTTTTTGGGGGTTAGAAGGGTCTCAGATGCGTTACGTATGGTCCGAGAGGGTTTTAGGGGGATTATGAAGACATTTCCGGAAGTTTCAGAGCACTTTTGGCGGGATTCAGAGGCGTTACGGTGGCGTTTTCGGGGGTTCCAGACACAATGGGGAAAAACCCATGAAAACCAGGAAAAAATCAATATCTTTTGTCGCAGTGGAGTGAAAATTACAAACAAAACCATTTCCGCTTGGAAAATGTCTGATAAATCGAATGGAACTAGTGTCGTTCACCGCACGAAACTGTATGTCGACCTACAGAGTGGATTTATCATCGGATTCTTGATTTTTCATACTAAAAGATGCGTTTTCCCAGTATATCTCATACAATATATTGAAATTATGAGTTAACTCTGTCATACAAATGCTTTAGAATGTACACAAGTAGTATTCGACATAAAAAATTGTATGTCGACTCAAGTTGGTTAGTTTGGCGAAAATGATCGATTTTCAAACAAAAATTCATAATTCTGTCGTAATTAACTAGGAAAACTAAATTATTTCCGCAAAGAAAATGTCTGGTAAATCGACTGAAACTATTGTCGTTCACCGGATGAAACTGTATGTCGACCTACAGAGACGATTTATGACCGGATTCTTGATTTTTTGTACTAAAAGATGCGTTTTGTCAGTATTTCTCATTCTATTTATGAATTAACTCTGGCATACAAATCCTTTAGAATGTACACAAGTAGTATTCGATATAAATATTTATTTATGTCGACTCAAGTATTATTTTGGCGAAAATGATCGAATTTCATACAAAAACTCATAATTCTGTCGTTGTTAACTAGGATATTATCAATTTACTCTGACATGCAATTCCTTTAGAATGTACACAGATAGTATTCGATATAAATATTTTTTATGTCGACTCAAATTGGTTATTTTGACGAAAATGATCGGTTTTCATATAAAAATTCATAATTCTGTCGTTGTTAACTAGGAATACTAAATCGTTTCCGCTAAAAAACTAGGGGTGGGTAATGTCTGAGACATAACCGCAATGTTGACGTAGGACAAAGGCGGGAATGAGGCTCCGACTTTTATATATTTAAATGTGCCCTTTCATTTCGCGCCCTTAATGCTAGAGCTAGGTAACTCGTTTTGGAAAGTGCGGATAAAAATGGCTGGTAAAACTCATCCTGGTATAAAACAAACTCTTTGTTGGTCTAAAATGTTGAATTAATATGTGTTTTCGGATTTTCAATTGACAAACTTGTGTTTATTGTGGTATACGTTCAGATATAAACAAATTTCTTGCGATTTCGCAAAACCAGTTACCTAGTTCTAGCATTAAGGGGACGATTTGAAGTCTTAAATCAGCTGATTTTTTCGGTTCATTGTTGTCCGACCTTCGTAAATAAATGCATAACGGACCTATCACATAAAAGGCCTATACAATGTATGCTGGCAAAATTCAAATCGGCGGAGTGATGTGTTGATTAAAGTTGTTATGTGATCCATTTCACTGAACGCATTCATAAGATGTTAATTAGTTTAACCTTCCGTGACTCGCGCGGCCATCACTTGAGGGTTGAGCATTATTTCATTTTGAAGATAAATGTTCAACCGTTGTTTGAAAAAATTTTCGTCGAAAGGATAAAATGATTATAATATAGAAAGGCGTTAAGCCATAGCTTCCCAAACATCATATTGCGATCGCAACAATCATTAAAATAACTAAAATTGCCGCTATGAAATGAACAGATAGCGCCACCGTAGCCATGTCTATTTGACACAACTCAATTGCTGTTAACGAAATTTTAGATAATTTTGATTGGAATTTCGTGAAATATTCTAGATTTGGCAATAATTTGAATAATTTTCACTGATCCTGAAAGAAACTTTTAAATAACAGAAGATTTCGGCAAGATAATTGAAAATTATCCACACTGAATGCTGGAAGCCATTGAAAACGGTCACCGCTTACTGCCGTGAATGAGATTCCTGGTTCTATCAGCTAAATAGCGTAGAGTCGTCGCAGGATAGGTGCGCAGCTGTGGAGGTGACATCCACTCCATTTGTTTGACTGAACCAATGAAAATGACGGAAGAAAACAGTGGTCACTGCTTTTATTCCCCAAGATTAGCAGATTAGGCTCCTCCCATTTGGCTGGCTTTCCAGGTTATTTCATTTGCATGACCCTCCCCGAATGCTCCAGACGCATCCATCAACTAATCAACCGAGAAATGATAAAATGGCCATTGAACGGATAGAGTAACCAAAATATTGGATAATTTCGATCAGTTTAATTCCAAAAATGTTTAAACCTAATTTTAGTCCGGATAGAATAATGCGTTGTTAAATTCTGGGTGGAACCATTAGGCCATTAGTGACCGGCTACATCATTATTGCTGGGCCACCAAGTATTCAATCTTTCACTTTTTAGTTGCACCACACTTTTCTCGTTCAATGGAATTAAATTAGCTGATTCACAAACTCTTAAGAAATAAATTACAGTGGTCCTGAACAAGCCCGTTTGATTAATTGACGATTTTAGAAACGAAATGGCATGAATTCACCATGTCACGCAATGCGTGTTGGTTTTCTCCGTGCTGAATGATAAACGCCACCGAAAACTGGACCGCCGCTTGCTGCCGTGGATTAGAATAATGACCAGTTTCACTATTGCTGGCAACGATGCTCTGTCTTTTGCTTTTTGGTTGTACTACATCTCGATCGATGTAGGAAATTATCCAATTAACTCTTGAGGAATCATTTTCGATGGTCCTGAAAAGGACCGGTTTGAATAATGGACGATTTTGATGCATTCACCATGCCATGCAATGCGTGTTTTCTCTGCGGCGTGCGGAGAATGCTGGACGCCGTCGAAAATTTGCCCACTGCTCCGCTGCCACGGATGCGATTCCAGGCGCCTTCATCAGCACGATAGCCGAGAGTAGTCGCTGGATTGTTGTGCTGCTGCCTTGCTGGAGGTGACATCCACCTCCAACCTTCTTGACTGATCCAACGAAAATGACGAAAGAAAACAGAGAACACTGCTTTTATACCCCTAGATTAGCAGATGAAGCTCCTCCCATTTGGCTGGCTTTGCAGTTTATTCCGTTTGCATGCCCCGCCTACATGCACCCAGACGCTTCAAACGATTAATCAACCCAGAAACGAGTAAATTTTCATCGAAAAGAGCACCAAGCATTCATTCTTTCACTTTTTGGTTGCATCACGGTTTTCCTGACCGATGGAATGAAACCTGTTTAAGGAATCTGGACGATTTAACAAAGAAAACTACATTAATTCACCATTTCACGCAATGTGTGTTGGATTTCTCCGCTCTGAATGCTGGATACCGTCGAAAATTGCCCCATCGCTTGCTACCGTGGATAAGATTTAGTAACCGGCTTCACTGTTGCTTAGGCACGAGTATTCAATCTGTACTATTTGGTTCCACTACATCTTTACTATTTGGTTTCTCGATCGATTGATGAAAATTATCCGCTCATGAGTTATCATTTTCGGTGGTCCTGATAAGGATCGTTTGGTTATGAATTCACCATGCCAAGCAATGCGTGTTGGTTTTCTCCGCGCTTAATGCTGGGCCACCGAAAACTGACCTGCTGCTTACTGCCGTGGATAAAATTAGTAGTCGATTTCACTCTTGCTGACAAACGGAGCTGTCTTCCACTTTTCGGTTACAACACTGTTCTCGATCGATGGAGGTATAATTATTCTTAACTCTTTTGGAAAGACTTTCTGTGGTCCTGAAAAGGACCGTTGGAATAATGGACAATTTTGATGAATTCACCATGCCACGCAATGCGTGTTGGTTTTCTTCGCGCTCAATGCTAGGTGCCTCCGAAAACTAGTCTGCCGCTTGCTGCTGTGCTCAGTGGATGAGATTCCTGGTACTAACAGCCGAGATTTGACGCAGTTGATGTGCAGCTGCCAGCTGTGGAAGTGACATCCACCTCCATCCTCCTTGATTGATCCAACGAAACTGACGAAAGAAATTTTTATTCAAATATTCTTTATTCATCTTCTTGTTAGTACAAACATAGTATAAACATTGCAAGTGGTTCAACCTTAACAGTTTTTCATCTTTGTTACATTTTGGCTTTTCTTCTTCGTTTTTAGCATTTCAGCAAATTTACATTTTAAACTTTTCGTTTCGTTTAGCAAAAAAATCAAATCATTACCTTATCCTAAAACTTACAACTACTTATCTCTACTTCATCCAAATACAACTTGTTATTCTAGGTGTATATGTTCCTGATTGTTTCAGATTCTGAGGCAACTGCTCTGGCTTGGATCTTGGCTGCTTGAAAATTTGTTCTTTCTACGATAGTTTCTATGTTAGCTAGCCGATGGAGCTCTGTTGTTCGGGTACGAGGTGGACTATTAAGGATCATCCTTAAAAACTTGTTCTGGACTACTTGCAGTTTTTGCAGATGGGTCTTTGCACACCCCCGCCAGACAGGAGCAGCGTACTCGATCATCGGGGACACTATCATCTTGTAGACCGCTAGTTTGTTCACTGTTGAGGCTTTGGATCTCCTGTTGATTATCGGGTAGAGCCTTTTGAGCAGTATTGTGCTTTTTTCCACTCTATCGTCAATGTGCCGGCGGAACAGGAGTTTGCTATCTAGGAACAGGAGTTTGCTATCTGACGAAAGAAAACAGAGGGCAAAGCTTTTATACCCCTAGATTAGCAGATGAAGCTCCTCCCATTTGGCTGGCTCTCCAGTTTATTTCGTTTGCATGCCCCGCCTGCACGCACTCAGACGCACCAAACGATTAATCAACCCAGAAATGAGTAAATTTTCTTTGAACGGATAAAGTTACCGAAATATTAATTCGAAAAATGTTAGAATTAAACAATGTTTCACTCAAAATGGTCTTAATAGGAAAATGCGTTGCTAAATTCCAGGTGGAATCATTAGTGACCGGCTTCGTAACTGTTGCTGAGCCATGAAGCATTCAATCTTTCACTTTTTGGTTGCACCACACTTTTCTCGATCGATGGAGGAAAATTATCCGAATCATAACTCTTATGGAAATAGTTTCGAAAATCCTGAAAAGGACCGGGACGTATGATGGGCAAATAATTTGCATTATTTCACTCCGCCACGCAATGCTTGTGGGATTTATCTGCGCTGAATGCTAGACGCCGTCGCGAATAGGCCCGCCGCTTGCTGCCGTAGCTGAGATTTATGACCGGCTTCACCGTAGCTGAACAACCACCAAGCATTCAATTTATCACTATTTGCTTTCACTTTCACTGGAGGAAATTTATCTAATTAACTCTCTAGGAATCATTTTCGATGGTCCTGAAAAGAACCGTTTGAATAATGGACGATTTTAGGAAGGAAATGAAATGAATTCACCATGCCACGCACGGTATTCTCCGCGCTGAATGCTGGATGCCGTCGAAAACTGGCCCGCCGCTTGTTGCCCTGGATGCGATTCCTGGTGCTATCGATAGTCGAGCGTCGTCGCTGGGTTGATGTGTCGCTGCTCAGCTGGAGGTGACATTTACCTTTGTTGGTTGTTCCAACGAAATCAACGAACTGCGAACTGCTCTCTCCTCGACGGTGGTCGAAATGGAACTGACAATCGGCTCTCGCATGATCGCATTCCTTCCTGCGTCGTAGCTCCACCGCACGATGTGCACCAATCAGAGAGCGTTGGTAGACTGAACGAGAAAATTTGTCCGCTACCCATATTTATAGATTTCAGCGATTTCAATGTCTGACTTTAAAACAACTTTTCAACTATTTATCAATGATTTTTAGGTTCACCGAATATTACAAATTGAACGCGGGAGTTTCATCTCTCGGATAACAGATTTGTTTATCATTTCGTTCAGTGGCAAAGATACAGTGAGCGTTTAAAATCTTTCACTCAAACGTAACGCTCTTGGGTTCATAAATTTTGAAATGACACCGGGTATAGAAAACAGAGACGTAGTCCTACGTCAAAAAAGTTGGAGGGGTTGTATACTAGACACGACCGCAAGTCTGACGTTGAATAACGTCCGTTTATGCATTAGTTTCGATTATTGAATGCTGTATTAACTTTGATAAAGACTGTGATGTGAAATTTTGATTTGTTTTAGTTTGATTGTAGACGGCAATTGACAGTGGAGTTTATTATTTATCATTATTTTCGATCCGATTCATTCCTTATGAACTTTGCCGTTCAATTTGAATAGGTCGTAAATTTTCTGGGATTCCTATACAGATACGACCTATTCAAATCAAACGTCAGAACTATTTAAACCTGTGTACTAACTTAGCACTAGGTTTTCTTGGTTCACCATTTATGAGCAGCCCAGGTACTGGTAGTCGTAACTAGTTTCTCTTTCATTAAACTATGTTGTTGCTCTCGAAATACAGTGAGTCAATTTGCAGAATAATTTCAGCGGGCCAACTTTAGTTTGCTAGACCTTTGGATTTCTTTGGAGGATAACAGGTAATTATTTTACGAAGAAAATTGATGCAGATTTCAAATCCTCACGCACAATTTCTCTGCTTTTGCAGGTTTATATAGCGCATTTAGTTCACCACTGGACTATCGCACTAGTTTTCACGAGTGCGAAAACGCTAATAAAAGTGCGCGATTGCATCAAATCAACTCGGTGTCTTCAGAGCACTTGTTCACCATAGATTGAAGAAACAGTGCGCCGAAGACATCAATCTGATTTGATGCAATCGCGCACTTTTATTTACGTTTTCGCACTTATGAAGTCGCAGTTTGCAGTCCAGTCGTGAACTAAATGCGGTATATATAGAAATTTAGAATGGACGCGACAAGACTTGTTCCGCGTAGTAGTTGGTTTTAAAATGTTTCCATAAACGAATTTTTCAAAACCATTTAAAAATCTTTACCTATAACAGAATTGTCTTGGTAACCGTTCATTTTATAAGAATTTAAACAGATGCAATCCAACAGATCATTCAAAAATGCAAATCATTAAGCTTTTGCTAATTGGTGGACTGGAAGTACCAATATGTAATTATATAACTAAGAATTTCTAGATATCATACAATTCTCTTCTAGATTGTGTGACAAAAATGGGTATAGAAATGTTTAATTTTTGCGAATACAATACACATTGAAATTTGGCTGGGAAATATAGAAGGTGCTATAACAATCTAATATATTTCCTTGCAAGGTTTATGCTAGTTTAAGTCGGTTTTGACATATTTGTGACCCGACGCGTCGTCTAAGAAAAATATTCGATTCACTCTTGTGAGGAACATTTTTGAAGCCCTTAGAAAGGCTGTTTCATTTTATTTGTTGAACAATAATCGTTCAATTGTTGCATGAGGTGCCAACCAAATCCAGAACGGCATCGGTGGCGTTGATTCCGATGGGGGTTTTGCGATGGCGATGCTGCGCAAACTCGGGGCAAAAGCAAGCCCTCGTTGTTGCCGCGCACCAGTTTGAACCGGCTGATTGCTCCACTGGCGCCGCGTACAACGACATGAAGGAGAGCGTAACAGCCGACAACCACCGCGCTCGGATTGCCAAAGCATACTGATGGAAAACGCAAACGGAGAATCTGGCTAGCTCTCCGATCCCCTCGACGGGTCAAGAAAGAATGATGGAAGATGAGAAGAAGCAGTTTGCTTTTATACTGCACAATGGCCTGGCTTCCCCTCTCGAACGTGATTGGTTAAATGTGAGGGGAGTAAAATTCAACGATGCCATACAAATTTATCTGCAATAATTTATTATAGCGAAGCATTAACATATGCTAAAATGATTATTATTAGCCATTTCCAAATCAGTATGTAGGCTTAGGATTAACCAATATTATAATGTTTAGTAAAGATTGACAGTATATAGTACAAAAGTCATGTATTTTCGACCAAAATTTCTAAAGATTACAGATATTTGAAATTCTAAAATTCTTATTGATATTAGGCAACGCTGGTTAACATTTTCATTTTTCAGCAAACCTGCCATTTTTCAAAGTTGAAGAAATTTTAAGCAGATTTATTATGCACGCATAAGTTTATACTTTCGTCACCGTATCCTTAGAATAGATTCGACATCAAGCGGTTAAAATATTCCCAGTTGTTGCAATGCCCATTCGCTACCGCACTGGGAAAATTCGAATGAGCCACCGCCGCTGCTGCTAGGTTGCTGGCGGTGCTTATACTGCGCTCGGCGGTGCTCTCGAAGTAGATTTCAAGATGTTTGCACTTGCGTTTCTTCAACTTCTAGAGGAATTCGAATCAACTCTTACGTGGAATTTAAAATTGTTGCCCTAATAAGGGCTGTTTAATTTTGATTTCACAAAACCAAACCGCGTTGCTGCCGTGTCGTCAGCGCCCATCCGCTTGCGAACTGGGGAAATGATAAATTATTCCACCACCGCCGCTGCGGCTCGGTTGTCGTCGGTGCGTCCGTCCGTCTACCGCGGTCGACAGCGTGAGAATGTGCTGTGAGAAGAGAATGCTGAGCGAAAATGCAAACCTGCAAACTCCGCTCGAGCTGCCGCGCGCGAAGACGCACCGCACCGACCACCGCGCTCGGCTTGCCAAAGAACACTAAATGAAAACGCAAACGGAGCAAACTGCACAGCTCTCTGCCGATGCGTTCCCCTCGAGGTGTTGATGAAGAATGAAGGAAGAGGGGAAGAAGAAATAGCTTTTATACTGCCAGGCGCTCGACGGAAAAGTCCAAAACTGCGCTCGAACGTGATTGGCTGGATAAAACATGGGTTCACTTTTCCTAAATTTTCAATAGTTCGCTGTTGAAAATCAATAGTTGTCATTAATTGACATAATTGCTGGAAATATTTGCGTCTGATTGGTGCTAAAATTTTTAAAATTCGTTCATAAATGACTGAGTTATTAGCGTTCAAAAGCTGACCACTTTTCGTGACGCGGCCGATTTTTGGTTTTTCTGAAGTTACACCCCTATATGTTGCCGAAGGACGTTATTCAACGTCAAAAAAAAATTTATTGAGCACATATTTTGTGAATAACTTTTAGCGTTAAGCCATGTGCTCCCGTGACAGCCTATGACACCCTTTACGCGACAGCCGGCTTGGTTAGCCGAAGATTGTCATCGCCATGCGGCCAACAATACTCACGACGTTTCCCACTCGGCTCGATACGACTCGAGTATGCAACTGTCAGGCAAGCAGCCGAAGCAGCGGCTGTTTCAATACATCTTTCGCTCATGCGTGTGTGTGCTGTTGGCGATACATTTCTCACTGATGGTGTTGCACACGGGTAACGAGAGATGGTCTGCACACATAAGAGAGTGTCGATTCAGCCTTGCGCGGGCTGTTGCGAGAAGGATGTACATTTGGAAAGCCTGCTCTAAACGCCCCTGAAATCTCCGTAATCCCATTGAAACGCCCTTAAAATCATCATAATCAATTTGAAATTCCTCTGAAACCCCTTTGGACGACTTTAATATACTCCATAGGGGGTAACGCACCTGAAAACCCCTTGAAGCGCCTTTGAAATGCTATCAAACGCCTCTAAAACCTTTAGGAACGCCCTTAAAATGTTCCTGGAATACCCGGAAAAACTCTCTGAAATGACTCTGACATACCTCAAAACCCTACTCAAACCCCTCGCAACGCCTTTTAAAGGCTCCTGAGGTCCCTTAATGCTATTCAAATGCCCCTGAATTTCCCGTAATTTCATTCCCCTTTAAACCTAGACATCCCCTTGAAACGCCTCTGAAGCCCCTTAGAACCCCATTTTTAGGCCCACCTCAAATGCTCAGAAACAAGACCTGTTCTCGCGAACTAGATTATCTTATTGAAGCCCAAAAATAACATATGCATACATTTCCCTTTTTCTATGCCTTTTTTATTCTATGCATTCCAACCATGTGCATAGGAAGAGATTCCAGTGTACCTTGCAGCATTGGCGAGAATGTTGCAACACCGTACGAGGGCGAATGTTACAGTTATAGACAGGCGCGGAGCAGGCAGAACTTTTCCTCCAGAAGACTGAAGCAGAAAGAACGAGATCGATGTACCGCCCTAAGACACAAGGACTACGAGAAGCTGAACCGCTCGCGCAGAGGCTTCAAGCCACAAGCCGACATGTGCCGAGACAATCACGGGAATCTTCTCAGGAGCGAGCGTGAGGTGGTCGACAGGTGGCGGCAGCATTACGATGGGGACCTCAATGGCAACGTTGCAAGCACCAAAAGTGGCGTGGTAACAGATCTAGGAGTACGTGCGCTGGACGAAAAATTTCAAGCCCTTAACCTCCAAGAGATTGAGGAAGAGGTTGGCCCGTTGAAAAACAACAAAGCCGCAAATCGGCGTATGATACAATCGATCGAGAATAGCTATGATAGATTATGCACAAATACGGATGAACTGATACGATTCATCAAGGCAACGATGGATCGAGTGATCTGCATAGTTCAATTTAGGCTCACTGGAAAGATAAATTCAGAGACGCATTGCAGCATTCAATCGAGCTTACTTTGGACTCCGCAGAACTATGGATACTAAGAGCCCTACGTGCAGAGGACCAACGCACCCTTGGAGTTTTCGAACGGAAGAAGGTGTTGCGTACCATCTACGGCGGAGTGCAGATGGAAGACGGGACTTGGAGAAGGCAAATGAACCATGAACTGCATCAGCAAATCGGGAGGCTACGCGCTTGCGTGATGGCTTCACTTATCTCAACTTCTTTTTTCTCCACCGTAATCCAAGCTATCTGCTTCCTTTGACCCGGTTGGCGCCTAGTTCTCTTGGAGTTGGCCTCCTGGGACATGCTTCTCTGCTTCTTGCGCGTTTTACAACCGGCGTTGCTGTCTGGTTTCTCGCGATAGCCGTCTCCTTCTTCTTTGACGGCCCTCTCTCTTCTATCGGACGCTTTTTATCCCCTGGGGGCCGTGGCTTTTCGGCAGGTTTCGGCCATGCAGATTGAACTGGTTAGCGGTTTGATATCTCCCCTATAGCTCCAGCGAGTTGTACGGTTTCGTGCGCCATCGTCGCGTTCCCAGTAAAGAAGAACCTGACCGTTTGGGTGGACCACTCTTCTTTGCGCGCGTCGGCCGCATTTTGTTCTTCGACCAGAAGGTCATACTCCTTCATAGCCAAGGCCACCGACTTGCGAGGCTTCAACAGACCTTGCTTGAGGTCTTTACTAATGTTACTCCGACCGCTCGTGTAACCGATCAGCTCGTTGAGCTGCTCAGCACTCCTAGCTGGGCTGGGGCACTTTGGTAGCGGCGCAATGCCGCTTGTACAGAGTTCGCTTAGGAAAGAATCCTAGGCTCTTAGCTGCACTGCAAATGGTTTGAATGCACGATCAAACAATGAACCTCTGCATTGCCAATCCATTTACTCTTACCAACAGCGCTATCGCGGTGCCGCGGTTCTAAGTGTGTGCTTCGTCACCATTACCAGCCCTGTGCGATTGACGACGACGTCGACGACTTGGTCGACACAGAGTGGCTTACCCATTGACTGGATGGAGAGTAGGAAGTGTAGTAAATAGCGCCAGGTAAATAGATCACTGATGAAAACTAGGTCACGGGAGCAAACCTAAACTGCTGACCTACTGACCCACTAACAAAATGTAAATAAAGCGACTGAGACGACGTCGGATTTGACAGTAAGTAAATAAGCGAAAACACTCTGAAGAATAAACACCTAAAATTACACGCAGCCTGAGCGTCGGTAAAGTAGTTTCAAGACATGGTTAGAATCAGGGCTTGACTACAAGAAAATTCCATACACGGAGAAAAGGAACGAAACGCATTAAAAAAAAAAACGAAACGCAAAGTTGAAACGTGAGGAAACGATCGTGGAACGCAAAGAGCGATTGTGGAAGCTAAGCGGAAATGAAAAACGCGAACAACCGAACAAGAACGGAGTGTTCGATCATTCAGTGTTCGAATTTTGGTGAGAACGGAGGTGTCCGAAGTTTTAAGGAAGATTTTCAGTTTTTCGGGTACAGGCGTGTTCAGTGGTGTGAAAAAAATGTTAAATTACGATTGGGAATACGACATGGCGCAATCGGTGGGTAAGTATCCTACGAGAAAAAGTGAATATGAATTATAAGGTTATGGATAGTGAAAAATTTGTTCAGAAATTTTCGTTATTCCATGCGTAGGCGCATGCGGAGGAAACATGTGAAATGATTTTTTCGAAAAAGTTCATCCATTGAAAAAAACATGAGTGTACTGGAATCACTTTTTTGGAAAATTCTCAGGTGGAAAACATGAGGGGGGTTTAGAATTCAACGATTTCGTAATTTCCATGCGAAAAAAAGGGTGGAATGTAAAATCGTAATTCCTATGTGGGAAAACATGGGTGGATTTGACTATTATAGTAAATTCGTGATTCCCATGGCAAAAAAACCATGGGTGGATTAAAAATGCTACGATTTCGTAATTCCCATGTGGAAGAAAACATGGGTGGAATAGAAAATCGGAAATTGTAATTCCCGTGTGGAAAAACATTGATGAACTTCGCAATTTGTAAAATTCGTAATTCCCATGCGGAAAGAAAACATGGGTGGAATAAAATGCAATGATTTCGTAATTCCCATGTAGAAGACAACATGGGTGGAATGGAAAATCGGAAATTGTAATTCCCGTGTGGAAAATAATTGGTAAACTTCACAATTTTGTAAAATTCGTAATTCCCATGTGGAAAAAACATGGGTGGAATAAAATGCAATTATTTCATAATTCCCATGTAGAAGACAACATGGGTGGAATAGAAAATCAGAAGAAAAATTTATTGGTAAAAAAAAGAGATGAAGAAGACATTAATAATAATGAAACCTGAAAATATTCAAGCATTGCTGAATGAGATGCTTAAGATAGTCGATAACTGACCTAATTGAGGGTCTTTTATTATTACGATTTCAGACAATCTGCAGCCGAAAAAGAAGAAGAAGACAAAGGCTAAGCTTCAGGAAATGGCTCGAAAGTTGGCGGCAGAGAAGGCTAAGTCAGCGGCGCTTGCGAAAAGGCTAAAGAGAAGCAAGAAGAAGAATCAAGATTTGGTAGCAACGAGGAACCGACAGTTGGCAACAGATGGGTGGTCCACAGCTGGTGCTGGCTCATTCCAGGTCGAAGACGAAAGCGATTCCGCCAGTACGATCAACGCAACTGAAGCAGATGGTGTGCAGGCTATCTCGAAGAATGCGGAAGAGAATCAGTTGGCAGCTGAAGAGGGTTCGTCAAGTACTGGTGGCACATTACATCTAGAAGGCGGAAACGAGTTCTCCAGTACGCGCAATGGGACCGATGCAGACAGAATGCGGATGAACTGGAGAAATATGACAGATAACAGTCGCGAGGGATCCAGATTCTTGTCGTCTATGAACCAGCTCTCGGTTGCATCCATTAACGTACCGGAATGCAAACCAGCTGACGATGGGGACATTCATAGACAGACATATGAGCTCTGGAAGGACCTCTTGATCGATTCGATGAATTTGGCCGGAATCGATGACGAACATACGATGTTCACGGTGTTCAAAGTAAAGGCAGGAATCAAACTGCTGGAAATATTTCGGAACACCAAGTCCCAGCAGGACGATCCGGATGTTATCACAAGGCCGTTCTCTAACGCCATGCAAAGACTCAAGTCTTACTTCGGATCAGGGTCCGACATCATGCTAATGCGTAGGAAGCTAGCACTGATGTCCCAGAAAGTGGATGAAACCGACTTGGCGTATATTACAAGAGTCGGATCAATGGCTCGTTTGTGCGGCTACGATGAAGGAAAGGAGTTTGAAGAAATCGTTGCGACCGTTGCAGAACACGCGCGTCACAAGGAGGTTCGTATGACGGCTTTGAAGATGCTCAGCAAAAGGGGTTCCTTCACCGATCTCGTTGATAAGGTGCGGGAAATCGAGTCCATAAGATTGAACGAAGAATATGTTTTGCGAAAGCGGGGACGGACAGATCAAGCGTCGGTGGCGGCGGTCAGCATCCCTTTTCACCGTCAGTCAGGATTCCAGGATCGATATGCTCCTGTTCAAACACAAGCAGCTACCCGGAACGTTTCAAACCGTCGTCAGCAAAGGTTCATGGATCGTTATCAAACAAGGCCTCATCCGTATCAACGGGGAATGCAAAAGCCACGAGAAGGTTGGCGGGCACCACGCGGTGTGCCGTACAGATCAGGCGAAGCGATGCCAAAATGCTGGAGATGTGAAAGTTTTTCTCATTCGGCGGATGATTGCGGCGCCAAGGATAAAGTGTGCAACTTCTGCGGCAAGCTTGGCCATATTCGTCGTGCTTGTCAGGTTCGTTCCATGAAAACCGAATCACAGCGTTCAGTAAAGAGTCGTGATGAGTCACCGAAAGGGGTAGCAGCGGTGGAGAAGTTCGAAGACGTACCTGTGGATGATGAAAAAGTGAGTGAATTGGATGAAAGTTAAATGAGAATGATGACAATTTCACTCATCTGGTCCTTATTAGTTAACAATCATTAACTGGACCTGTTTTTCCTTAACATTTGTTTTAGTATATTTATATTACTTTAAAAAAAAATGAATTCGTTTGAAGTAACATGAGATTGTTAAATCTACTCAACTAAGTATGTAATACATTGAATTCACTTGCTTAATGCAAATTATACTACTTAACTCGCACTGACAATGTGATATGAAAAAAAAATAAAAAAAAAAAATAATAATAGTAAAAGAACTAATGATTTATTGTTTTAATGCTAAACAATTGAGAGAAAAATATGATGAGTGAAATGCCATCAATGCATGTTCTATGAGATATCATAATGAGTATTATTGATAGGTTGAGCGATCGAATCTCAACGAAGGGCGAACAACTCCAGCCATACACGTGGAAATTAAACTCGATGAGACGTCTCGGCCCGTATCGACCAGTGAGAATGAGACCAGGGAAAAGACATACCACACGCCTGATTATGAGCAAACAGGACTAATACTGCACACGGGTGCGGAATTGGTACGACGGGTAAGTGTCGCAAAGAGAATATATGAACATCAATCTAACTTACTATACTATAACTAGATTCGGTCGACTCCAAGCGATTACGACGAAGGGTACATAAACGCCAAGGTAGCAGGTATGCTCTGTATCTTCCTAATCGATTCGGGGGCGCAGGTGAACACCTTCACTGAGAAAATGTTTGAAAAGTTACTTGCCAACCCTGAATTCAGTAGGGAAGTATTCAACATCCGAAACGCCGGTGACCGTCCGTTGAAGGCATATGCGACGGAGAAGAGCATTGACGTCCTGGCCACATTCGAGGCATATCTTCATATTACGGACAACAGACCGACGTTATTGGAAAAGTTCTACGTCGTGAAAGAGAACCGGGCGCTTCTTGGTAGACCCACTTCTTCAAGGTACAACGTGCTAATGCTGGGACTTAAAGTACCGGTACAAACGGAAGAGGACAATACGAATAGGCTGTTCATGGACACTGGAGACATCGCATCGATTCAAGCTGATCAGGTCTTTCCAAAATTCAACATTCCACCTGTGAAAATCTACTACGATACGACCAAACCACCGTGCAGGAACATTTTTTCGAACATTCCCTTGGCGGTCAAACCATTGGTCGAGAAGAGATTAGAGGGACTAGTCTCGGCGAACATTATAGAACCTGTCATCGAAGGTATGGACACATCGTTCTGCTCCTCAATGTTGGTTGTCCCGAAAGGGAAAGATGACATTCGCTTAGTCATAGACCTCCGAGGACCGAACCAGTACATACATCGTACGCCGTTCGCAATGCCTACCATGGAGAAGATCCTTGCGGAGCTAAATGGTGCGCAGTGGTTTTCAAGGATTGATTTGGCGAACGCCTTTTTTCATATGGAGTTGGACGAGGACTCGCGACACCTCACCAATTTCTTTACGGAATTTGGCATGTTCCGTTGCGTAAGATTACCGTTTGGCCTTTGCAATGCGCCCGACCTTTTTCAGGAGGCCATGCAAAGGAAAATCTTAGCTGGATGCAAGGGGTGCAAGAATTACCTGGATGACGTACTAGTCTTCGGGTTGACGAAAGCAGAACATGATGAAAACCTCGCCGCGGTGCGTGCATGCCTCGCAAATCACAACGTAAAGCTGAATGAGGACAAATGCACTTTTGGTAGCCAGTGTGTGACATTCCTCGGGTTCACTCTTACTCCAGAAGGATGGATGATTGAAGAAGAAAAGATCGAGGCCATCAAAAATTTCCGTAAGCCTACCTCATGCGCGGAAGTGAAGAGTTTCTTGGGGTTGATCACCTTTGTGGACAAGTTCATTCCCCATCGCGCCACCAAGTCGGAATATCTTCGGTCGCTTGGATCGTCCGACGTATTTTACTGGACCGACAATGAAGAGAAGGAGTTCAACTATTTTAGGGAAGAAGCTCTGAATACAATCAAACGATTGGGGTTCTACAGTCTCAACGATCGAACTGAATTGTTCGTTGACGCATCCCCGGTGGGACTAGGAGCGATTCTGGCACAGTACAACGCAGAAGGAATCCCGAGAATAGTGGCATGTGCATCAAAATCTCTGAGTCCAACTGAGCAGAGATACCCACAGACTCAGAAGGAAGCCCTGGCTGTTGTATGGGGCGTGGAAAAATTTTCGTTTTATTTACTGGGTCGCAGCTTCATCATTCGGACGGATGCGGAGGCGAATCAATACATTTTCAACTCCAACCATAGACTGGGAAAAAGAGCGGTGTCTCGAGCGGAAAGCTGGGCCCTGAGGCTTCAACCGTATGACTTTACCATCGAGAGGGTTCCCGGTTACCAAAACGTGGCGGACGCACTGTCGAGGTTGATACCGGCATCACAACAAGATAGGCCATTCGATGATGACGAGGACAATCATTACCTATATGCGCTGGATCCCAGTTGTATGCAGTTGACTTGGAGTGAGATTGAAGTGGCTTCGGACGAAGACAAGGAGTTAGAGAAGGTACGGGAAGCGATTTCATCTAGGGTCTGGATAGCAGAACTCCGTGGGTACGAAGCACAAAAGAAAAACCTACATGCCCTTGGCTCCCTCGTATTCAAAGACGACAAAACTGTTCTTCCGGCTTTACTACGAAAGAAGGCTTTGCAGTTGGCACATGAAGGACACGTCGGCGAAGTTGCGACTAAGCGTATAATGCGGCAATTCTTCTGGTGGCCGCGAATGTCTACGGACGTGTCACGATTCATGAAAAACTGCGAAACGTGTACTTTACTATCCAAGAGGAATCCACCAGTACCACTCAGCAGCCGATCGCTACCGGAAGGTCCTTGGGAAATTTTACAAATCGATTTTCTCTCGGTCCCAAATTTTGGTTCTGGTGAGTTACTTGTGGTAATCGATACCTATTCTCGCTTTCTGAGTGTTGTAGAGATGAAGGGCTTGGATGCCGAGAGTACTAACCTGGCCCTGTGCGAGGTGTTCCAAATGTGGGGGTTCCCGGTTGTCATCCAGAGCGACAATGGACCACCATTTCAGAGCGCAGCGTTTACGCAGTTTTGGCGTGATAAGGGTATCGACATCCGAAAAGCAATCCCGTTAAGTCCGCAGTCAAATGGATCAGTTGAGCGGCAAAATCAAGGAATAATTAAGGCACTGGCTGCATCAAAACTTGAGAACCGGAATTGGCGGCTGGCTCTGCGTGAATATGTACACCGTCACAATACGTTGGTCCCACATTCCCGCTTGGGCGTGACCCCGTTTGAAATGATGGTCGGCTGGAAATATCGGGGAACATTTCCTAGTTTGTGGTCCGGCCAAGAAACTAACTGTCGGGACCAACAAGACCTGGCCGAGAAGGATGCAGAAGCAAAACTTGCTAGCAAGAAATACGCCGATTCAAATCGAGGAGCCAAGGAGTCCGATATTGGCGTAGGTGATACCGTACTGTTGGCCCAGACGAAGAAAAGCAAGGTAGATCCGACTTTTTCGTATGAACGGTACACTGTGATTGCGCGAGAAGGGGCTAAAGTTGTCGTCATGAGCAAATCCGGATTACAGTACAGCCGCAACGTACGGGAAGTCAAACGAGCTCCTGAGACGGAACATGACAACACATCTACCGTTTCTCCCCCTGTCGGAACTAGCGATGAAGGTGAAACTGAATCAGCAGTCGGGGAAGGCCAAGCCATTCTACCAGGGGAGACGTCACATCAACCAGAACCGGAATCCGCAAACGACGTTCCAGAAGCGGCCTCTTCCAGGAATCTTCGTGAACGATCAGCAATCAGACGTCCAACGCGATTCGATGATGGCTATGTTTATCGGGTGTTCTTCTAACGATTCCCTAATAAATACATGGAAAAGAAAAAGAATGATTGAAATTTGATAACGAAATTGAAATTTGTGTTAATTGATTGATGTTTAATAAACCAAAACTCTTGATGCTTTAAAAATGAGGCGGTTACTTTGTTTTCACTTACTTGACACTTGAAACCTTCACTACTGCCGACTTTTTCGGATGGGCTGCAACTCTTTCGTTTTTTTTTGCCAGTGAAAGAGTAGAGGTAAGATGAGATGTAGTAAATAGCGCCAGGTAAATAGATCACTGATGAAAACTAGGTCACGGGAGCAAACCTAAACTGCTGACCTACTGACCCACTAACAAAATGTAAATAAAGCGACTGAGACGACGTCGGATTTGACAGTAAGTAAATAAGCGAAAACACTCTGAAGAATAAACACCTAAAATTACACGCAGCCTGAGCGTCGGTAAAGTAGTTTCAAGACATGGTTAGAATCAGGGCTTGACTACAAGAAAATTCCATACACGGAGAAAAGGAACGAAACGCATTAAAAAAAAAAACGAAACGCAAAGTTGAAACGTGAGGAAACGATCGTGGAACGCAAAGAGCGATTGTGGAAGCTAAGCGGAAATGAAAAACGCGAACAACCGAACAAGAACGGAGTGTTCGATCATTCAGTGTTCGAATTTTGGTGAGAACGGAGGTGTCCGAAGTTTTAAGGAAGATTTTCAGTTTTTCGGGTACAGGCGTGTTCAGTGGTGTGAAAAAAATGTTAAATTACGATTGGGAATACGACAGGAAGATCGTTGATTGAAGTGGTACAATGAATTATTGGATTCAATTATAGTTTTGCTCCCCCGCACTCAATCCGAGCGATGCGGGAACCTGAATGGGTGCGATTTAGCTCTTGGAGGGTAGCTATACCTAGCTAGCTGTTAAGCTGGTAGAGTACCCTGGCTTCTGGCTTCTTCTTTGTAGAGAGAGTGACAGCCAAGGAGCGAAGTGATTTGAATATACGGTAAGCCTAATGAAGCGCCTCCGCGTGTTGTTTTCCCATTGCTAGTTTGCGATGAGGTGTATATTTCACCGTCGCGTCGTCGATGGCGGTACGGGCGATTGAAGTTTGCGACTTTGATTGTTTTCGATATTTGTGAAATGATCATTGACAGTAGCTTGTTTATTTGCAATGAACGATGTGCGTAATCGTGAGACATTTCACGTTCTCATTCATTCAACGACTTCAATGAGGCAGCAAGTGACGAACTCTCGTTTTCTCCCCAATTCAAAAAGTTGATCGACGACTGTTGGAACGAAAGTTCCAAAAATATAACAGGCAGCCAGTCAAGGCATCATTTCCCACGCTTATCGGCATCAATAAAACGTCGCAACGTCTGATAAGGAACTACTAGCCGGCCGCAAGTTCCTCCTATGGGAACACACTCCGAACTTACACACATGGACGAACGGACGGTGCAAAGAAAAATGATGCAGCAAAAAGCAAATGAACGCTGCAACATAAAACTGTCACATTATCGCCATAACCAGCACGCAATTAGCATAACTTACTGGCATGGGGAGGATCGTTGAGATGGTTGTTTTTCAACGCGGGCTCGTGCATTGGGTATGAAGGAGAGCCCGAAGCAAAAATAACAAAACATCAAGTGCAGGGCGGATAAGAAAAAAAAAACTGGATCAATCACCGCGTGTGACAACTCGCATTAAAATTGTTTCGCATAAATTCACAGTGGGTTGATGCTGCAATAATAAAGGAGAGAAATGCCTGATCATGTGTTTTTTTTTAAACAAACATCATCGGCCATTCCATTGAGTTGAAGACCTTGGCTAATTTTTTTTTTCATCTGTATTAACGAGATTTTTAGCCCTATGCTAGTTCATCTCGGGACCCACGCATTATTTTCCTTCCCAAGGAAGAACTCACATTTTGCGAGTTTTTCGGGAGTGGGATTCGATCCCAAGTCCTCGGCGTGATAGTCAAGTGTTCTAACCATCACACCAGGTCCGCTCCACTTATTTACAATTGTTGAGGCTTAGGTTTTCATTTTTTTCTACTATTGTTTCTGATTAGTTGGAGATTTGCACATTGAACAAATCATAAAAGCGAATCAGCATCGGAAGCAGGCATGCTACCTGAAATATTTTCTAGGGTAGCCATACCTAGCTTTATATAGGCTCCCATATATGATGCCAAATTTGGTTCTGACCTAGGTTCTGACCATCTTATCACATTTTGAGCTCAATCGGAAAAAAAAAAATAACTGAGTATATGCCATTTAAAGTTAGTATGGAAATTACTATGGAAAAGCACATTACCAAATGATTCGTAGATTGCCTTTGCATGCAAAGTATACCTTGCTAGGTGCGATTAACCGCATTTGGAGAACCGACGATTTTCCCGATGAATCTAAGGGCTCCCTACTCATGCCAATCCCAAAAGCAGGTAACGACTCTAAAGAACCATCAATTTACCGCCTGTGACGCCGGAGCTTTACGGTTTTCGGATGTAGAAAACATACACTGTAGAACTGTGGTCTAGAACTAACTTTATTACTAATGCTAAGCCTTATATATATGAATGAATGTACAATACATTCTACCTGATTTGACTCATTATCTTTTGGGTCCCTTTCTTATTATCTCTACTTTGTTATCGCCGCCACTATCGGTGCGTCACTATTTTCATTACAATGTATGGGTCTCTTTCTTGGTCCTTCGTAGAAGATTAGTTTATGACGTAATTGTCTTGGGTAGCAGAGAATTATCAACTATGCGCATATTGCAACTAACAATATGCCATGCGGTGCGCTGTATAACTTAAGGAAAATGACAACTTGAGTTTGAAATGCAAATTGATTGATTCGCGTTCGTTACATTCCGGACCCCGTAAATCTACTAGATTTACAATAATAATTGTCGAAGCGATTTATTACTTATTATATGAAATGATATTAATATTGTCTTTTTACTTAGGACTAGACATTTGTGTTGAATTTTGGATACACATTTCCTCTATACAGGTTCATTTCTGTTTCTTCTGTTTCATTGTTTGGTTGTTGATTCTCTTCTGAACATCTATTATTTTCCATTTTGTTTACCGTCTCCCTTCTAATGTTTTTATGCGACAAAAAATTAGTTAATGAGTCCCAGAATGATGCTATTAGTTTCCAACTGAAACCATAGATGTCATATAATATCTGACTATGTATGATTGTATCAACAATAAATTTTAAACCTCGAGCGAATAGGTAAATACCGATGAATGTTGGCGTAGTGTTTCCCAACCATGTGCTCCAAGACAACACTTTGTTCCAGTACTTATGTATTGCACCATCAATTATTTTCTCAGATAATAAAGCATCAAATCTAAAGCCTTGAGTATTAGGATTTTGTCCAGCTAAAATTTTATAAACTACAGAAGATGCTACACGTCTTTCGCCTTGTTCATATATCATGTTCCTCATTTTGACCAAACTGTTGGAATCATAAACCCCACTCTCCATTAAGTTTGGCAATGGCGTGTATGACCAGCTGGTAACAATATCAGTTGATAGTTTACTTGGCGCAGTGGTTTCTCGTAATCTTCCATCTGTGGTGTACCATCTGCTCCCAAATTTGAATTTGGCAGGAAGTAGAGGAGTACACTCTATTTCTGTTCCTAATGTTTGTAAAACGCGTGTAACTGGAGCTAAAAACATTGACACATTATTGTAAAAAACGGGAATTTCTTGATAACATTGCTCAGTAAATCTTGGTGTAATGTAAACAGGTTTACACTCCAAAACGTGCAAAACTTCGCCAGCGACTACTGCTGTGTAACCATTTCTCTTCATTATGCTGCTGACGAATTCATTCGGGTTAAGCCTAGCCAGTGTAAGCTTAGTTTCTAAAAGAACTTTATCTAACTTACACATTTCAGCCATAACCATATTGTAAATATCATTTAAAGATTGACCAATATAACTTTCTACAAGAGTAATTTTGGAATTAAAATAAGTAAACAAATCCAAATTTTTTCCACTGTTTGCTTTTCGTGTAAATGGAGATCTAATACTCTCTGTTTCAATTATTAAAATTCTAGGATGATCAGTAGTAAATCCGTTGTAACCACAAATGCGAGTATCTTCTCGTGTTTTGATCGAAAATACTTGCTTTTCTGAAATAGTGCTGTAAACCACTGAATGAGTTTGCTTTATATTACCCTCTAAACTTGTAGTTTTATTGACAAGTCCTTCATAAATTACTTCAAATTCAGTTGTTTCACAGGACTGATTCAAGTCTACATTCCAGGTCAAATAACCTTCTTCGGAATCTAGACATGTTCCAATTGAATACGAACACATTAAACCATTTTTCAAATATATCTGATCATTTTCAAGGTCAATATTTGCAATATAGTCGTATAGAGCAATCTCGTACTCATAATAAACTAGTGCCCCAGTCCATGTATAGAATGGTGTACTATATGTGCCTCCGTTGCATGAATTTCCAGTCACGCTACCTACAATAAGCGTTTCACCCCTTGTAGTGGAATTTAACTTCAGCTCATTAATTTGTCTGTCATGAGTCAGCGATACAATTCCTAAAGCGTGTACCTTTGTACATTCTTCTGAATTGAACTCTTTGACGATGTAAGAATATCCATACTGATAATCTGAAGTATGCGAAAATGCTCCACAATGTCTTATGGACCTTCGAATTATTACCTTACATTGAAGAACTTTAGTTAAACTTTTTACATTCCTTTGTAAAACCTGTATTGTTATTTCTGTTGAACTCAAATTACTTTTCTGAGGAATACAAGAAGCTACATCAAGAAGCGAGTAACTTGTCATGTTTACCTCTGGGTTGGCACAATCAAATGCTATCAATCCTCTAGTTTCGAAACCAAAGATTAATGTAAACATGTATACAAGCAACATAAACGATATGAAGTTACTAGGATTTTTTGTTCTTATGGTTTTATTCGAACGTAGATTGCACATTTCTTCATGATCATCTTGATTCGGGATTAAATCTGGTGAATCTAGTTTCTTCGGTTCTGAAAGTGGAATTGTGTCATGACTTCCTTGAAAGTTTTGAGTTTGTTGAAATAAATCATCATTTGTTTCTAAAGATGGCTTTGGCTTTTGAATTTTCCGAACATCTAAAACTGCCACTTTGACGGCTGGTCTTTCATAAATACCTTTAGATGTTTTAATTTCAGCAGATCTTACTTGTCCATCTTTAGCCATTCTAACACTGATTACTCGACCTTTCAACCATGTTCCAGGAGGTGCCTTATCATCAGTTATTACAACAATATCGTCAACTTTAATAGGTTCAATTTGATTAGTCCATTTATTTCGTTTCAACAATAATGGAAGGTACTCTTTCGTCCACCGATCCCAAAAATATTTCCCATAGTTTTGAACCTTTTTCCAATGATGTTTTTCTAAGTGAATTGCAGTTGGATCATAAGGTGGTACATATTCTCCAGCACGACCAATTAGAATATGAAATGGTGTCATTATTTCGTCGTCGATATCTTCTACTGGTATGTGTGTTAATGGACGAGAGTTTAGAATAAATTCTACTTGGATCAGAGCAGATCTTAAAATTGCTGGTCGTGGTAAACGACTACCATACTGCTTCAGCATTTTATATAGCGATAACTTTATGATTTTAATAAGCCTCTCCCATACTCCGCCGAAATGGGATGCCGCGGGAGGATTGAATGTCCATTTTAAGGCTAATGCTGCCGCATCACCGTTTCTCATTCTTTTATCAATATTCACAATTAGTTCTTTTAATTCATTGTCAGCTCCAACAAAGTTGGTGCCATTATCGCTGTAAAGGTGCTTAATTTTTCCTCTTCTGTTTTGAAAATTACGCAAACAGACAATAAAAGAATCTGTATCTAATTTCTCAGCCATTTCGATGTGAACTGCTCTACTAGACATACATGTAAAAATCACACCCCAACGTTTTTCTCTTGATCGTTTTACTGCAACTTCAAATGGACCAAAGTAATCCACTCCAGTATGCGTAAATGGATACAAGAAAGATTCGGTCCGATAATCTGGTAAGGGTGCCATCATGGGTGGTACTGGTTTTGCGTTAGCAATAATGCATTCTTGGCAATATTTCTTGACCTTTTTCAAAAGTGACCTTTGTTTAATAATCCAAAACTTTTGAAGAATAGCTGCAATCACGACATTGTCATTCTGATGCAAATACCGTTCATGATATGTCTTTACAATTAAAAAAGAAATATTATGTTCATATGGTAATATAATTGGCTTTCTTGCTGATTCGGGTATGCTTCTTGCGTGTTCCAATCTTCCTCTTGCTCTGAGTACTCCATGATTATCAAGCATTGGACTCAATTTTCGTAAGTTGCTGGATTTTTCAATTTCTTTACCTTCTTTCAGTAATGTTACTTCCTCTGCGAAACAATCCCATTGAGCTTTTTTGAATATCGCGTTTTCAACCCATTTTACATCATCATAATTAGTGCTACGATCAAAATCTGTTTTATTTTTAATCCAATCGGTAAACTTTTTTATTATTAGAGTTCGCTTAACCAAACGCCACCAGTCCGAAAAATAATCGTCCTGAATAAAAGAGTAAGGATGTATTCTTTGATGAATGTTTACATAGTTTCTCAGCTCTTCATCAGTTTCCATACTTACTGTCCAGTTTGGCCAATAACTTTCTGATTTCCTTAAAAACGATGGTCCATTGAGCCATAATGATGCTCCCTTTTTAATTTTTGTACCTTCATCAGCAGGGTTTAATGATGATTTTATATATCTCCATTGATCCATTGAAGTTGTTTCTAAGATTTCAGCAACTCGATGAGCTACGAATTGCTTATACCGCCTATGCTGACTATTAATCCAGGCTAGGACAGTTTGACTGTCTGACCACATGACGCATTTTGAAATCGAAATTCTTAATTCTTTCTTTACGGTATTCAACAATCTTATCCCTAATATTGCTGCTTGCAACTCTAAACGTGGTATGGATAACATTTTATTCGGTGAAACTCTTGCCTTTGCTGATACTATATTCACATCAGTGCCATTTGCAGTAACACTTCTCAGATACACAACGGCAGCAAAAGCATTTTCCGAAGCATCTCCGAACATATGCAACTCATAAAACAATGCATTTTTCAAGGTCATACATCTTGGAATCTTAAAATGGGTGACAAGTTTAAGCATATCTATCCAAGAGTTCCAAAAATTTGATAAACTATCTGGTAACTGGCTATCCCAATCAGAAGATTCTTTAAGCCATTTTTGTAAAAGAATTCTACCATGAATTGTGAAGTTCGAAATTAACCCTAAGGGATCGTAAATACTCATTACAAACGAGAGAGTTTCTCTCTTTGTAATCAACCTTGTGAATTCCAATCGATCAAGTTTTAATTGAAATTCGATCAAATCAGTTGTTGTATTCCAATAGATACCCAATACTTTATCAGTTGGTATTTCTTTATTCTCGAACCATTTTATTTCTGAAACATGAAGTCTTTCTGAAGGAATAACGTTGGCAAGCTGTTGCGAATTTGTAATAAAATTTCTTAGATGAAATCCAGCATACTGTTGAATATTTATAACACCCTGAACAACTTCAGATGCTTCTTTAATTTCATCAAAGCTATCCAAATAATCATCAACATAAAAGTTATTTTCAGAAGCCTCAGAAGCCTTTGGAAAATCATCCTTAAAAAGCTGTGCATTATAATTTTTCACTGCTTGAGCACAAGCAGGAGAACACGTTGATCCAAAAATCATTGATTCCATCACATATACGCTCGGATCCCTATCGGCCTCACATTGTCTCCAAAGGTATCTTTGTGCAGGCTGATCTTCCATAACAATTTTTATTTGCTGAAACATTTCTTGTATATCCCCTGTAACAGCGATTTTGAACTCTCTGAATCTTAGCAAAACACCGAACAAAGATTTTACTGTGTCAGGACCGGAAAGCAGTGCTGAGTTAAAAGATACTCCTTCTACTGCTGCAGCTGCATCAAAAACAATTCTTGATTTAGGTGGGACTTTGTTTTTATTTGTCACAATAAAATGAGGCAAATAATAGGTGTTTGGATGTTCCTGTAGTAGCTCACGTGGGCTAAGCTTACGGGCATAACCCTTTTTAACAAATCCTTCAAATGACTCAATTGCCCATTTTCTTAGCTCTGGTTTCCTAGCTAATGTCTTCTCCAATATTTCCAAACGTTTGAAAGCATTATTAAAACTTGGAGGGAAACTCATGCTTTCAGTTTTCCACAATAATCCTATTGAGTAATGTCCGTTTTCATATTTAATTGTATTTTTAATAATTGATTCAGCTCTTTCTACTTCTGCTGATTTTGGTAATTTATTAACGACGTTGACTCCAAAGTTTTCAGTAGAACAATAATTTTCAAAAATTGCTCTTAAATCTGTACTTTCATGCTCTCTAATGCAAAAAGAATATGAAGGCTCACCTCTATATACCTTACCGAAAATCAACCATCCTAGTTTGGTACGCGCTGCCATCGGCGAGTTCTCGTCACTTATCCTTCTGTCGGTCGTCAACAACAAATGAGCGTGCTCCATACCAATTAAAATCGTGGGCTTGGCGTTGACGTATCCCTGAACTGGAACATCAGCTAAATAAGTGAACTCCTTCTTCATGTGTTTAATATCCAATGTTTGCGTTGGAAGTTCAATGTCCTCGATGGTCCTGACATCCTTCATTGAATAAGTTTTTCCTCCATGTCCGCGTATCCACAGCTGTACTCTTCGGCTAGGTGATTCCTTTGAAACGTTCTGCGTCCAGGTTAATTCCAGTGGTTCTGACCGTCCATGGAGCCCAAGTTTATCCGCTACCGATTGATCCAAAAGGCTTAATGACGAGCCGGGATCAAGGAAAGCGAATGTTTCCAAAGAGAGGTTTCCATTCTGCAACGTTACTGGTACTATTTGATAATATACCGTTGATTTTCGACTTCCATGATGATTATTGTTAGTTTTGTCCTTCTCCAGATTTTGATTTTCCTTGGGTTTCTCGACGGCTGCTTTATGCAATAAACGATTGTGCATTCCTTTGCAACCGTCTATTTTGCATTCTCGCTTGCTTCTGCAAAACTTACTACCGTGTCCTTTGTTCAGGCAAGAAAAACACAGTTTCAATTGTTGAATTCGTTGTTGCCTTTGCTCAACATTGAGGTTTTTCAATATGTTGCACTTGAACGTTTGATGCTCATGCTTACAAATGTTGCACTGCATTTTTGAAGGATTGTTATGAATATTGATTCTGGGCTTTTGTTCCTTTCTTGTAGGTGGTGCTAATCTCCGTAATGTCGTTGCGTGAGTTTGCAGCCACTTATTCAAATCATGGAGAGTTGGCTGACTGACATTTCTTTGAAGCGCTTCTGTCCATGTTATCTGCATACTAAATGGTAGCTTTGATACTATGTCAGTAATTAACCGATAATCATGAAGGAATTCTGGCTTGGCCAATGTTTCCATTGTCACAACCAAATCGTCCAATGCGTTAGCAATATCGATAGTATGGAGTTTGGGTTGATTCAATGTTTTTATCAGCTCGTTCAATAATTGCTGATAAATAGCCTCCGGTCTCCCATAAATTTCTTCAAGCCGTTGCATTATTCTAGGAACATTAGCAGCCCCTATCATCAAATTTGACACGCTCTTGGCAGCTTGGCCATACAGAGCTTCTTCCAATCTTGATAAATTTTCGAGATTGGTAAATCTACCTTCGGCAGATGTGTCCTTAAAAATGCTTTTGAATTTCGGCCATTCACGAGCCTCTCCACTAAATTTTGGAAGCTTGATTAATGCTTGCCTCGTCGCATTTAAAGAACCTTCAGACTGACGTCTGTTTGCCACATCTTGTTGAATTTTCAGCGATTCATTTAGCTGGTTCGCTAAATCAAACTTCACTTTTACGTCCAATAATGTCGCTCGTTCGATTTCCAGATATTCGCATTTGGCGCAAAGGAATCGCTCTTCTTGTGACGGCGTATGCTTAAGGTGCACACAACTAAGGTGGAACCACCTATCACAATCGTCACAAGACACCATATTATCCTTGGTGTCAGCTTCCTTGCATAAACGGCAGTTTCCGTTCTTATTTTCCACGAATTGGAACATAGCTTTTGATTTTGCCATCGCAAATGTTCACTTTACTCTCACCTGGTTGTTTGCTGCTACTTTGCTTCTCTGTTTCCTTTTGCCGGATCTGCGCGTTCACTTCTGATGACAGCTTCTAAAGGTATTTCCAAACCTTTTTGTTAATTCACACACTGCAGTTTCACTATTTTCAAAAAATGTCCAATGTCCTAGTTTCACTTGAATTACCACTCTGGGTTTTAATATTCAACACACAAGGTATTTTAGACACGATTCGTGAATATCTATTCACAACTTTCGAATGTTTGCCACTATTGGCTCAAGATTTGTAACAGTTAAATTTTGTGACAATGCACAACACTCAGACTGCACTCCTGGCGACAGTAAACCACGTTACAAAATCAATCACTGTAGCTATTTATTACGACAACTTTTTATATTGTCGGAGTCCTTTCCACTTATTCTAGTTGATCTCCGCGCGCCGGTATCACTGCACAATTTCAACACAACGTCGCGAGTACTTTCCTCTCTGGTAGTTCACCAAAATGTGACGCCGGAGCTTTACGGTTTTCGGATGTAGAAAACATACACTGTAGAACTGTGGTCTAGAACTAACTTTATTACTAATGCTAAGCCTTATATATATGAATGAATGTACAATACATTCTACCTGATTTGACTCATTATCTTTTGGGTCCCTTTCTTATTATCTCTACTTTGTTATCGCCGCCACTATCGGTGCGTCACTATTTTCATTACAATTTATGGGTCTCTTTCTTGGTCCTTCGTAGAAGATTAGTTTATGACGTAATTGTCTTGGGTAGCAGAGAATTATCAACTATGCGCATATTGCAACTAACAATATGCCATGCGGTGCGCTGTATAACTTAAGGAAAATGACAACTTGAGTTTGAAATGCAAATTGATTGATTCGCGTTCGTTACACCGCCCAATATGTCTTACGAGTTGCACCAGTAAAATAATGGAGCGTATGGTAAACAGCAGATTGCCTTACCAGATAGAAAACCAAGGATTTCTTGACGAACAAAAATACGGATTAAGGAAAGGAAAATCGATTAATAGCCACCTCACAGTCCTTGAAGAAGACCTTCGAACCTGAATGGATCAATGAAGCCAACTTTTCTAAGTTTCACCGTATGTAAAGAAAGGCGCCACCGTATATGGACATTAACATTGTGACAGCAGTGGAGTTATGTCAAAAACACAAGGCTACGGTGGTGTTATCTGTTCATTTCATAGTGGCCGTTTTAGTAATTTTTCTGATTTATTACCAACATTTCATTCATTTATTTAGTATTACATCAAATTCAAATTCCTCGGTCACGTCCGATGCTCGCCAAGGCACGTTCCACCTGATCCGCCCATCGTGCTCTCTGCGCTCCACGCCTTCTTGTGCCAATCGGATCTGTCGCGAACACCAACTTTGCAGGGTTGTTGTCCGGCATTCTTGCAACATGCCCTGTCCATCGTATCCTTCCGGCTTTGGCAACCTTCTGGATGCTGGATTCGCCGTAAAGTGCAGCGAGCTCGTGGTTCATCCTTCTCCACCACACACCGTTCTCCTGCACGCCGCCGAAGATCGTCCTTAGCACTCGTCGCTCGAAAACTCCGAGTGCTTGCAGGTCTTCCTCGAGCATGGTCCATGTCTCGTGCCCGTAGAGGACCACCGGTCTTATTAGCGTTTTGTACATGGTGCATTTGGTGCGTGGGTGAATCTTTTTAGACCGCAGCTTCTTCTGGAGCCCGTAGTAGGCCCGACTTCCGCTGATGATGCGCCTTCGAATTCCACGACTCACGTTGTTGTCAGCCGTCAATAAGGATCCGGGGTAGACGAATTCCTCCACCACCTCGAAGGTATCCCCGTCTATTGTAACATTACTACCCAGACGGATCCGGTCGTGTTCGGTTCTGCCTACCAGCATGAACTTTGCTTTTGAGGCATTCACCATCAGTCCGACGTTTGCTGCTTCGCGTTTCAGGAGGGTGTACAGCTCTGCCACCGTTCCAAATGTTCTGGCGTTAATGTCCATGCCGTCCGCAAAGCACACAAATTGACCGGATTTTGTGAAAATCGTTCCCCGGCTGTTGAGCCCGGCTCGTCGCATCACACCTTCCAGAACGATGTTGAAGAGTAGGCATGAGAGTCCGTCACCATGTCGCAGTCCCCGGCGAGATTCGAATGAACTGGATAGTCCACCCGAAATCCTTACGCAGTTTTGCACACCGTCCATCGTTGCTCAGTCTAGTCAGCTTCCCAGAAACGCCGTTTTCATCCATGATTCTCCATAGCTCTGCGCGGTCGATACTGTCGTATGCCGCCTTGAAGTCGATGAACAGGTGATGCGTAGGGACCTGGTACTCACGGCATTTCTGGAGGATTTGCCGTACGGCGAAGATCTGGTCCGTTGTCGACCGGCCGTCGATGAAGCCGGCTTGATAACTTCCCACGAACTCATTTGACGACGGAAGATGATCTGGGATAGCACTTTGTAGGCAGCATTCAAAATAGTGATCGCCCTGAAGTTCTCACATTCTAAAAGCTCGTTTTTCTTGTGAATGGGGTAGATTACTCCTTCCTTCCTCTCCTGTGGTAGCTGTTCCCAGATTCTGACTATCAGTCGATGCAGACAGGTGGCCAACTTTTCTGGCCCCATCTTGACGAGTTCAACTGCGATACCATCCTTACCAGCCGCTTTGTTGGTTTTGAGCTGGTGAATGGCATTCTTAACTTCTCTCAGCGTGGCAGTTGGTTCATTTCCGTCCTCCGCTGCACTGGCGTCGTCGTTTTCTCCGTTGCCGTGGTCTCCCGTGCCAACGTTCATCACGTCATTCAGGTGCTGATCGAAGTGCTGTTCCACCTTTCGATCACCTCACGTCCGTCCGTCAAGATGCCTCCGTTTTATCCCTGCAAATTTCGGCTCGCGGCACGAAGCCGTTGCGGGATGCGTTGAGGTTCTGATATAACTTACGTGTTTCTTGGAAATGGCACAGCAGTTCCATTTCTTCGCACTTCGCTTCTTCCAGGCGGCGCTTTTTCTCCCGAAAGAGGCGGTCTGTTGTTTCCGCTTCTATTTGTAACGTTCCACGTTCTGTCGGGTCCCTTGCTGCAGCATTACCGCCCTCACTGCGCTGCCTCCAAAACCGTTCTGCATTTTTTGTCGAACCATTCGTTCCGTCGATTCCGTTCCACGTACCCGAGGGCGCTCTCGGCTGCGTCATTGACGGCTGCTTTCACTGTACTCCAGCACTAGAGGGTCCTCATCAAGCTCGCCCTCGTCTGGCAACGCGGCCTCGAGATTCTGCGCGTATGCTGGGGTGACATCCGGTTGTTTTAGTCGCTCTAGGTTGTACCGTGGCGGTCGCCGGTACCGTACATTGTTGATGACGGAGAGTTTTGGGCGCAGTTTGAGCATCACCAGATAGTGATTGCAGTCGATGTTGGCGCCACGATAGGTCCTGATGCCGATAATGTCGGAGAAGTGCCGTCCGTCAATCAGAAGGTGGTCGATTTGAGATTCCGTCTGCTGTGGTGATCTTCAGGTGTCTTATCCTTACACCAGGAGGCTGTGTTGGAAAAAGGTGCTACGTATGATCATATTTTTGGAGGCGGCGAATTCAATGAGTCGTAGGCCGTTTTCGTTCGTCTGCTGGTGGGCGCTGAACTTTCCAATCGTCGGTCTGAATTCCTTCTCCTGGCATACCTGATCGTTTAGGTCGCCTAAGATGATCTTGACGTCGTGGTTTGGGCAGCGATCGTACTCGCGTTCGAGCTGCGCGTAAAATGCGTCCTTGTCATCAACAGTGCTTCCGGAGTGTGGCAGTTCCACGTACTGAGTTTCCAATCGCAAGTCCTTTTTGATCGCTGGGGTCGTTGCCATTGGTCTCGGTTCGTATTATTCTGTTGCTGATTTTCCGTTACAATGTTTTTCTTACGGCTGGCTCGTAGGGCCTGCACCAACCTTCTACCTTCCGGAGGACCATAGTACACAGTAGCTTCTCTGGCACTCGGACGTTGATCAGCCGCCCCTAACATGGGGATCAGACGCTGTTGTGAGCCGCTCCTCCTGGAGAACAGACGCTGTAGCAACCCCCCCCCCTTCCCTGTCTGCCTACGACCAAAGTTCCCACCTGGGTTGGTTACCCGATCTTCCTTAAGGTTGCTCATAGTTTCCAGCCGGTACCACGAGGATGTAGGGATAGGAGTTGCTGGGCAGAGGCTAGTGGATCACAATGGGATCTGAATTGCGCAGCATACCCAGCCTTTACCGTGCTTTGATCGCATAGTACTGTGGAAAATCATTGACGAGAACGGCTTTTCTGGAAAGCTCACTAGACTGATGAAAGTGACGATGCACGGTGTAAAAAACGGCGTAAGCAAGGGTTTGGGCGATCTGTTTAGTTTGTTCGAATATCGCCGGGGACTATGACTAGGCGATGGACTGTCAGGCCTGCTGTTCAACTTCGCCCTGAAAGGTGTTATGCAACAGGCAGAGCTTAACAGCCATTTTCGCGAAAGGGAGTAAAAGCACTTTTTTTTCGTGTCTGTTCTGCTAAAGTCGGGTCTACTATGGGCTCCAAAAGAACCTTGGGTGGGAAAAGATTCACCCTCGCATTCAATGTACCATGTAAAAAACGGTGATAAGACCGGTGACTCTCTATGGGTACGGGACCTGGACTATGTTCAAGGAGAACATACAAGTACTCGAAGTGTTCGAGCGTCGAGAACTTAAGAGAAGGATGGTAGCAAAAGCTGGAAGGATAGGATGGGTACGGCATGTTGTGAGAATGCTGGATATCAATCCTGCAAAACTGGTGTTCGCAAATGATCCGGATGGTACAAGAAGACCTAGAGAGCAGCGTGTAAGGTGGGGAATTTAGATCAGCTATGAATAAACAGGGCTTTCATGGCTTAATCGTTGACTGGATCACTGCAGCGCAGAGAAATCGATGTATTGTCTCCAGACTGGGCGAATCAACCATTAAAGTAAGTACGTCTAAGGGCTGTCCCCAAGGAGGTGTACTTTCACCATTGCCGTGGTCTTTAATTGTTGATGACTTGCTTAATAGTTTGGTGCAAATGGGATTCGAAGTCATAGACTATGCAGATGATATCGTGATAGCGGTAAGAGGGAAGCATGATGAAACGCTATCAAATAGAATGCAAATAGCGTTAAACTACACTCCTGCCTGGTGTAAAGGAGAGGGACTAAACGTAAATCACTCAAAAACTATTCTTGTAATTTTTATAAGAAAAAGAAATGTCAATATAAAGGCACCGCCCTTGGATGGGGTACAGTTGACATTCTCCTCCAGGGTGAAACATTTAGGAGTCGTACTAGATAAAAAAAATGAACTGGAGTGAACATCTAGAGCCTAGTCTAGAGCATGTAGTAAATAAGGCAACAGCTGCTCTTTGGGCCTGTCGGAGAGTGATCGGGGGAAAATGGGGGCTAAAACCCAGGATAGTTCATTGGATCTACCTGGCAGTTGATAGACCCAAAGTCTCTTATGCCTCTCTAGTCTGGTGGCCTAAAACCAAAACAGTCCAACGTGTGCTGGCTAAACTTCAACGTTTAGCAACATTGTCAATAACAGGAGCTATTCGAAGTACTCCTGGTTCAACACTAGATGCCTTAATGCATCTGCTACCCTTGCACCAATTTGTGCAACTAGAGGCGAAGAAAAGTGCCTTGAAGTTAAAAAGATATAAGAACATCTTAGAAGGCGATCTAACAGGACATTTGGAAATCTTAACCAATGTTACTGTAAATCCACTACACGCTAACGACGCTCAACACTAAAGTGCATAATTTCCAGACTACACCAAAAATGTGTAACCCTTGCACATTCACAAAATCAGCTCCTGTGTCCGCAAAATCGTTAAATTCGCAAAAATTTTTGTACAGCAATCTAGCTAGGTTTACTAGTGACCTTGGAAATCAAAAAAATATCGACATTTCGCATCTAGACGAGTGTACGAGCTGTTTTTGAGAACGTGTAACTGTAACACATTTTTGTGTGGTCTGGAATTTTTGCACTTATGAGTAGGGCTTACACATTTAATGCTGAGCGGTGTTACTGTGTAGTAATACAAAATGAAGACTGGATGGAACCAAAATTCATCTTAGATATACCATACAAAGTTTGGATTGATGATCGGAGCGTATGGGAATCAGGAGGACCAACGGTTCGACCAGGATCTATGGTATTCTATACGGATGGATCGAAAATGAGTGATGGAACTGGGGCTGGAGTATATTGACCCAGGACTAAACTCGCCATACCAATGGGTAAATGGCCAACGGTGTTCCAAGCTGAAATTCAAGATATTTTGGAATGCGCTGCCATCTGTCTTAAAAGAAAATATAGACTTGCGAATACAGTATTGTTCCGATTTTATCACGCCCCCTTTCAAAAATGCTTTTAAATATTCTACAAAATCTATACACCTTTTTCAATATTTTTAACATTTCATAACGCGCCTTCAATATTCATTTTGAAGAAGAGGGGAAACACTTGCTCTCAAATGCAACAGTAAATGAATGAAAAATTAAGGACTGGCGCACGGAGACCGTGATAAAATCGGAACATTACTGTATTTATATCTTTTCAGACAGTCAGGCACCTTTAAAGGCAGTCTGCACATTTGAATGTTATTCTAAGCTAGTATGCTAGAGTGCATTACACTACTGAAGGAACTGGCTGGAAGGAATACTGTAAAATTATTCTGGGTATCAGTTCATTGTGGAATTGCAGGCAATGAAATTGCGGACCAGCTAGCTAGGGATGGATCTCTGGGTGCGTTATATGCACCGGAACCCTTCTGTGGAGTATCACCAAGTGCTCTAAAAAAAATGGGAGAAACAGAGCGTAGGAGCAAACTGGCATACTGCACCTGGAATATCCCAGTCAAAGAGATTCATCGTGCCAAGCGTGAAAAACACGAACACACTACTGAAACTTAGTAAACGCGAATTAAGTGTGTACACAGGATTGCTAACCGGCCACTGCCCATCTCGACACTTTCTATTGAAGCTCAAGAAGATTCAATCAGAAGAATGTCGGTTCTGTGGTTTCAACTCTGAAACCTCGGAACATCTACTTTGTGAGTGTAGTTTTCGCTTTAAGTAGAGAGAACGTTATTTCGGTGGATGCATCATGCATCCCCGAGATATCTGGTGGAATATAAATCCCAAGAAGGTAGTGGCTTTCATTTTGGAAGTTATTCCAGACTGGGGTATAATGCAGGCCTAAAAAAAACAATCGCTAGATCTTAATACTACACAGATAAAAATAATGAGATGTACACGTCATGTAAACTTCATTTTAGCCATGTAAACTTAGTGTTATGATGGTTTACATGATAAATCATGTAAATTTGTGTTATATGTCATGTAAACTCTCAGAGTCATGCTGAATTACATGACATATAATGGAAGATTACATGATATTTCATGAACTTTACATGATATGTCATGTAAACTTTTGTGATATCTCACGCTCCAGAATTTTACACTCTTTTTTCGATCTGTGTAGTGCGTGTACTAATGTACTGCATAAAGCAACTGGGTCTTACCACAATAGATCAATAAATGGTCGCGGTGATTGTGTACCCCCACAGGGGGAAAAAAAGGTGGGGAACCATGTGCAGAACGATCTGGCAAATGAGAAACGTGGCCGAGGATGGAGGACTGCAGACACGAACCGAGTGTCATTGCGAGGAATTGTTTATTAGTATGGGACACGCTTGTATGAAAAAAAAACCTCGCTCCAGTCGACTTTTTCGATCCCATTTTGGTCCCATATGAACTGCACGCTAACGCCGCTCAGCACAAAAGTGCATAATTTCCAGACTACACCAAAAATGTGTAACCCTTGCACATTCATAAAATCAGCTCCTGTGTCCGCAAAATAGTTAAATTCCCAAAAATTTTTGTACAGCAATCTAGCTAGGTTTACTAGTGACCTTGGAAAACAAAAAAAAATCGACATTTCGCATCTAGACGAGTGTACGAGCTATTTTTTGAGAATGTGTAACTGTAACACATTTTTGTGTGGTCTGGAAATTATGCACTTATGAGTAGGGCTTACACATTTTAGTGCTGAGCGGTTTTACTGTGTGTGCAAAATTTCAGCGCAATCGGTGAAACTATAATTTAGCGCAAGCGGTTCAAAGTTTCCATAGAATTTACTATGGGAAAAGTTGCACTTTCAAACAAAAAATCCCAGAGGTCGCCCTTTGTCTCCTTAATTCAAATCGATCAACGCTTCTTGTAGAAAAATCATTTTTGAAACTTTCCTTCGAAGACCGCAAAACGATTGGATTCTTGTGGAAAAAGTTATTGATTTATTACCGATTAATGATCCAACGAACGGCTTTTTGTTTTGTTTTATTAGCAGCACTGCTGCTGCCGTTGTTGCATATGGGTGGCGGGAGGCATCACCACCCCCAGAAACAGCAGCAGCTACTGTGCTGCTAATAAAACAAAACAAAAAGCCGTTTGTTGGATCACTAATCGGTAATAAATCAATAACGATTCCGCTGAAATTTTGCACAGTTCATATGGGACCTAAATGGAATCAAAAAAGTCGACTGGAGCGAGAATTTGATGTTTGTCCCATACTATTGTTTATTCAGTTTTATTATATTAAATTTTGTAGTATAATACTAAATAAGAAAATAGAATATTATCGCTCACGTTGCTTCCTTTAACCCGCTCATCCAGCTTCTGGCAGTATGCATTTGGAAAATGTATAAGAATATGCAATGCTTCGAAAAAAAAAACACTATAAAACTGAATAAAATCAGTTATCCATGAGATGTTAGAATCAAGCGTATAGGCAGAAACTTCATTTTATATAAATCATGCTTCTGTTCTTGTACCGACTTTTCGAACCTTCTAACCAGAATATTCTCTGAATAAGTGGAATCAGTTTCGTACCTTTTAATTTCGCCCAATTTTGCTTATCCTTTGACAGATACGCATGTTTCGACTACCACTTGTAATACTCCTCAGTGTTAGTTATCCACTCCATCCAGTGAATAACTGACACTGAGGAAGATTACAAGTAGTAGTCGAAATACGCGGATCTGTCAAAGGATAAGCAAAATTGGGCGGAATTAAAAGGTACGAAACTGATTATGCTTCTGTAATTAAACACCATCATATCACAGTGCTTCATAAAAAAGTGCTTTGACAATCAATGAGCATTGCAAATAGTTTATTCACATGCCAAGATCAAAAGCTCCAGTGTGCACTGATTTACATTGATTTTAGTCGAAACAATCATCTACTTGTTGCCAAACGCATTGCATACATCGAGCGAACAAAAACACAGAAAAACAGATCACCAACTGAAACGAACACCTGCTGTGATGACGGGAGCTCCTGATCTTTCTGATATTTGTGTGAAAAGTTCTCCCAATATGCTCTGGAGCGAGTGCTCAGTGCTCCTTCCGCTGATGGGTGGCCAGAATGGCGGTGAGGTGGTGATCTTTCGAAATCATGACCAAACAGCCACTGACAGTCGATTTACATCAGCTTCACACACTGAACCGCACTACTGGCAGGCAGGCAGGCAGGCAGAGGTTTGCGTTTTTGCTGCCCGTTTTGTCTTCTCTCCCCGGCTGCGGGGCCAAACCAGCCATCTCGCCGAGAGTGAAGGTGTGGAAAGAACATGTTAAATCACACGCGTCGTCGTCAATCCTTCTGCAATGGAAAATCTGTGTAAAATGCATCGTTGTTTGATGATTAAAGATTGATAAATATATAATGAGAGATAAGGATAGAACAGGGTTTTCCGACGAAACTAATTATACAGATTAAACTAGATCCGTTGTAACAATTTATAAGCAAGTTGGATAAAACATAAACGTTCCAACAGGCGGCTATAAAACATCCTAATTCTGCATTTGGCCCCCACTTTCCCCATGCAGGTCTTCTTTGTCCAGCTGTGTGTGGCACTACACTGCAGTAGCCGATGACGGTGCGCTGGCTGGTCGGAGATGCAATCTCCTAGGAGTTGTGGCACAAGAGCAAGATCCTCGGACCCCGATAAGCGATAATGAGATTGCGCAGCCGCGATGATGCCGATGAATAATTCATTTTCCGATCAGACTACGCTTGCGCTGGGCTGGCTGGAAAGGAGAAGACTTACGCGCCCGGTATGCACACTGATTCAGCAAAAATCGCGACGGATTCACTCCAACTCCAAGTCTGCCCAAATGTGGACCAACGTCGTCAACGTGGATGGTTAACAGACAGCGCCCTCCAGAACAGATGTTACGCGCAAAATGAGTGGCGTGCGCTTGTTGTTTGCAGCAAACAACTGCGCTGGGCCTTTGAGATGATGGTAGGTTTGGTATGAACTCGTAGCTTTGTTCTGTGAAACCCTCCGTGGAATCGACATGGGTTTGAGCATTGCATCTAGGTATACCTATAAGTAAAGACTTCGTTACATGTGCTGAGCAAGCAGAAGATATGTCGCCGATGCCGCCTGGTGGCGAATTTCAATTACTACTAGTATCTCTGCCATGGTTATGTCGCGTTCCGAGCAATTTATGGGTGCGATAAATCATCACACTACGTGATTGGATTTGTCGCTTTCTCCGCGCTATACGTTTAGCGGAATCAATAGGGTTGGATACATCGATTCGTTTATGCGTTTTGAATGAGGTTTTAAAATAGTAAGTAATGAGGAATTCAAATTTTCAATATTTTTTTTTGAAAAATAAGTAACTATTATTATTATTCTCGTTAAATTGTGAGGTGGGACAACTGTGCGTATACAGTTTTTTATATCTAGTTCTTGTATCTTCATAGCCAAATAGTCTAGAAGAGGTTCTAAGAACCATTATAAATGCAAAATAAAAGGTATTAGGTTTTATGACGGTTCTCAAAACCTCTACAAGACTAATTGATCATCAAAATATCACCTTTTTTCTCTGAAAAATAATTTCAGAATTTTTCCCATGTACATACTGCCTAAGAATTTTCTCCAGGGATACCGCAAGAAATTCCGTTCTAAATTCTTTTACGTTTTATAGAAAAATCCGATTTTTTTTACAGAAAGAAGATTCTTGCAGGATGATTCGAGCAAGGTTCGTTCAGAAATGCTTCCTGGGATTATTTTAAATAGCGATTGCATATTTTCTTTCATGTGTTTCTTCAAGTTTTTCAGTAAGAATTTTCATCAGAATTCTTCTGGAAATATCTCTAGAATTCTAAAAAATTCTCAAGATGTTGCTCCAAAGATTTGAGCTTGAGCTTGGGCTTGGTTGACCTCCCGTAGATGCTACTGCAGAATCGCCAGACCAGCTACACAAACACAAGGAACCAAAATCTGCCGGGGACTAGCTGGCATCTTCAGTGTGTGAGCGTTGGTGATCTACTATTTTAAGGCGACAATAGAGATAAGTGACATTTCAACACACAAACACTAGCGCGATTTTTTCCTCACACAAAAGTGCACACCGATTCAAAGGCTATTCAGATTGCATATGCAAATATTACCCAATCGAATTGGGTAAAACGGGTAAACAATGATAAAACTAACGTCCGGGGTAAGAGTGCAAATATTTTCCTCGCAGTTTCACAACTACATCTACAAAAACCCGATTTAATCCACCTATGGTGAACAGAACCCTTCTTACACTTATTAAAATAATTGTTGTATTATTTGTAACATATTTATTTTGTGTAATTGACCAAAAGTTCTAGAAAATATTGTGGATTTGGCATCTAGTGGATTGGTTTCCGAAATAGCATCATGGACCATGGACTAAACTACCATAAATGCCAAGACACCTCCTAGAATCTTTATGGAATGTTTAAAAAATAGCTTACATATTCTGGAATATTGTATCTTTTGTTAACTGCCAAATAATCTTGAATCGATTAACAAATGGATAAGAAAATCAGCGAGATGCACTTTGTCTAATATCTCTTAATCAGTCGAATAAATTAGCTCCGAAGTACTTGGTATTCATGGTTATTGTGTAAAAAGGACAAAAATGATATATCTACTAAGTTAATCAGTTTTGGCATTTACTAGTTATTTTGGCTGTCCGGTTCCTGCATTTTTCCAACAATATATAAATTCAAAGCTTTCATTTAACATATTGTTAGTTTTCATAAAATTCCTGTGTATTTGTAATTTGTTAATTATAATTTTGTTGAAAACAATAACCTGCTAGAATACACTTTGTATGAGATCAGCATAATTTATTGAAAATAATTTCCCATAGACTGGTGAAAAACTAATGCAAGATAACAAGTGAATATAATAATAAAAACCCGATTTAATCCACCTATGGTGAACAGAACCCTTCTTACACTTATTAAAAATATTGTTGTATTATTCGTATTTAACAAATTTATTTTGATTCATTGACCAAAAGTTCTAGAAAATATTGTGGATTTGGCATCTAGTGGTTTGGTTTCCAAAATAGCATCAGACCATGGACTTAACTACCAGAAATGCCAGACACCTCCTAGTATCTTGTATGGAATGTTTAAAAATAATAGCTTCCATATTCAACAAATGGATAAGAAAATCAGCGAGATACACTTTGTCTAATATCTCTTAATCAGTCGAATAAATTAGCTCCGAAGTAGTTGGTATTCATAGTTATGGTGCAAAAAGGACAAAAATGATATATCTACTATGTAAATCAGTTTTGGCATTAGCTAGTTATTTTGGCTGTCCGGTTCTTGCACTTACCCACAGTATATAAATTCAAAGCTTTCATTTAACATATTGTTAGTTTTCAAAGAATTCCTGTTCATTTAAACCTGTTTATTGAAAACAATAACCTGCTAGTATACACTTTATATTATTATTATTATTTATTTATTTATTAAAGAGGTTTTAACAAAAAGTCATTCGCCTCCGATACACTTTATATGAGATCAGCATTATTTATTGAAAAATAATTTACCTTAGACTGGTCAAAATCTAATGCAAGATAACAAGCGAATATAATAATAAAAAAAAGGAATTTATTGAAATACTCTTCGAAAGATACATATCTCAGTAACCAAATGTCCAATCGAAATAAAATTTCAGAACCTTTTACAAGGATATTGTAGCTTTCATTTGGTGCTTAGAGAACCCAAATAGGTTGATAGATGGCTGAGATATTTATTATGATACACTTTCTCAAAAATCTCTCAAAAAGTTAACCTGTATTACTCTCAAGTACTCTTTGAAAGATATCTCAGTAACCAAATGTCCAATCCTAATAAAATCGTATAGGGTTCTACTAGGATATTGTAGCTTTCATTTGGTGTCAGGAGAATCGAAATCGGTTGACAGACGGCTGAGATATTTATTATGATGCACTTGGGCAAAAATCTCAAAAAGTTTAGTTGTATAAATTCTAAGTACTCTTTGAAAGATATCTCGATAACCAAATGTCCAATCGAAATTAAATTTCTGGGCAATCTACTAGGATATTGTGGCTTTCATTTGGTGCCAAGAGAACCCAAATCGGTTGACAGACGGCTGAGATATTTAATATGATACATTTTGTTAAAAATCTCAAAAAGTTTAATTGTATAACTCCTAAGTACTCTTCGGAAGATATCTCTGTAACCAAATGTCCAATCGAAATAAAATTTCTGGGCGATCTACTAGGATGTTGTAGCTTTCATTTGGTGCTAAGAAAACCCAAATCGATTGACAAACGGCCGAAATATTTATTATGATACACTTGGTCAAAAATCTTAAAAAGTTTAGATGTGTGACTCATAAGTACTCTTCGAGAGATATCTCGGTAACCAAACGTCCAATTGAAAAAAAAAATCAATAGCGTTCTACTAGGATGTAGTAGCTTTCATTTGCTTCCAAGAGAACTCAAATCGGTTGACAGACGGCTGAGAAACGTGCGTGACTTTTTTTTTGTAAC